>NC_091987.1:46939892-47243587 GCF_044704955.1 Pristiophorus japonicus
GACCAATTTTGGCACAATTGTAAGGCCCACCTCATTCATTCCAAACATCAAAACCATTGCATTAGCAGCCCAATGAAGTCGCTTGTTTGCCCTTGTGTCTTGTTGTATCTGATCTCTTCTGAGAGAGTTATGTTGAATCATCAGTTGTCATGGTTACAGTATGTATCCCATATATTGAGGATATCCATTTGACTTTCTCCCTCAAAATGCTATAGCACAATTGATTGCCTCAGAATGAAAGCATCATGCATTCCTTCTGGGAAATGTTCATTGAGGTATCTTATTTTCTTGATTGGATCACATGTCATCAATGGAATAATAATGCTGATGTAAATATGCAGTTAAATTGTTGGTAGGATTGGCAATCAGTGTATAGTTAATGACACCCTGTAATTGAATAAGTCATTGGGGCTGAATTTGCGGCCCCTACAGGTGCGTATGAGGTGCACATGCATAGGGGCCCTGCAAGTTCCAGGTTAAGGCAAGCACTGCGTATGCACTGAAACCCAAAACTTGCGATCTGTCAATTGAATCGCAAGAATGGACAGATCATACGAATCTGAAAGAAAAGCGCCTCCGCAAGAGGAGAGTTGGGCTATTTGCCCTTGAAATTCTTACGCCTGGTATAAGTAGGCGTAAGGTGTGCTTTTACCCTGGTAAGAGTTTTAAAAATAGAAAAATAAAATGTTATCACTCATTCATACATTAAAAGCCCTGTCCAATAAGATTAAGTTTATTTTTAACCCCGTTAAAACATAATTTTTTTTTCAAAAAATTAAATTTTTGTTTAAAATATTTAATTAAATGGCATTTTAATTAATTTTAAATATGTGATTTGTTTAATTTTTATTTCATGTGTTTGTGTATTTTTCCATACAAATGGAAACCGCAGAAGCATGAATGGGGATTCCCTTTTATTGGTTGGGCTGGCCCATGTGATCCAGGATACTTGCAAACTGCATGCGCCCCTGGGATATGTGGGCCTCTACCTGGGCATACCCGTAGAGGCCCAGGACAACAAATCTACGAACCTACCGGACCGCCAAGTAAATTCGTAGATTTTTTGCAGGTCAGAGTCATCGCCCATGGGAAGCCTCCGACTACAATTTCTACCCAAATTATTTAGCTGTTGTGGATCACTGCTTAAGTGTGTGTAGTTGGGTTAATGGCGATACAGGGCTTCAGTTACCTCTTTAATGGAGTGATGAATAGAAAAATGATTGACTCCTGAGATGTCCCTTGGGGAACTTGAAGGACCCCGTGACATAAAAGTTGAGGCTTGTGGTGAACTTGAATACTGGAGTGAAGATGGTAGACTATTCCTGCAGATCTGGTCTTACTCGATAGCACATCTCAATTACAGCCTCCCTGCTGAACATCGGTCTAGCCCTTGCAGTGCTCCTTTATTAAGCCCAGGTGTTTGATTCAGTTGTGGTAAAGCCACTGCCCAGGTAAAACCTGGGCCCGAAATTCATCGACATACTGCCCACTACCTCCCGCGTACCACCTGCTTACCGCCCAAATATGCAATTTTTGTGAAAAAACACCTACATACTGCCGAGTGGTATGCATAACCGTCCGCCATGCAGAACTACCCGCATACCGCCCAAAAAGTCGGATTTTCATGCCATACCGTCGACATACCACCGGAGCTGCATACCGTGCTGGAAAAAGTAGTTTTACGCAATGTTAAGTGGGCAGGAATGGGCAGTAGTGCTCGGAGCCGCCATTTTGAAATCAGGAACAATCAACTAAGGCAGTATCTCAGTATTTCTGAGGTGAACAGTGACTTTATAGTGCAATTTACAGTGGAAAAGGTATCTTATTTGGTACTGAGTAAATTATTAAGATCAAAGGCATTTTAGTTTTATATTTTTCATTGAAAAATATTCTGGAGATTTAAGAAGAATGGGGCCTGTACTATCTCAGCCTTTATTGCTGACAACCTGTCTAATGCAGGATCCAGATGTGAGAATGTTTATTGAGCAGAGTTATCAGGGTAATGGAGGAGTTCATAGACTGATGAGGAGGAGGAGGCCTTACCTGCAAAGGATTTTCAGGGAGAAGCGCTCATACTTGGACCTGACCGATTGACAGTGTGTTCGAAGGATGTGCTTCCGAAATGAGGTGATCAATGAGATTTGCCAACTCATTAAGGCAGACCTGCAGCCCAGTACCACCAACATTACTGCACTCTCTGTCATGATGAAGGTTGACTGCGGATCTTTCCTTTTATGCATCTGGCTCTTTTCAGGCATCAACTGGGGACATATGCTGCATTTCTCAGTACGCAACTCATCGGTGCATTCGACAGGTAACCGAAACACTGCATGCATGCCGGATGGAATTTATGAACTTCCCAATGACCAGGGAGGCACAGAGTGACAGGGCTTTGGGATTTGCATGCATTGCCGGCTTCCCCAAGGTGCAGGGTGCTGTTGACTGTACCCATATTACCCTGCGAGCACCACTACAGGAGGCAGAGGTGTACCGAAACTGTAAGGGATTCCACTCTCTCAATGTGCAGCTCGTATGCGACCATATACAGCGCATAATGGCAGTAAATGCAACTTTCCAGGGAGCATCCATGATGAGCATATCTTGCATGAGAGCACTGCGTCTGACCTGTTGAAGTCTGAGCTACAAGGTGAATGCTGGATGCTGGGGGACAAAGGGTACGGCCTCACCACCTGGCTCTTGATCCCCCTGCGGAACACTCAGACAGAAGCCGAGCAAGTAGATAATAAGAGCCATATAGCGACACGTAATATTATCGAAAAGACAATAGGAATGCTGAAGCAGCGCTTTCGATGCTGGACCACTCGGGAGGCAGGCTGTAATACCATCCTGAGCAGGTTGCTCAGTTCACAGTGGTGTGCTGCATGTTACATAATTTAGCAATCATACGGGGACAGGAATTGTCACAGGGGACTGCGGGACTACCTGAGAAGAGAGTGCAGGAGACAGAGGAGGAAGAAGAGGAAAGTGAGGGGCTTTCAGATGAACCCATGGCACCCCCCACCCAACACCACAGCAGAGGGCATGCAGAGCGTATGCCACTGCAAAATTGTTATGTCAGCAGTTCATATTTGAACGCTTTGCTTGAATGTGGAGAGCTGCATTTTGGGACCCTCATGACTGTTACCCCCAAAGTTTGACACTGTACAAGAGTGTTTAAATTCAATTCAAACGTTTATCCAAAAATTTCAAAAATGTACAACAATGTTAAAACTTTGTAAAACTTATAACTATAAATCAACTTTAACAACTTTAATAACAACTTTAACAAAACTTTAACAAATCGAATAAACTTAAAAAAAAAACTTCAATTATTAAATGAACAAGTACAATAAAAGACCCTTTACTGTCCTCGACCACGACCTCGACTTCGAGCTCGACCGCGTGCTACACCACCCTTGGGACTATTCCTCCTTTTCTTACTCCTGCCGTTCCTTTTCCTGCTGCCCCTGAGCCCGGACCTACCCGTGGTGGTACCAACTAGTGTGCAGCACCGCACCCTGAGTGCTGTTGCTATGGTTGGGGGTCAGATATTGCAGGCGCAATAAATGGGGCCTCAGGAGAAGCTCGCAATGTGGAAAGCCCGGCTTCAGGGCTGGAAGATGCAGGCAGCTCCCCACCCTCAGATGCCGTCGAACTGACGACTATGGTACGGGGTGATTCCAGGTCATGTCCCGAACCCGTCGATTGCAGCATGGTATCGCTCCAACACGGTGATCAGACGCGACATTTCCTCCGACTGCCGTTCTGATAGAGCCATGATGTTTGCAGTTATCATTGCCATGGCCTTGAGTAGCTCTCACCCTATGTCAATGCTGACCTGTGACAGACGCACCATGTCCTGGTACACGCCTATCTGTCGTGCGGCAACCGACCTTTTCTGCATCAACCTCCGTTGCTGAGGCAAAGGCGCTGCAACACTGGGGGTGCCTTGCTGCACACAGCTTGGTCCCACAGAATCCGAGGAGCCATGGGGAAATCCCCTGAATACAGACACCATGGTGGAGGATGTTTTAGCTGGCCCACATGGAGCTGGTGTATCCTCCTCCATCTCCACCCCTACCTCCACCTCCACAGGCTCCAGGATCAGAGGCTCTTTCTCTTCCTCTTCATCTTCATCATCTCTGCCAGTGGTGAAGTCAGGAGAGGGCTAGGTTACGCCAGAGGTGGAGGCAGTGGGTCTCTCGTCTGGTCTCTCTTTGGAGGTATGGTCTGAATTGTCCGAGTCTGGAAGTACAAAATAACATTTAAACATGCATGGCACTAGGGGAAGGGTCAGGCTTACATGAGTACAAAGTACAGTGACTTAGAGCAGTCTTACTTAAATGGCCATCACTACTGCATTACTGCATTGCATGTCACAGACAGACAATACATATATGCATTGCGTTACATGCCCCCAACATTGCAGTACATCACATGAGGCCAATGTTGCAGTACAATAAACTTACATTACGTTACATGACGCCAACATTACAGTTACAGTTACGTTACATGTCATGATAGGACCGCAACACAGACCGGGGATTGTATTCAACTTACCATCCTGTGTGAGTGGGTCAGCTCCAATGCCGGTGGTAGCACGGTTGCTATCCCCGACCAGGGACAAGGCACAGATCTTTATTTCTGTCAATGGCTCTTGGGTTGTGGGTCCTCCCCCCATACGCCACTGATCGACTGCTATTGCAGATGTCTTCTTCTGCAGAAAGTGAAGTAAATTAAATTAAAAGTCTTCAATCCATTTAGCATCGCAGACACACAGAGTCTCACACACACACACGCACACACACAAACATTAAAACACTACATTGATCCTCTTGTCATTGCCTGAAAGCACGTATACATTGCCGTAACCTTAAGATAAATAATATCATCCGTGTGACACAGAACATACAGTTACATGGTACATGGCACATGAGGGGTGCATAAGTAAACTCTTTACCTACTTTTGCTACCCTCACCAGGTCATTCCACCTCTTAGACACCTTTCGCTGGTGCTTACCATGGTACTTGTGGTGGACACAGCCTCCCCGATCTCATCCCATATCCTATTGTACTCCTTTGGGCGGGGGGGGGGGAGGTTTCCACGACCACCCTTTGTTAGCTCGGAGTACCTCTCTGTGACATTCTCGAAAAGGGCAGGTAACTCCGTCTCGTCGAAGGTGGGCGCCCTCAACCTCCCGTCCTTTTTGATGTTCCTGCGCTTCGACTTTTTTTTTTACATTCCCATTATATTTATGTTATGATTTTTGCTTTGTAAAATATGTCTTCTTATTCTTCAAACTGTATAATTATTAGTTGTTATGAATATTTTTAAACTCTGCAATCTGTTATTAAACCCACCATCATAGGCAGTTCCTTGAAATCGAGGAAGACTTGCTTCCACTCTAAAAGTGAGTTCTTAGGTGATTGAACAGTCCAATTTGGGAATTACAGTCTCTGTCACAGGTGGGACAGACAGTCGTTGAAGGAAATGGTGGGTGGGTAGTCTGGTTTGCCGTATGCTCCTTCCGCTGCCTGCGCTTGGTTTCTGCGACGAGACTCGAGGTGCTCAGTGCCCACCCAGATGCTCTTCCTCCACAGGGTAGTCTTTGGCTAGGGATTCCCAGGTGTCGGTGGGGATGTTGCACTTTATCAAGGAGACTTTGAGGGTGTTCTTGAAACGTTTCCTCTGCCCACCTGGAACTCGTTTGCCATGTAGGAGTTCTGAGTAGAGTGCTTGCTTTGGGAGTCTTGTGTCAGGCATGCAAACAATGTGGTCTGCCCAACGGAGATGGTCGAGTGTGGTCAGTGGTTCGATGCGGGGGGTGTTGGCCTGAATGAGAACACGAACGTTGGTGCGTCTGTTCTCCCAGGGGATTTGCAGGATTTTGCGGAGATTTCTCCAGCAATTTGAGGTGTCTACTGTGTATGGTCTACGTCTCTGAGCCATACAGGAGGGTGAGTATCACTACAGCCCTGTAAACCATAAGCTTGTTGCCAGATTTGAGGGCCAGATCTTCGAACACTCTCTTCTTCAGGTGGCCAAAGGTTGCGCTGGCGCATTGGAGGCGGTGTTGAGCCTGGTCATCGATGTCTGCCCTTGCTGATAATAGGCTCCCGAGTTATGGAAAGTGGTCCACGTTGTCCAGGGCCGTGCGTGGATCTTGATTATTAAACCAACTGATCCTCGACTAGCTTGCTGCTCCTTCTCACACTCTCTCCCTCAACTTCAACTCACTGCACATGTGCGGGTGACCCCTGACCCCCAAAATTGCAGGTAAAACGCTTCTGTGAAAAAAACAGAAAAAAAAATCACGCATGTGCAGTTCAGTGCCGCACCATTCATTGAAAAGAGAATTGATCTGGATCGACTACAATGTTACCTATCGTTCGCTGCAGACCACTGGCATGCCGCCAAAAAAAAAATCAACCAAAATTGCGCTCTTCGGTCTCGGCGATTTGAAACAACGCACGTCCGACCTACTGCCGAGAAATGGGCAGACCTTATGCAATGACCAATTTCAATTTCGGGCCCAATGAGCGTTATGTGCCAGTAGAACCTAATGAGACAAAAGCAAAATGCTGCGGATAGAATCATAGAATCATAGAAACATTTACAGCACTGAAGGAGGTCATTCGGCCCATCGTGTCCGTGCCAATCTTTGCAGAGGCTGGAAACGTGAAATATCAGAACGGGAAAAGGTTAGAGATTTTACAAGATTTAAGCAAGTATGGGGCCGAGAAATGGAGGAATGGAGGAAAGAACAAAAGGAAAGGTCTGTGATAGGGTGGACGGCAGGAGAGATTAAATGACAAAAAGGATGATGGTGCAAGGCAAACGGTTAATAGGACAAGTAAAGAAATAAAAGATGGGTCTAGAGGAGTTGTAAATGGCAACAGCAGAATCATTATCAGCATCTGCTCTCCAAAAGAATGGAAGCAATGGTTATGACCCCTTTAACAATGTATCTCTCTGCAAAGATGCCTGACCTGCTGAGTGTTTCAATGAGAGTTATGTGCTAGGTAGATTCTAATGAGAGTTATGTGCCTCCTTTGCCACATGCATTCCTAGCATGCCCTCCTTTCCTTCTTCTGTTGCGCTATGAGATACCTAATGCTGACTTTTTCAGGATCCTTACAAATACATAGCAATGCATGAGTTTACAACGAGTGGGCTTTAATAAGGCTCTGGCAAGTCATTTTGTTTGTTTCAAGTGTTCATGAAGGTATTTTAGAGATGAGACATCCTCAAAGAAATGTGGAGGAACAGTCTGTTAGTGCATGCTACCAACATTACATTAGGTTTTACTCAGGTTTAATTTATTGCAAGCCCCTTGAAGAAGGGAAACGATGCTCTAAAGTGTGTGATCTAAAATTAACATTGGTAAAGGGTTAATTTCTGATGAAGGCAATAGTGGAACTAAAGATAGGGACCTAAACACAACTTTGAGTCCTTTGTTTCCATTTGATTAACATTCTTTTGTTTTTCTTTAGCAGTAATAAATTCTATGGCATTTATTGTCAGTTTCAGTGTAATGTTAGCTGATGATAATCACTTGGCAAGTTTCTTTAAACACTAAATCAATCGGGGAGTTACTGCAATGCTTGCAAAGTTGCTTTGAAAGGCAGCACTCTTTTGAAAGCACTCAATAAAACATGATGACTTCCTACCACGCTGAATGCATCCCCTTTAAAAGCAATGGTCTGAGACTAATGCAGTTTGTTGTCAGTACAAATCACCACATTACAGAAGACCTTGAAAACTGGATAAGGGCAAGCAGAACTTTGATCTTCGAAAGAAAGTCCTCTGGTTAGATTCACAGAATTTAAAATAACTAGATTTTCAGTTGTGTTTTCAGTGTTGTACAAAAGTGCTATGATATACTTTTTAAAAATATTACCTAAAAATACCATCTCCCTCAATCAAGTAATACACTCCTCCCACATTGACCATCATTTTGGTGATCAGCTGAAGAAATCCCCTACGCACTATGCATTGTTTTGTTGACCGAGATCCAGCTTTCTCACTTAAGCACTTGCAACTTCTCTTCCTACAGAGCATTACTTAGATGATTGGACCCAACCTCCTTATCCTCCTTTTCCCATCCACTGCATTCTTTCCCCTTCCTGCCTCTTCCTCTCCCTTCCATCTTCTCCCCTCCTTCTCTTCCATTCTCTATTCCCCATTCCCCTCTCTATTATCCATGCCCTTTTCTGCTTCCCACCTCTCTCCCTCTCCTATCTCCATCTTAATCCCCCTTCTTCAGAATTCTGATTGATGTTTGAAATATGAAAACTTTAATGTCCTGTCCTTGCACTGATCAAGTTTAGATAGTACAGTATGTGGCAAAGGATCCTACTCTGTTTTGACTAGAATGAGTCATGGTAACAGAGCACTGCGAGTAAATTCTGCTCATTTATATTTGCATAATATCATGACCTTTTTTTCACTTTGCTTTTCTTTGTACTCTTATCATTTGAACTGTACTATGAACTACTTTATTTTAGGTCCAACAATCTTCAGCTGCTTCCTTAATGACCTTCCCTCTGAGGTCAGAAGTGGAATGATTGCACAGTGCTCAGCTCCATTCACAATTACTTAAATATAACTTTTTCCAGATCTGATGAAAGGTCATTGACCTTAAACGTTAACTCTGTTTCTTCCTCCAGATGTTGCTTAACCTGCTGAACATTTCCTGCATTTTCTGTTTTTATTTCAGATTTCCTGCATCCTCAGTATATCATGCTTTTTTTTACTTAGATATGAATCAGTCCATGCTCGCATGTCGCAAGACCTGGACAACATCCATGCTTGGGCTAATAAGTGGAAAATGCACCACACATGTGCCAGGCAATGACCATCTCCAACAAGAGAGAGCATGACTACCTCCCCTTGACATTCAGTGACATGATCATCGCTGAGTCCCCTACAATCAACATACTGGGAGTCACCATTAACCAAAAACTTAACTGGACCAGCCATATAAATGCCATGGCTACTAGAATACATCAGAGACTGAGTATTCTGCAGCAAATGGCTCACTTCCTGTCTCCCCAAGCCTCTCAGTCATCTATAAAACACAAGTCAGGTATATGATTACATGCTCTCCACTTGCCTGGATGGGTGCAGCTACAATAATACTCAAGAAGCTTAACACCATCCAAGAAACAGCAGTCCACTTGAACCGCATCATCAACCAGCCTGAACATTCACCCCCTCCACCAGTGGTGTACCATGCCTGCAGTGTGTAATATGCACTGTAGTAACTCACCAAGGATGTTTTGGCAGTATCTCCCAACTTTCCACCCCCATTTCCGAGAATGCCAAGGGCAGCAGGTACATGGGAACACCATCACCAAGTTTTCCTCCAAATCACAATCCTGACACATCGCTGTTCCTTCACTCTCGCTGGATCAAAATCCTGGAACTCGCTACCTAACAGCATTATGGGAACATCTTAACCCCATAGGCTGCAACAGTTCAAGAATAAGGCCCATCAATCACCACCTTCTCAAGAATAAGTAGGCTTCGGCAATAAATTGCCCACATCCCAAGAATGAATTTTTTAAAAATTGCCCACATATAAATATCATTTTACTTTCATTATATGTAATTTTATCATAGAATCCTATTTAAATAACAGAAATATTTTAATTATAACTGTAGGTTTCTCCAAATTAATAAATAACAAATTACATGAGACTAAATGAATAATTTTGATTTACCTATTTTTACAGAATTCAGAAGTCACTGACGGTATAGTTGTCTCTTGACCTTGAAAAATCATAGTGATAACACAAAAACTCTTCAACTGTACTTCCATAAAATGCTTGGATGTTTTAAAATAAAATATTTTCAGTGAATAAAACACTTAAACAGAACTTGCCCAGCCAAAATATTCTGAAAAAAGATCATTTTTATTGAAGTTCAAGACAAAAGGCTCAATCACAGATCTCAATGGAACTATAGGATTTGAACTTCACTAAGTATGTCACCCTATGATGCCCTCAATATTCTTATTTTCTTACTAATTGGCCTTAATTGCACAGAAAAATTGAGATTAGCAGCAAATGGTAAATGGCAGCTATATTATTAATTTATTGCTTTTTTCAAAGGGAATGCATTGTCAGCTTAACATTTTCCATGACAGCAGTTTTATTGGCTTTGAGACATGCCTTACTTTGATCAAAAATACAACAGTCTTTGCTATTTATGATCTATTATGAAATTAGATTCAGAAGTCACATAGAACAGTGAAGCAATAGGGTTTTAATTAGTTATTTGACAGACAAGATGAAGTTCATTTTTAGTGCTCTTGTAGTTAGGATTGAAAGTTCTAATAAATACATTTTGCTTCTTTCTGACAAGTGAAATATTTCTGCAAGTTTCATGAAGGACTGCACCACTGTCTAGGTAACTCTTGATAGAAAGCTGTTCAACAAGGCCAGAGATAGAAGAGGTAGTAGTGCAAGATATATCAGGTAATAAGGGCGTTTTAGTTCTATCTGGTTTCTTATTCCTTTTGGTTTTGATAGCATGATGGTGGGCTTTATCAGAAAACAAAATATCCTTTTGTCTTGCATATTATAAAACTTATTTTAAGTGCATTTTACCTATTTCTTACCTTTACTCGTGTGAAATAGTATTGGATAATGACTTGTTAAGGGCATTTTAGAGTGGCCTTAATGGTAATTCTTAATCATAGGAAACTGCTTGATTATTATATGATAGAAGGTAATTCATATTTATGACTAATTTCATAATTATTATCCTACCATAATCATACTCTCAGCCAATACACATACCAACTAAGAGCCTTTTTAAAGCAGTAACATTAACAGTCATAATCTTAATGATCGTTAGACATCAGACAAAACAAAATATACATTCCTTGTAATAACTGGTGGGGAGGGGTTGGATCAGTTATAATCAATCAAGCAGAAAATTCTGGAAAATAACCTTATTAGAATTAATTGTTCCTAAGAAGACATGTATTTTAATACTGATCTTAATTGCAGAACTTTTTCAATATGTTTTTATTTTATACTTTTATGTTTGATGTTCCTCTGTTCATGTGGACTGTAAACCCAGCACTGATCTATTTGGGACTCCATTAGTGTCCCTTCTCATTTTGGTATAGCTCCATTCACAATCACACACTGCAAAAATAAGACAGGGTATGATATTTTGTATGTGTATCCTTCATTGGAACTGATATTCTAAATATATGTGGACTGACAACAATGGCCCTGCCAGCACACTCCAAATGTAAGTTGCGTGCTGAATTAAGCTGGGACCGAGACACTCAGGGTCACAGTTTTCCCTGGCAGTTTCTGCAAGGCCTTGTTAGGAACGGAGCCTCCATCTGCCCCAAACAAAGTCAACCATATAAAAGGGAGTTTAGTCAGAGGCAGGACTACCAACGCAGGAGTGTTATCATCCCTGGCCTGATGGGACATTGGCAGATCAGGAAGCAGAGTGAAAGCAAGCATACTGGTGTGCTGAATAACAGCTGTGCAGCCCACTTTGGAGTCAAAGTTGTGTTATAGACCTGAACTCCAAAGCGATTCGAATTTTTAAACTTTTTCTCAAGTGGGCACTTATTGAAATGTTTCCAGGGGGTGATGGTGATGGTGGGGGGCGAGGGGTGGGGGGGATGACGTGGGGAGGAGGGTGGTAATATCTCCCTGGATTCGGCACCCTCCATTGGGATTCCTGACTGCTTTGCTTTGGCAAGACCTCGGATGCACTGGCGCCTGACCAGATTATGTAAATTAGATGACCTTCCTCTGATCCTGCTAACTTTGATGGCATCAATGCCAGAGGTTACTGATGGTGGACCCCAGTAATTGTGTGGGTTATCGGACCTAAGCAGTTTGTAGATCATTTAACCTCTCCAACTGCCTCCCCATGATTGGTGTATCTGTTGATACCCTCACCTTTTTCCTTGCCGTTTTATCTAAATTTATTAAAATGCCTTCTAATCTTGCAGTCTTCAGATCTGATGACGGTTACATACCTGCAACGTTGACGTGTCTTTTTTTTCTATAGATGCTGACTGATCAGTTGCATATTTGAAGCATTTATTTGCGTTTATTTTACCTTTTCTTTCTCTGGTCCAGTAAATTTTCAGTCTACTTCAGATAATTGCCTCCTATTCCATGCCTTTCTGCCCTGTGGACTAATTTCTTTGTGGTATGGTGTAAAAAACTTTGTTGAAATCTAAATCTATCACAGCTACAGAATTCCTGTTGTCAACAAGGTCTGTTATTTCTGAAAGGAATGTCAATATATTTGTTGGGCAAGACTCCATCCAATAAATATACATGACACCCTCAATCTAAGTATTTCATTATCCATGTTCAAGGCTGCCTTCTAATACTTGACCCACAACAGATGTTAGCCTCACTGTAGTTTCCTGGGACATCCCCCTGCCCCTGAGTAAAAACAGGTATAATGTTAGGAGCAAGCACGAACAGATGATTATTGTGAGCTTTATGTTGCCCTGCAAAAATAGATCAACAGATATTCGTAAAAAATGAGAAAGAAATCTATTTTTACTTGTTACGATCATATTGTTGAACTCGTTCAGCATTCAGCAACTGCGTGAGGCATAGAAATTGGTCCACGCAGCCCCCGTTTTGCGAGCACTGCTTGGACTACTAAGGCCCCAATATGGTGGGCAGGAAGCATGCGCACATTTCCATCTGGAAGTGCACTGGCTGCCATATTGAGTAAGGATAAAAAATAAGCATCTGTTACCCACACCTGAAACAGATGTTCGGCCCTTTGTATATGCAAATAAGGGGCCCCTCAACCTGGTTTAGGCCCCTTCTTGAAGATTGGTTTGCCCAGAGAAAGTACCCTGAGTGCCCAAAACTGGGTTCACCCTAATTTCTGGACCTGAGTATTTTACTCCACATCATTATTTATTTTAATGAACAGGAAGATTTCAAATTATTACTAAAGTAATTACTGGTAGACAGGGGTTCTTTTCAGATACAATATATATCACAGTGGCAAAGGAGAAACATGAGCAGAGGGTCGACATGGGGTACAGAGAGTATAGGAGATATGCATCTCCCAGAGGTAATATTGCAGGCATTAGGTCTATTGCATTAGAGTCAGCTATCTGGAATTGGTGGAAACACAGTGAACAATGAGACTCAGGTTCGCCAGGGAGGCTGTGTGAGATGTGTATGCAGTACATGAAGATCATCGGGGACAATCAGACATCTGAAATGCACCACCAGTGACAATTAGCAGTTTCCATGTTGGTAATGAATTGGCAAATCCAGTCCATTTCTTCTTGGACAACCTTTGACAATGATATCAAAGAATCCTCAAACCAGTACAGGACTGGGGCCTAAGTGACTGAAGAGTGGCTTCTAGTTCTTTGCAACCCTGTGTAGGCTACCACCTATCCATCATCCCAAGAAAATGTCATTTTAGTTCCATTAGTTTTAATTTAGAGACTGCAGCCATCAATCACTGGCATAGCCTTAGATGTGACTTCTGAACTGCTTAAATTTCTCAAGATGACACACACAGTCCATCAAAAGCTGGTCAAAGAAATAAACAGATACAAATAATTGAATTGCCAGATTACCTGTGCCACATGATTGCCTCAAGTATCCTCAGATGCTGATGAGCCTCATCTTCCAGGTGCTTCATAGCCCAAGCTATATAAGTGGAACAGACAGATATTCTCAGGAACATGTCTGTGGCCTTGAATGATTTACACAGTTTGACATCTACATTATTGGCTATAACATTCTTGGCAGCATCAAGTAGTTTACGAAGGAAGTGGCATTCTAAAAGGTCCACTGGACGCATTTCCTTCTGATATTAATGAACTTTGTAAATGCTTTCAAACATTATTGGTGCATTAGACATCTTAGTGGGGAGATTGCAGTGACTGCTGTACTACAGCAAACGCTAGAGGGTGCTGTTTCTGTAACCTAAATTCTATCTTGGTTACAGTCACTTCCTTGGCAACAAAGAAGTATTCTGAAGTGAGATTGTTTAGTCCACTAATGCTATCAGTGCTGATATGTCTAATTGAGTCTTGGGTGTCCTGGGAACATTTCTTCACTAAGCTGAGTGAGAGCTCATGGCATTGATGCTGTCAGGCCTACTAATGAGCAGTGTGCAGTCCCCATGTTAGCTGTGAACTGGAATATCCAATATATTTCTATACTGCCAATCTGGAAAATAGCAAACCTGACCAACAGCTTCAAGGAAGCTGGCACAGCCATTCAACAGTAGATTCCTCAAAAACAGGCTCTATAACACATGAAGACAAGGAACCAATTTTAGCTGTCTGGCATAAATGGAGTGATAGCAGCCTGAAAATGGCCACTTTCCACCCCATTTAGATGGTGCTTTCATGGCTGCCATTTTATAGAGGCCTTTAGATGGGTGGCTGGAGTACCTGCCTGTTTCAGGTAGAAGGTCAGTTTTAATATGTAAATCATGGTCCTATGACGCACATGGGATCTCGATTGCATTTTTAATGTAAAAATGGGTGGATCGTAAAGAGGCCATTGGACGCTGCTCAATAAATGGCCCAAAATCTTTTTCACCTTTCATTTTTGTGGGAATGCTCCTCCTGACCCTACAAAAAATATTCCGGCCCACAGCCAGCTCATGTATGACTCACCTAGGACCGGCTCCCCCTTCCAGGCTCCCTCCAACCAGTGACCTCCATCAGAGCACCAGTCTGGTACACTCACCCCGCTGAATCAATGCAGCTGAGGCTTGGGCCTCAGAGCAGCAACAATAGGAAGGTGGTGGACAGGCACTCATTTGCGCCACACATTAAAATCAACCCAATGGAGTTAGACTGAAAGTGGATTGGTACACAGGTTTGTCATAACCCAAGACACAGAGATAATGGGCTCACTTTTGCCCAAGCCCATTTTCTGGCGTATTGCCAGAGTTCCGCCCATTTTTCGAGGCCAGAAATATGGCAGAAATATTTTGCCAATGTTTCCCCGATGTATAATTCAAATTTGGCTCAGCGTAGCATGTCCAGTCGCCTCGGGGGGCGGGGGTGGTGGGGGGGGCGGGTGGCGCCTGCTGTCTGTGCCGGAAAAAACGATGCCGCACCTTCTGCACATGCGCGACAAAAAAAGTGACGTTTTTGATGTTATTTCAATGGACGCACATGCGCAGTACAGCTCCAGGTTGGCAATCGGCCATTTTTAAAGAGCCAGTTGTGTGAGAAGGAGTGCTGTGTGAGAGCTTTGGAAAAATCGAATCTGCAGCAATACAAGATGCAACGTGGTGCAAGGACCAAGAATTTCTCACAGGATGAAGTGGAGGCACTAGTTACTGTGATTGAGGCCAGATGGCAGAAGCTGGACACCAGCAGAGATCACATAAAAGTTCCACCCAAAGAACTGAAGAAACGCTAGAACCAAGTTGCAGAAGATTACTGTGCAATGGTGACCACCACGAAATCTGGAGGCCAGTGCAAAAAGAAATGGCAGGACTTTGGTCAAGCAGTTAGTGTAAGTAATATTTTAATTTATTCAATGGATTTGCAATTGTAAATGTGACCAGCTGTATATTTCCCACCCAGCAGAAATAAATTCTGTGCAGTACTTACCATTGTATATGCCCCAGCCAACAAGAGGTTATCCAATCTAATCCCATTTACCAGCTCTAAGTCCGTAACCTTCTAACTCTATCAGCATAACCCTCTATTCCCTTCTCCCTCATGCTTATTTAATTGCCCCTTAAATGCATCTATACTATTCGCTTCATCCAAACCCTGTGGTGGTGAGTTCCACATTCTCATCACTCTCTGGGTAAAGAAGTTTCTTCAGAATTCCCTATTTGATTTCTTGGTAACTATCTTATATTGAGGACCCCTGTAATCAATTTTATTGCAAGGGAAAATAAATCAACAGTACTCAATTTAGATTCTTGAGACATCTGCACTTAACAGTACATATGCAATATAAGATGCACTTGCTCAAACTGCATAATCCAAATGCAATGATGATGTCCGAGGTGCCCCAGATATTATAATGGAGTGGCGTGGTGCAACAGCCCACTGGCGAAGAGTAGGGAAAAACTGGGCCACTGTTAACATCGGGGATCAGTATCGGGGATCGTGGGGATCAGGTCGGGGATCACGGGGGTCGCTGTCTGGAATTGCAGGGCTTGAGAGCACACGGGAGATTGGGGCCGAGAGTGTGGGAATCAGTGTCAAGAGTGGAAGCAATGTGGAGATGGCGACAGGAGTGTGGCGTTTAATGTGGCATCAGAAGGAGCATCCCTGATCCTCCAGGCTCCACATTCAGTAAAGTTAACCTCCCCCGCCACCAATTCACCAGATATCTTCCAGCTCTGCCCTCGAGCACAAGCAAACACACCAACCCGCCCCACCCTCCGCCAGCACCCCCACCCCGCAACCGTGTACTGATTGTAACCTTGTAACCTGGCCTTCCCTGGTAACTACTGAGAACATTAAAAGAACATTAAAAGTAGAGTAAGAGGGGCTATAGTCTCAGAATAAGGGGCCACCCATTTAAAACAGAAATGGGGAGGAAGTTCTTCTCTCAGAGGGTCGTGAATCTTTGAAATTCTCTGCCCCAGAGAGCTGTAGAGGCTGGGTCATTGAATATATTTAAGGTGGTGATAGACAGATTTTTGAAGGATAAGGGAGTCAAGGGCTATGATGAGAGGGTAGTGAAGTGGAGTTGAGGCCAAGATTAGATCAGCCATGATCTTATTGAATGGAGCAAGCTCGAGGGGCTAGATGGCCTACACCTGCTAATATTTCTTATATTCTTATATTCCGCCACCCCCAGTAAGGATAAAGCTACCCTTCCACCCCATCCCCACTGAGGACAAAGTTGACCATCCCTCGCCCTCCAAAGAAATCCTCAGCTCTTCTCCCTCCCACTGGGCACAAAATCAGCCTTTCCCTTTGCCCTGCTAAGAACAAATTCCCATCCCTGGAAGAACTGAAGCGTTCCCCCATCCCTGCTTATAATACAAATTCCTGCTTGTACTGACCAGTAACACCCCCACTCACTAAAAAGCAAATTCCTCCACTGACCCACTCAGAAGCAACTCAGCGCCATCAATAGCCTTGAACCAAAAGCCTACTCTCTGAATGCCTGCACATTATAAGAAAAATGCTCTTCCCCACTCCCTCAGCATAGATGGAATTGGACCCGAGTTCATAGCTTCTCCCCGACCCCCACCCAACACCACAGTGACACTGGCCTAATACCTCACACCCCTTCAGTATCCATCATTGCTCCCTCTCCTGCACCCTCTTTGCCTCTCCTTGTCCCTCTCCTTTTGTCCCACCTCACCCCATCCTTTCCTCCTCCCCACCACTCTGTGAAGAAATAGGCCCTGATTTATTGCTAAGCACCTGTGTTACAAATGATTTATCCCTCCTCCTACCTTGTTCCTCTCTTCCTGCCCATCACCACCTCTTGATCTCCTTATCTCCTTGTCTCTCCCTCTCTCCCTCCATTCTCTCTCCCTCTCCCAACTACATCTTCCACCTTTGCCAGAACCTCCTCACCCCCGCCCCCCCACCCCCACCACTGATAGGCCCAGCAATCCCAACACCTTCTAACCTGCTTAACCTTAATACTAGATTTGGTCCTGATGCCCCATGTGCAATGCCATAGGAGGTCGAATGCTGCCAACTAGTATTCAAAAATGTATTTTATTTCTTCTCTTTCAACTGCTATAAGTACTTTTTTGTTGGAAATATAAAAGTGGAGATGTTCCAATTTTTCACCAGCAGCCAACATAAATTGGAGCACAGCTGTGTCTTGAAGTACTGTATCAATCGAGTATTTTACTTAAACTAATACATAGGAACACCAAATTAAAGTCAGTGTATTTATCACCATAGCAACATTCGTATTTGGTCAAAATGTTCATCTATCACCACACAAATTAAATTGTTCCTAGTACACTTAGCTTTCAATCAATCACTTTTTTTCTTTTATCATGAAGGATAAAAAATATGTCTTATATACTGAAATATTTTATCCGCAGCAGTTGAAAAATGTATGATTCTCTGAAGTAAAAATTGACTGAACTGTAATAGAGATCGCATTTCCTGTATTTTCCTCAAGACTTAAAGTATGAAGTAAATTTCTTTCTGTATTGAGTGGTGTGAAAATGCTTTCACTCCATGTTGAATGCATAAAATTGAGCATTTAGTACTCAAGCGAGTGGAGGTGAATGGCTATCATTAAAAAATCAGGTTGACCAAAATATAAGTTCTATTTATTTAAG
The DNA here is from genome assembly GCF_044704955.1 of Pristiophorus japonicus. Taxonomy (NCBI): domain Eukaryota; kingdom Metazoa; phylum Chordata; class Chondrichthyes; family Pristiophoridae; genus Pristiophorus; species Pristiophorus japonicus. The sequence goes on from NC_091987.1 coordinate 46,958,176, forward strand.
GCTTGTTAAGAACTTGTTAAGAAGTTCAAGGAGGCGGCAGTCGAGGAGGCCTATAAAAGGCCCGGGAGTTCAGGAGCAGCGGGAGTTCAAGGAGGCGGCAGTCGAGGAGGCCTATAAAAGGCCCGGGAGTTCAGGAGCAGCGGGAGTTCAAGGAGGCGGCAGTCGAGGAGGCCTATAAAAGGCCCGGGAGTTCAGGAGCAGCGGGAGTTCAAGGAGGCGGCAGTCGAGGAGGCCTATAAAAGGCCCAGGAGTTCGGGAGCAGCGGGAGTTCGAGGAGGCCAGCTGGTGCAGGGGCAGAAGGTAAACAAAGAAGTAGAAAAAAAATCGAGGGGTGATGTCACAGCGAAGCGGGTAAATGATGGGCTGGTGGATTGGTGAGTATTTAATCTTTTATTTCTTCTTTTTATTTCCTTATCAGTAGGTAACCTTTGACGGTGTTGCCAAATTAAGTTAATCTAAGGGTTAAGTCATGGCAGGAGAGCCCAGACCCGTGTCATGTTCCTCCTGTGCTATGTGGGAAGCCAGGGATGCTTCCAGTGTCCCTGACGTCTATGTGTGCAGGAAGTGTATCCTGTTGCAGCACCTGACAGACCACATTGCGGCACTGGAGCGGCGCATGGATTCACTCTGGAGCATCCACAATGCTGAGGATGTCGTGAATAGTATGTTTAGTGAGTTGGTCACACCGCAGGCAAAGGTTACTCAGGCAGATAAGGAATGGGTGACCATCAGGCAGAGCAGTGGAAGAAAGGTAGTGCAGGGCTCCCCTGCGGTCATCCCCCTGCAAAACAGATACACCATTTTGGGCACTGTTGGGGGGGGATGACTCATCAGGGGAAGGCAGCAGCAGCCAAGTTCATGGCACCATGGGTGGCTCTGCTGCACAGGAGGACAGGAAGAAGAGTGGGAGAGCTATAGTGATAGGGGATTCTATTGTAAGGGGAATAGACAGGTGTTTCTGCGGCCGCAATCGAGACTCCAGGATAGTATGTTGCCTCCCTGGTGCAAGGATCAAGGATGTGTCAGAACGGCTGCAGGACATTTTGGAGGGGGAGGGTGAACAGCCAGTTGTCGTGGTGCATATAGGTACCAACGATATAGGTAAAAATGGGATGAGGTCCGACAAGCTGAATTTAGGGAGCTAGAAGTTAAATTAAAAAGTAGGACCTCAAAAGGTAGTAATCTCAGGATTGCTACCAGTGCCACGTGATAGTCAGAGTAGGAATTGCAGGAGAGCCAAGATGAATACGTGGCTTGAAGAGTGGTGCAGGAGGGAGGGATTCAAATTCCTGGGACATTGGAACCGGTTCTGGGGGAGGAGGGACCAGTACAAACTGGACGGTCTGCACCTGGGCAGGACCGGAACCAATGTCCAAGGGGGAATGTTTGCTAGTGCTGATGGGGATGGATTAAACTAATATGGCAGGGTGATGGGAACCTATGCAGGGAGACGGAGGGAAGTAAAATGGGGGCAGAAGCAAAAGATAGAAAGAAAAAAAGTAAAAGTGGAGGGCAAAGAAACCCAAGGCAAAAATTGAAAAGGGCCACATTACAACAAAACTCTAAAGGGACAAAGTGTGTTAAAAAGACAAGCCTAAGGCGCTGTGCCTCAATGCAAGGAGTATACGTAATCAGATGGACGAATTAACTCCGCAGGCAGCTATTAACGAATATGATATAATTGAGATTACGGAGACGTGGCTCCAGGGTGACGAAGGCTGGGAACTCAACATTCAGGGGTATTCAGCATTCAGGAAGTATAAACAGAAAGGAAAAGGAGGTGGGGTAGCATTGCTGGTTAAAAAGGAAATTAATGCACTAGTAAGGAAGGACATTAGCTTGGATGATGTGGAATCTGTATGGATAGAGCTGCAGAATACCAAAGGGCAGAAAACGCTAGTGGGAGTTGTGTACAGACCATCAAACAGTAGTAGTGAGGTTGGGAACAGAATCAAACAAGAAATTAGGGATGCGGCAATAAAGGTATCATGGGTGACTTTAGTCTAAATATAGATTGGGGTAACCAAACTACTAGCAGTACGGTGGAGGAGGATTTCCTGGAGTGTATTCGGGATGGTTTTCTCGACCAATATGTCGAGGAACCAACTAGAGTGATGTGATGTGTAATGAGAAACGACTAATTAGCAATCCTGTTGTGCGAGGCCCCTTGGGGAAGAGTGACCATAATATAGTAGAATTCTTTATTAAGATGGAGAGTGACACAGTTAATTCAGAGACTAGGGTCCTGAACTTAAGGAAAGATAACTTCGATGGTCTGAGACGTGAATTGGCTTGACTAGACTGGCAAATGATACTTAAAGGGTTGACAGTGGATAGGCAATGGCAAACATTTAAAGATTACATGGATGAACTTCAACAATTGTACATCCCTGTCTGGAGTAAAAATAAAACTCTCAACCGTGGCTAACAAGGGAAATTAGGGATAGTGTTAAATCCAAGGAAGAGGCATTTAAATTTGTCAGAAAGAGCAGCAAACCTGAGGACTGGGAGACATTTAGAATTCAGCAGAGGAGGACAAAGGGTTTAATTAGAAGGGGGAAAATAGAGTATGAGAGGTAGCTTGCTGGGAACACAAAAATTGACTGCAAAAGCTTCTATAGATATGTGAAGAGAAAAAGATTAGTGAAGACAAATGTAGTTCCCTTGCAATCAGAAGCAGGTGAATTTATAATGGGGAACAAAGAAATGGCAGACCAATTGAACAAATACTTTGGTTCTGTCTTCACGAAGGAAGACACAAATAACATTCCAGAAATACTAGGGGACCGAAGGTCTAGCGAGAAGGAGGAACTGAAGGAAATCTTATTAGTCAGGAAATTGTGTTAGGGAAATTGATGAGATTGAAGGCCGATAAATCCCCGGGGCCTGATAGTCTGCATCCCAAAGTACTTAAGGAAGTGGCCCTAGAAATAATCGATGCATTGGTGATCATTTTCCAACAGTCTACCGACTCTGGATCAGTTCCTATGGACTGAAGGGTAGCTAATGTAACACCACTTTATAAAAAAGGAGGGAATGAGAAAATGGGAATTATAGACCGGTTAGCCTGACATCAGTAGTGGGGAAAATGTTGGAATCAATTATTAAAGATGAAATAGCAGCGCATTTGGAAAGCAGTGACAGAATCGGTCCAAGTCAGCATGGATTTATGAAAGGGAAATCATGCTTGACAAAACTTCTAGAATTTTTTGAGGATGTAACTAGTAGAGTGGGGACAAGGGAGAACAAGTTGATGTGGTATATTTGGACTTTCAAAAGGCTTTTGACAAGGTCCCACACAAGAGATTGGTGTGCAAAATTAAAACACATGGTATTGGGGGTAATGTATTGACGTGGATAGTGAACTGTTTGGCAGACAGGAAGCAGAGAGTCGGGATAAACGGGTCCTTTTCAGAATGGCAGGCAGTGACTAGTGGAGTGCTGCAGGACTTAGTGCTGGGACCCCAGATATTTACAATATACATCAATGATTTAGATGAAGGAATTGAGAGTAATATCTCCAAGTTTGCAGATGACACTAAGCTGGGTGGCGGTGTGAGCTGTGAGGAGGATGCTAAGCGGCTGCAGGGTGACTTGGACAGGTTAGGTGAGTGGGCAAATGCATGGCAGATGCAGTATGATGTGGATAAATGTGAGCTTATCCACTTTGGTGGCAAAAACACGGAGGCAGAATATTATCTGAATGGCGGCAGATTAGGAAAAGGGGAGATGCAATGATACCTGGGTGTCATGGTACATCAGTCATTGAAGATTGGCATGCAGGTGCAGCAGGTGGTGAAGAAGGCAAATGGCATGTTGGCCTTCATAGCTAGGGGATTTGAATATAGGTGCAGAGGTCTTGTTGCAGCTGTGCAGGGTCTTGGTGAGGCCTCACCTGGAATATTGTGTTCAGTTTTGGTCTCCTAATCTGAGGAAGGACATTCTTGCTATTGAGGGAGTGCAGCGAAGGTTCGCCAGACTGATTCCCGGGATGGCAGGACTGACATACGGGAAGAGACTGGATCGACTGGGCCTGTATTCACTGGAGTTTAGAAGAGTGAGAGGGGATCTCATAGAAACTTTAAAATTTCTGACGGGATTGGACAGGTTAGATGCAGGAAGAATGTTCCCGATGCTGGGGAAGTCCAGAACCAGGGGTCACAGTCTAAGGATAAGGGGTAAGCCATTTAGGACTGAGATGAGGAGAAACTTCTTCACTCAGAAAGTTGTTAACCTGTGGAATTTTCTTGCGTGAGAGTTGTTGATGCCAGTTCGTTAGATATATTCAAGAGGGAGTTGGATATGGCCCTTACGGCTAAAGGGATCAAGGGGTATGGAGAGAAAGCAGGAAATGGGTACTGAGGTGAATGATCTTTCATGATATTATTGAATGGTGGTGCAGGCTCGAAGGGCCGAATGGCCTACTCCTACACCTATTTTTTATGTTTCTATGTTTCTAACTGCAATGAATTTGTTGTGGTCTAATAATATGAAACTCACTGAAAAGATGAAAAGAAACAAAGGCAGATTTAGCATTCCTGAGCAGATTCTAATTTAGAAAAGCAAACAAGGTTATCAATTAAGCTATACACAGAGTTAAACTGGCCAAGATTTTCTAACAATCTGATGGGGCAGAGCAAGGGAGAGATGGTAGAGAAGGAGCACAAAAAGTAATGGTGGCTAGACCCTTTATTATGTAAGTAACTGGTGGCACAGTTCAGATACTCTGGGGCCAAAATTGCCCTCTTTTGCACTTCCTGTTATCATCTCCGGGGTGGCGCTAACTTGGCGTGAAACTATTTTCGCTCGTGGGGGTGGGGGGGGTGGTCGGGGGGGGGGCACTACTGGCTCCCGCCGAAATTGCACGGGGGTTAGCAGAGGTGCACGCTGACCCCCTTAGCGCTGCACGACGGCCCAATTGCAACCTGCAGCGGAAATTGGCCAGTGCCCTGTGAGCGGTGTCAGCACCAGTCTCACGGGTCGTGAACCGGGCCGACATCCGCTCGCAGGACGGATGTTAAACAGGAGTTGGGGAGCGCCCAGTGCTGCCATTTCGCAGGTTTGGCCAACTCACTGATCGGCCCGACTTCGTCCTCCGTTGCGTGGTCTGGGTCACCATCGTGCAGCCCGGCACTCTTTTTGGTTGTCGGGCTGCGGCCTTGGCACACGCCGCCCTGATGGTCCAGTGGAGGCCATCAGAGGCCCGGCAAAGTGCACAGTGGCACTCCCCTTTAACGGAAGGGGAGGGACGTTGAAACGCATCAGTGCTGCACAGAGCAGCCGCGTAGTGCTGCCGAACGCACCTGAATAGCGCCTCAGACACCGCCGCAATAGGAAGTGGAGTGCACAACATTGTGCTCCACTTCCTGTGAGGGGCGGTAACTGCAATGTTGCAGCTGGGGCGGGACTTCCGCATCGTGTGCAGCAATCCCGTCCCGACTCAGTTACTGCCCCCAAACGCAGTGCTGGGGAATTTCTCCCCCTCTGTCTTTACAGATACAAAATTTCTCCTCCAGACTGAGTACTGCTGCCCCTGATGCAACTACCTGGACCTCACAGAGAAGCATTGTATTATAAGGTCTCTCATATCCATGAACACGGTATTTGAGCTATGTCTTCAGCCCTATTTCGAAGGGCAAGATTTAGCAACATTATTAGTGCAGTATTAGTTGAAGTTGAAGTGATTACAGCCATCACTTTTTATGCTCCTGGTTCCTTCCAAGCACCAAGTAACAAGATCAGAGGTATCAGTCACAATGCAGTGAACTGCTGCATTCAGGAATTAATGATATTCTATTTGCCAACAGCAAATGTTTCCTCCCGGTCAGAAGGAGACAGTAAAAGCAACAACAGCAGCAGAAAGAACTGCAATTTTATACAATTTTTAGGTTCCCTGATGTACAGGAAATCATTGATTGTGCAAGTTCATGCTCCCAGGTACAATCAAGGTCTGTATACGAATCACAAGAGATTTAATTCCATCAATGTGCAGATGGGTAGGGTGAATATTTTTTATGGGGAAAGATGAACTGAAGACTGGCTCGAAAAAAAACTTGGATACCCATTTAAATTTTGGCAAATGACTCCTCTCCACAAATCTGGCAATGGGCAGGGGCAAAGGTACGGTGATGTCCATGCCAGAACTCGAGTCGTCATTGAAAAAACCTTTGCACTTTTATAACAGTGGTTCAGACACTTGGATTATTTGGGGCGAGGGATGGGGCAGAGGGGAGTACATCACCATACTCACCTGATAACAATGAAAAATTGGCAATTGTTTGATGCATTTTGTACAACATAATAGTCAATAGAAAACGCCCAATGAACATTACCACACCGGCTCAGGAAAACACAGGATGAAGCTGAGCAACAGCCACCAGTGCAACTAAAAGAAGATGCGCATGTCAGTGTACTCGTACATTGCTTTTCATAAAGCTTGCCATTTGCAGTAATGCCTGTTTGATGGACACATGTACCCAAGTACTTGTACACCAATTTAGATTCTACACTTATATTGCCATAGAACTTTGAACATATTTTGGGGAATAGGTCACAATGAATATAAAATAAGTATTTCATACCATGTTTTAATATGCTGACGATTTTTTTGCTGGGTGTATGGTACTGTATCTAACACATGTAGTTGCTTGAGGCATATTGTTAATTAAAGTGTTTGCCTATTGTGCTTATATCATGGAGCTTCTTAAACTCCTGTGATACAGACAGCCCACAAACTGCAGGTTCAGTGAACTCTGATGTTCCAACATCAGTGCCAGATGATTAATTGGTGTTTATATTTCTCCGCATGCTTGCCACATGCAGAGGTTTACTCCTCTAGTCATCAACATCGTCAACAACAACAACTTACATTTATGTCATATCTCAGCCATGGCTCAATTGGTAGGTAGTGTGATGTATGTAGCACTCAAATCACTGACTCCACACGGTTTGGTGTTGTAGTAACTGCTGTGACCTTAGTCCTTTATTGTGTAACTCCAGAGTGCCTCTCAGGTGTGGTGGCCAGCCTTTGATACTCTGTCTTGCAGGTACTTTCAGGTCTCCCACCACAGCGCCCTCTGTAGCACACCATTGTACTTATATATATAATGTACCTGGACAATACATAACATCTCACTCCCCCCCAAATTCCAAAAGCCATTGCCGGAAACCTCAGCCTTGTACATCCTGGTGGTTTGTGAGTGTGAGTCCATGACCATCCACTTACCCCCCATGTAGAGATTATGCTTGCGATCCGGTGCAAGCATGTGATATTTGCAGTCCTTACATGGGTGATGAAGTACACAAGTATAACCTCCAACAGAAAGCAGGTATACATAGACAGTACATTTGTATGGTACATACGATATGTGGTACAGATGTTATGTCAATAGATTGCAGGTGCACTGAACAGTTATTTAATCCCAGCTCCACTGGGTGAGGTGCGGTGGCAGAGTACTGCCCCTTTTCGCCCGAGGTAATGGGCTGCGCTGAGACAGGGTATCGCAACTAGTGCGTTGCCTCTGTTCTCAGTAGTCGCCTTGGCAGCTCATCTGCAGCCGCTGAACCCTTGCATGAATCACGTAAAATCAAAAATCGCATTGGCCCCTTAGGCATGTTAGTCACGGATCCATTAGCCCTTTTACTTGTACCTCGTGGTATTAACTCTTTTCGTAAATCATTCATATCCATCATTTTAAAGACAGTAACCATTCAGCATCTAAATATCAACTCTTATCCTAAATCACTTCATCATACAAATCACATTACACATTTAGACTCACTCTTGCCTTACAAAAGTCTTTTTGTGGGGACTGCCAATGGTTTAAGGCCCTTTTAAGGTTCCCAGGTGCAATTCCCTTTTAAGACGCCATCTTGTGGTACCCACGAGGCTTCCCTTGGGCGGTGCCATTTTAGTTGTACTACTTGCCTTTGTTCTTTGCAGAGCTCTGCTGCCGCCATCTTGAGCTCGCTGGCCTGCCGTTTTACTCTCTGGAATAGAAGGAATAAAGAAGAAAGAAGGAAGGAAAACGGCCAAAACAATCTGATCTTGAATCTGGCTCTTTGAATTCGATCCATCATAGTCCCTGTGAGAACGGTCTCCATGATTGCTGCCGTATCCTCCGCTCTGGCTCCTGCGCCCACCCGAGTAGCTGTCGCGTTCTCCCAAGTCGTACCTGCCACCGCCGTAGCCTCCACCGCCACTGCAGCCTCCACTCCTGCCGCTGTGCCAGCAACTGCCGCCTCTCCTGTGGTCTCCGCTCCTGTCCCAATAACTGCCGCCTCTCCTGCAGCCGCCATAGCTGCCACCGCCGCCGCCGCTGTCCCGTAGCCGTGACCGCCGCCAAACTCTTCCTCCGCATGGGCCCCCCCCGGATTTGTCAGCCATCAATGAATCTCCCGTTTATCGCCCATATCGCGTCGCCGGCTCGCACCTCAGCGATCGGCCCGCACTGGAACAATTGCTCTTCCAGGGTCTGCTCGTCTGTGGAGGCTGAGGCTGCAGGATTGCTTGAGGTCAGGAGTTCTGGGCTGCTGTCGCCTGTGTGTGGATTTAGACTGCCGATGAACGGCTTCTTCCTCCTCCAGCTCGGTCGGCGCTGCTCTTTGGGAATCCGGGGAACAGCAGTCTGTGGAGGAATTAAGTTTTTCCAGCTCCCACGGACCTTCCCCATCCACCTCCTGCCGAGAAGCGTGGCCCATCGCCTGCAATGACCCATAAAGGTAAACCGTGCGTCTCGCCCCCGTGAGATACCTGCACCTCCGCTCTGCTAAGAACAGGTATCAGTTCCTTGGTGTAGGTATGCAGCTTTGCCGTGACCGGGACCAGCTGGGGTCGTGCAGCTGGGTTGACCCACAGTTTTTCAAAAGTTTCCTGACTCATCAACGACAGACCTGATCCAGTGTCCACTTCCATACTCACTGGGACTCCGTTAATCTTGACCTCCGTAATCACCGGGACCGAACCGTCGGTACAGGTATACAGTCCAAACAATGCCTCATCTTCTTCTGCCTGCTCCTCGCTGGAAAATGGAGCCTCTACCATCTCCTCAGCCACACGGTGAGTCAGGTGTCTTTTGCACATACGCTGAAGGTGGCCTTTCGTGTGGCAAGTATTACACGTGTACTCTGCAAACCTGCACCGGTGAGCCCCATGGCTTCCTCCGCAGCACCAGCATGGTGCTGCCAGATTAGCCTCCCTTAGCGGACTCTGAGTTCCAGGACCCCGAGATCCGTGCTCTCTGCCCTGGGCAGAGTCACGTTCTGCAGTTTGGTCCGTGGTACGTGCTATCCTGTGGATAGTACCTGCCGGGTTCGAGACTGTGTGGATCATCTGCTTGGTGCTGCAAGTTGAGGTCATAAATGCCCGGTTGATGGTGATGGCTTGCTTCAGGGTGACTGTAGGTTCAGTGGATAGCAGCCTGTGAAGGAGACCCTCATGGCCAATCCCCATAACAAAAACGTCTCGCAACGCCTCGTCAAGGTGTGTGCCAAAATCACACGGCACCACGAGTCTCCTGAGGTCCGCAGCATATTTGGTGACATCCTGGCCCTCAGGTCTGCAGTGGTGGTAGAATTTGTGCCGGGCCATGAGGATGCTCTCCTTCGGTTTAAGTTGGTCACAAATGAGTGCGATCAGCTCCTCATATGACTTGTCCCTGGCGCTCTCGGGTGCCAGAAAATCCCTGATGAGACAGTAAACCTCATCGCCACAACTGGAAAGCAATATTGCCTTACGCTTCTCTCTCAGTGCATCCGTGTTCCCCGTCAGATCATTTGCTGTGAAGTATTAGTCGAGCCTTTCCGTAAAGGCCTCCAAATCATTTCCCACCGTAAAACCCTTTAACGAGCCCAGAGTAGCCATAGTTGCGTGAAGTTGGTCCGTGTCCTTGTCGCCAATGTGATGTATGTAGCACTCACATCACTGACTCCACATGGTCTGGTGTTGTCGTAACTGCTGTGACCTTAGTCCTTTATTGTGTAACTCCAGAGTGCCTCTCAGGTGTGGTAGGCAGCCTTTTATACTCTGTCTTGCAGGTACTTTCAGGTTTCCCATCACAGCGCCCTCTGTGGTGCACCATTGTACTTATATATTTAATGTACTTGGACAATACACTTTTGCCTCTGAGTCAGAAGGTTGTGGGCTCAAGCCCCAATCTTGTGCACAAAATCTAGGCTGAAACTATCCTGTGCAGTACTGAGGGAGTCCTGTGCTGTCAGAGTTGTCGTCTTTTGAATGAGACGTTAAATTCAAGTCCTCTCAGGTGAACGGAGAAGATCCCATGGCGCTATTTCGAAGAAGAACACGAGAGTCTCTCCAGTGCCCTGGCCAATATTTATTCCTCAACCACCACTAAAACAGATTATCTGGACACTATCACATTGCTGTTTGTGAGATGTAGCTTTGTGCAAATTGGCTCCCACATTTCCTACATTATAACAATGATAACATTTCAAAAGTCCTTCATTGGCTGTAAAGAATTTGAGACATTCTAAAGTTGTGAAAGGTGCTATATAATTGCAAGTTTTTCTTCTTTTCTCATTCATACAAAAATGTCCCAAGGCATTTTACAAAGTAATGGTAAGAGGAATGGAATAACAAGCCAGAAAGAGAATTTAGGAAGGGTGAATGAAAACTAGAGTGAAAAGATGGGTTTTGACAAGGTTTTTAAAGGAGGAGAGAGAGAATTAGATAGGCAGTGGGGTACAGATAGGGAGTTCCAGAGAGCATGGGCTAGGTGGCTCATAGCTTTTCTACCATTGGTGGAGCAAGAGAAAGCAGGAATGTACAAGGGGCCAGAGTCACAAGACCAAAGGATGTGGCAGGAACAATAACTCTCAAGGATATTACAAAAGTAGTAACAACCAAGACCATGGAGGACAAGGCGAAATATTTTAAACTTAACATATTGGGGGACAACCACTAATCTGTGTCTATGTCGACACCCAAGTGACGTTTGATGTATTGCAACATACTTAGTTGGAAAACAGAAGCAGTTATCATTGCAAGCAAAGGCACTTTAGGAGGATCAGGCAGCTCTGCATAAGCCCACCCTGTACCTATTGAAAGGGATGTGGCAACTTAAAGGCTCAAAACAGTATTATTTTTAATATTTGTCAGCCTTTCCAAGGATTGTAGGTTGTATGGGAAGGGGTGCTGAAAGTGGCAGACCAAAAGCAAGTAAAGAGTGAAGAGCACAAATGGCAAGGCACCCTCCCCCTGCCCGGCGGGAACAGTACAGACAGCGGAATTAAGATGGGGGGAGGTTCCCGATGTGTTCCCACACCCTGCACCATTTTAACTTACCTTGAATCAGGCATGGGAAGGTTGCCTGGCCCAGGGGAGTGGAAGCTGATTTTAAATGCCAAAGTCACATCCCCAATGACATCATAAAGATGCGTAGCTTGGGAATGATTCACAAGCAGTTGAATGCAGTGCTGATTTTGCCAACAACTGAGTGTTGTCTCTCTGCTGCATCATGGCTACAGGTGTTCTTGCTGCAGACAGCCAAAGTCTGCTGCTGGCTTCATGAAGATCCAGAGAAAGCTGAGGCAGTTATCGTTGAGACTAATGTTTAACTCCCTGAATGTCTACTATCACCTGGAAACATTTCAGCCATGAAATACTGGGCTGAACTTTTACCTTGCCGTCGGGATGGGTGCAGGGGGATCGGGGATCAGGTTGGGAATCCGGATGTTAAGACAACACATCATGCAGTGGTCTGCAGTCACATCATGAGTGACTCGACTTCAGCTCAGCTGTTTAAAGGAGCAATAGGCAGATGACAGTTGAAGGTTGGTGGAGGTGCAGAAGACAAGTGGCGGAGACAGAGTAAGCTCGTTGTTATATAAAGTTATACAGATTGATAATACAGCTTCAGTGCCAGAAAGTTGCCCCAGATTTAGTGATGCCTCCCTGGAAATCCTGCTCCAGGGAGTCAGGGCCCACAGGGAGGTCCTGTTCACTGGTGACGGGAGGTAGAGGTCAGCAGCCGAGACAAAGAGGGCATGGCTGGAGCTCGCAGAACAAGTGAGCAGCAGGAGTGTGGCTCGCATGTCGTGGATACAGTGCAGGAAGCTGTAATGTCTGTAAGCTTGTAATGTTTGTAGCTCCACACTGTGCATGTGGACATAGTGTGTATTGCAATTGCAGAGTTAATAATTAAACGGAACCAGGCAATTCCGGAGACTTCCGAGAGAGCTGCCTGCCATGTTAGGAAGCTGTGTGTGCTGTGCTCTGTGAAGATATCACATTTGGCGATTGAGATGGGATTTTTCGGATGATTTAAAGCTTAAATTATGTTGGTGAAGGATTCAGCCAGCCGACAGAGAGACTTTGGAATTTTCGGTCTTTGAAAAAAAAAAGCTACAAAATCCGAGGTAAAATACAGCACACAGTGTGAACAGCTAGAGATTAAAATGGCAGGTGTAGTGGGACATTTGGGTGAATATAGACACGACTGGGAATGTTTTAAAGCATATGTGGATCAGCTAGAAATGTATTTCATTGCAAATAATATACTCGAAGTTCCAGACAATGCAGTCCAGAACCGAGCTGTGTTGGAATGTAAGAAAGCGATCTTCTTATCAGTGGCAGGTCCGGCATTATATGAAACCCTTGTAAATCTGCTTGTGCCTGACGAGCCAAAGGACACAACGCTTAAAGAGATTTTAACGAAGCTGGAGCAGCACTATAACTCCAAACCGTTAGAAATTGTTGAAAGCTATAATTTTGAGATTGCTTGTCAGACAGCGAGGTCGATGGGCTTGGCCAAAGAATATTCCCGATAATTAAATATTGATTATGATCGTCAGTCAACCAAGGTAACTCACCTGCAGGTTCAAAGTAAAAGACGGTGCGGGCCCAAAGTCTCATAAACTGGAAATGCTAACAGAGCATCGAAGTCATGCTGTAGGTGCCTGGGACAACACGTTGCTCAAAGTTGTCCATACGTGAAGGCAAAGTGTTTCTTCTGCAGGAAGACTGGGCATCTTGCGAAGACATGCCGACTGAGGGGTAAACCAGCTTTCAAAGCTATGAGTCCAGCGTTCAAAGTTATGAGTAGAAATCCAAAGAAACTACATAGCTTGGAAGAACAACAGGACGAGGAGATGTTAGAGTTACACGTCATCAGGAGCACAAGGTTAACGGACAGCGTTTCGGAAAGCATCAAAATCCACATAGATGTTGTGGGATTCAAGATACCAATGGAAATAGACACGTGTGCATTCCGTGAGTGTAGTACCGGAGTCACTGTACAGCAACAAATTGTGTGATTTTCAACTGGAGAAATTCAATATAGAGCTGCGAGGCTACCCAGGAGAGAAAATTCCTGTGGTAGATCGTATCACCGTACCGGTGAAATATAAAGATCAATTGCAAAACTTGTCTCTAATAGTAGTGTAAGGAGACAAGTCTGCCTTACTGGGAAGAAATTGGTTGAGCTCACTGAAGCTGGATTGGAGTAAGATTTTCTGTGTGGAAGCGAGATTTTCATCAACAAATGAAGTTATCCGAAGGTGTTCTGCGAAACGGGCAGTCCGATCCAAGGCTTCAAGGCAAGCGTCAGGGTACAGAAGGATGCTAGATTGGTTTACGACATGTCATGTTCTGAACCATATGCAGTCAAGGAGAAAGTTAAGCAAGAACTCAAAAAATTAGAGACTGAGAACATTATTTGTAAGATAAATTTATGTAATTGGGCTACACCCATTGTTGTTGTACCTAAGTCTGATGGTAAGGTAAGATTGTGTGGTGCTTATAAAGTAACCGTAAACCAGGTTCCAGAGGGTAATGTCCCCAATACATTGCTGAATATAGAAGATTTGTTCACAACACTGACAGGTGGTCAGATCTTCTCAAAACTGGATCTTACGAATGCCTACTCACAGCTTGAACTAGATGTCATGTTTGACCATAAATAATCATCTAGGCCTATATCAATTTAAAAGGCTACCGTTTGGAGTGTCTTCCGCCCCGCCCATATTCCAAGGGGTGATGAACCAGATTTTGCAAGGTATTGAAGGGGTAGCATGTTATTTGGATGATATACTAATTTCAGCACCAAATAGGCAAATTCATAATATATTGAATGAAGTCCTCAAACGGCAAGAGAAGCACAGAGTACGAGTGTCTGCTCGTAAGTGTGAGTTATTTAAAAATTCAGTGGAGTATTTGGTAGAGAGCACCATGTTAGTTCACTATGACATATCTAAGGAGATTAAGCTAGCATGTGATGCCTCTCCGTATGGAGCTGGGGCAGTAATCTCTCATGTATTAAGTAGTGGGGAGGAGAGACCAATTGCTTTTGCTTCACGCACTCTCATTGCCAGTGAGAGTAATTATGCGGAAAGTGAAAGGGAAGCTTTGGCATAAATTTTTGGGGTCAAGAAGTTTCATAAATACTTGTATGGTCGTAAGTTTACTATCGTCACGGACCATAAGCCCCCAACAGCAATCCTCCATCCAAAGTCCCCAGTTCCAACATTAGCTGCAGCCCGAATACAAAGTGGGCTTTGATTTTGTCAGCATATACATATGATATTGAATACAGATGATCAGCTGATCACAGTAATGCTAATGCAATGTCTAGATTGCCTTCCCCATCACAAGTTACACCCGATAGGGAAGAAGTGTTTTATTTTTCATACATTGATGAACTGCCAGTCACAGCAGAAGAGATTGGTAGAGCAACCAAATGTGACCCAGTGATGTCAAAGGTGTATGAGTATATTGCAAATGAATGGCCAAACCAGGTAACAGACAAAGATACACATCCATTCTTCATTCATAGGAATGAATTATCAGTCGATAAAGATTGTATCATGTGGGGTGCAAGAGTGGTTATACCAAATAAATTCAGGTCCAAATTATTAGGAGACCTCCATGACCAGCACCTGGGAATGTGCTTGACCAAGAGTTTTGCATGCAGTTATTTATGATGGCCAGGTCTTGATAAAGATATAGAGTACCTCGTGAGTCAGTGTACGACATGTCAATCGGTAAGCAAGCAACCACCACCAGTATCATTACAGCCATGGAAATGGCCTCCCAGAATGTGGCAAAGGCTACATATTGATTTTGCTGAGTTAGAAGGACAACAATTGTTCATTGTGATTGATAGCCATTCGAAGTGGGTTGGGGTGTTTCCAATGTGGAAAATAACAACAAGTAAAACATTGGACATTTTAAGAAAATTATTTTCTTCATTTGGCCTCGCTGAAGAAATTGTTTCAGATAATGGACCACAATTTCATTCAGAAGAATTTGCACAATTCATGAGCAAAAATGGTGTGAAACATACCAAGGTTCCCCCATACCAGCCTGCTTCGAATGGTGCAGCAGAGCGCACTGTACAAATTGTAAAACATGCCCTCATAAAACAAATGTTAGATCCAAATCCAAGGAAATGACAGTTGTCATTGGATCATACATTGGCTAATTTTTTGATTACATATCGAAATACTCCTCATACAACTACTGGTAGAACACCAGCAGAGTTGTTTCTCAAACGACAGCCACGAACCAGATTCTCGTAGTTAAAGCCAAATTTGGCACAGTCGGTACAAGAGACACAATTAGGAAAGAAAGAGAATCAGGATAGAGGTAGAGTAAAAGAGAGAAGTGTGAAATTAAACCAGAAGGTGAGAGTGAAGAACCATCACCATAAATGGTTAAAGTGGTTACCAGGAAGAGTGGTGAAGATCTGTGGTCCTCGCACATATTTGGTAAAGCTGTTTGATAATGGACAGGTTAGGTTTGTTCATATTGATTATATTTTATCTACAGACATGGAAGGAGTTGAAGGTGGGAATGATTCAATTATTTCTGACTCACCAGATAGTTTTGATATACCAGTAGCAAATCCTAAATCCAATGTACTGGAATCAAATCCAGGAGAGAATCAGAATGAAAGTCTGAGTCCGAGTCAGGAAAACAAAGAGCCTGAAGTTAGAGTGAGTTCAAATGAAAATCAAGGAAATTCCATGGAGGAAAATGTTCCTCAGGATGAGCCTCGAATGAGTTTAGATTCAGGACCATGTTTCGAAGGTTCTGTTCGAGGGCAAAGGTATCCTCTTCAAAACAGAAAACAAATGGTAAAGTTCAATTTGTAAATATGGAAAAAAAAAATCTATATCCCTGTGTTATGTATAAAAATGAAAGTTATGTGTGATGTTTGTTATGATGACTTCTTCATTAAGGAGGGAGAAGTGTAATGTCTGTAAGCTTGTAATGTTTGTAGCTCCACACTGTGGATGTGGACGTATTGTGTACTGCAATTGCAGAGTTAATAATAAACAAAACCAGGCAATTCCGAAGAGTTCCGAGAGAAGCTGTGTGTGCTGTGCTCTGTGAATAAAGCACAGACGCGATATAATGACCTCATGAGGGCAAGAAAGATGAGTGCAATGCCACATTGCCCTACATCATGATGTGTGTGTCACCCAACCCCATCACTCTGCCTTCCCAAGCCTACTCCTGCACATCACTCCACCAACCTACCTTGCAGGTGCACACATCCCTCAATGTCTATGCACCTACTCACATCCCCAGCTGACTATTCACCACTGACACTCACCCCTACCCTAAGAAAAACATAGAATCGTAGAAATTAATGCCACAGAAGGAGGCCATTTGGAAATATCATGACACTACCTCATAGTCACCCTCTACAGATGTTGTCCATCCATCACTTCCACTCATTCCATGATTCAAACATCTCGTGTTTCCCTCCTTGCAGGAGAAGAGAGCACAGAACATGCGGGAGAGGCAGAGAACCGGAGGTGGCCCCTCAGTAACAGCACCATTGACTGCAGCAGAGGAGGAGGTGCTGGACCTAAGTGGAGTTGTGGAGCTGCTGGTTGTGGGAGATGGAGAGAGGGGGACCTCCTGGCATCCTGGTGACAGAATTAAATATCATACAGCCACGTGACATACAGCAGTCACTCATGGTGACTTGATGTCAGCAGCCAGTGAAATATAATCGTTATCATAATAATGTTTGAAGTTACCATTATGCAAACAGTTCTACTCTCCCACAGGCGCATCAAGTGCCCCTCCCTTACTGACTGGCCAGAGGAGAAGGACGACTCCTCTGAGGAGGTCGCGGTCTCTGAGGGTGCACCATCACGTACACTTCGGTGATCCAGTAAGAAAGACAATAGTTTTGTCACCTGGTGTCTCACAGATCACAAGAGAACAAGAGCAGATGGTGGAGACAGGGATAGTGAAGAGTCCTCATTGAAGGGCGCAGGATGTTCCAGACAGTGCTGAGCTGGATGCAGATGCTGAACCTCGGGGCTGATTTTTGAGGAGCAGCAAAAAATGCCAAAGGCTCTGGAAACTTTTCCAGCTGCAATATGCTTGGTTGTAGAGAGAATGGAGGAGTTCACCTCCAACATGAGCAACACCATGTCGCAGGCAATGGCTACGATGTGCTGTTCCATGGAAAGGATAGCCACCTGCACGGCGCATCAAATGTGCCAGTCGAATGAGTGCATGCTTGCTATGAACAATAGCTTGTAGCCTCTAATTACCACCATATCCAGGATGGATAGAAACCTAGGGGGTGAAATTGGGTTACCTTGTGTCTCCCATTAGCGGCCCCGGGGGGGAGTGGGGGGTGCAAATGGCTTTGCGACTGGGTGCAACACTAACATCAACTCCTGCCATATTCGGTGGGAGTTTTACGATGGCGATATGGCATTGTGCCTTGATCTCCTTTGCCTGGAGATCATGAGCTCATCACCGTGCACATCGCTCCGGTAGCACCCTGGACCTGAAATGATGTTCCGCCCTCTGCAGCATCGCAGGGTGAAAAAAAAATGAGAGCTGTAGGAGGCATGCATCGGGCGGCCGGCCATGTCAGGGGTGATGCTTAAAGACGAGGTGGCCAAGGTAAGTAAAAAAAAAAACCTTCCTTTTTCTCTTCCAGTTTTTTTTCCCCCCAAGTTCCTGGTCGCGATCGATCCGCCCAGCACTGAGCTTGAGTGCCGGACTTATCGTGCAGGATCGCAGTTGCTTTGGTGGTCCAGGTAGGTACTTTTTATTTTGCAGAGCCTGCAGCGTTGCCCCTTCCCTTTAAGAGAGGGAAAGAGCCTTTGAACGCAGCCGCGCAGCACAAGCCAGTGTGTAGCGCTGCTGAAGTCTCCACCCTACCTGCTGCTGATTGGGCTTCAAGAAGGAAGTGGAGTGCTTGATTCAGCACCACCTTCAAAATTGTACCATTTAGTTTATATTCCCTGTCCTCATTCTTCCGATCAAAATGTTTCACTTCACACTTATCTGCAACTACTGCGTACTGCCAATCTTCCCAGGGGAGTTTTTTTGATAATGAGAGGGTTATTTGTAGTCAACAAATATAAGGTTGCTGGAGGTTTGCAAGTGCATATTCTCTGCTTTCTGCACAGATCATTATTGACAATTTCAGAACAACCGGAAACAGAACAGTAAACTTGAGATTTGGAATGAAGCAGTTATTATTTGATTACAAAATGTACTTTTTTTTGCACAGAACTTAAAAGAATGCATTGTTACAAAAGCAAAATACTGCGGATGCTGGAAATCTGAAAACCCCCCAGAAAATACTGGAAATACTCAGCAGGTCAGGCAGTATCTGTGGAGAGAGAAAGGGGTTGAAATTCAGTAGCGCCATTTTTGAGGTGGTGTCACGGCCTGAATTTACCACCAGGCGTTAGGTGCAGGCTCAAACTGCCAAATTCAGTTTCTACACCCAAAGATGAGAGGGCACCGCTAAAATGTGGCGTTGCACACTTATCCTCGGGCAGGAGCTCAGGAGACCGATGCAACGGGAGGCTGCTGCCACGCTAGCTGAAAAACGGAAAAAAAAGGGAACGTCATCACCGTGCGTAGCGACCCGTTTTCGCCCTGGAGCAAAAATTTGGTAGTGCCCCTTGAAGCTGCGGTGGGCGACAGCTTCAGGAGGGCGTACCGGGCTGTAAACCACTCGCAGGGTGAAATTTAAAGGAGAGGTGCCGAGTTCAAACTTTACAAAGGGCTTTCTTGCTGATGCATCGTGGGGTCCATGCTGCAATCTTGCAAAACGGCACTCCACTTGTGAGCTTGGCTGCTGCCAAGGCACCCCACTCCCTGGTGGTTCAGGGATGATCCCGTTTCCCACACACAGAGTTGGCAGCTTGGCCCTGTGTCTACGTGGCACTGTGCTCTTTGCGGAGTCCTTCCGCCCGCTCGTGCCCCACAGAACAAGCGGAGTGCGATATTTTGCACTCCACTTGCTCTCGGGGGCAGTAAGCCAAATGTAGGTCGCGGGGCAGGACTTCACCACTTGCCCAAGAATCTAGCAGCTGTTAATGGTGCGGTACGCAATTTTGGCCCCCAAAAATATTTTCATAGCTTTTCTGCAATAGGATTGTTTGGGCCATTAATAACTGTTAATTGGTATATTTTGCCACATGGTGCACAGTGATTGACAGTTCTGGAAATGCTACGTAAGGTCTTTATTACCTCATGACAAACAACAATTTACCAACAAATTAAAATGGAAAATTTGAATGACTGACAGAGGAAGAGTTTGGTGTTTTAATTGATAATCACATACAAACTGTTCATCTGTGTAATAGATACTCCAGTTCTCCTTGATAATATTTTGATAATAGAACTTTTTTTTGAAGAGGGCTTCATTTGATCCCTTTCCTACCAGATAGGATAGCACACACTCTCACCAATCCTACCAAAGAATCTGTCATCAGTAGTGTAATATAGAGCTCCACCGAATGGACTACTGTTCCACCTAGTGGACTACTGTGGTAACGCAACTGCTGATGTATATAATAAAAGGATCATGTGACAAGGTCACACGACAAGTTCCTGTAGAACCATCTTGTGTCTGTGGTGTTTGTGATATCATAAAGAACATATCACATTGGCGATGTAGCTAGGATAATCAGATTCCCTAGCTGAAATTTTCATTGGTGGATCATCCAGCCAAGCAACAGAGAGACTTTGACAGGTCCTTTGTTTTGCAGACGAGCTAAAAATCCAAGTTAAATTACCAGCGCATTTGATTGAGCTGAAGAGTCCTGATGGCTGTGCCTATGGGAATAATAGGGTGCTTGGGTGAGTTCCATTGCAATCAAGAGACTTTTGAAGCATATGTGGAGCGGCGAGAAATGTTTTTCACTACAAATAGTATCGTCAAAGTCTCCAAAAATGAAAACCATAACCGGGTGGTGTTAGAATGAAAACGGGCTATTTTCCGACTCTAGCAGGCCCCAAGGTGTAGGAAACTCTGAAAAATGTGCTTGTTCCTCTCAAGCTGAAGCACGCATGACTGACGGAGATTCTAACCAACAGCAACACAGTACTGAGCCCCTGAAAATTGCTGAAAGTTATCGTTTTGGAATACGAAATCAATTACATGATGAGAGTATCAGAGTACATTGTAGCTTTAAAAAAGCTATCCATTCACTGTCATTTCAGAAACTTTCAGGACCAAGCATTATGTGACCGCTTTGTTTGTGGGATGAAAAGTGAAGCAATCAGTTGTTGACAACCCCTATCTTGACATTTGATTTAGCTGGTCAGATAGCTATGTCGATAGATATGGCTGACCAATACTCCAGAGAATTTCATGCCATTTTCAGTCGTCAGACAACCGAGGTGAAGCGCCTGCAGGTTAAAAGTAAAAGGTAGTTGGGCCTCAAGGCCTCAGCAACTGACCAAGGTAGCAGAGTATTGAAGTTGTGTTATTGGTGTCTGGGATAACACATTGCTCAAAGTTGTCCCTATGTGAAGGCAGAGTGTCTCTACTGCAAAAAAACTGGGCATCTTGTGAAGGTATGCCAACTGAAGAGTAAACCGATGTTCAATACTAAAAGTAGCAATCGCCAGAGACTACATAGCATTGAAGAGAAGCACCAGGATGAGAGGGTTCTGGAGATACATGTCATCAGGAGCACAAGGATACCTAACAACGATTCGTGATGTATCGTCATCCAAGTAGACGTTGCAGGAACCAGGATACCCATGGAAATCGACACTGGTGCATCTGTGAGCCTAGTATCAGAATCATTATCTCTCGACAAGTTGAGTGATTTTCCACTGGAGAAGTCGAAGATAGAGCAGCAAGGCTATTCAGGAGAGCAAATCCCTGTGGTAGGATGTTTCACCATACCAGTGAAATACAAGGATAAGTTTCAGAAGCTGCCTCTCTTAGTACTGTCAGGAGACAAGCCTGCCTTATTAGGTAGAAATTGGTTGGGATCACTGAAGCTGGATTGGATTGAGATTTTTCGTGTTGTAATGAGATTTGTCATCAAAGGATCTTGTCATCAAACAGTATCCAAAGTTGTTCCATGAAACAGGCAGTCCGATCCAAGGTTTCAAGGCAAGTGTCAGGGTACAGAAGGAAACTAGATCAGTTTACTGGAAGCCACATCAAGGAGAAAGTTAAGCAAGATCTCAAAAGACTAGAAACTGAGAACATTATTTCTAAGATAGAAGATGTGCTCTATTTTCAATACATTGATGAACTGCCAATCATAGGTGAAGAGATTGGTAGAGCAACCAAAAGTGACCCAGTTATGTCAAAGATCGTATATATCACAAGTAGTTTGGCATTTGAGTGGAGCTGATTGTAAACTGGTATCAGAGAATGAGCCAGTGAACATACCAGAGAAGAGGATCGGCAGGTAACAGTCAGGAACTGGAATTGAATAGACTTTATTCAAGATTTGAGCCACTTTAAAATAAATCACAACCAATTGGACCAGAAAGGTATGTGCTGAATTGAATGTGTGTATAGCATTCTGGAGCTGAGAACAGCTGTAGGTGGGATGTAAAGACTTGCCATGGGATTGGTTTCTAGATCTGGAGTTAACTACAGATGTTAAGCTTTGGATAGTTGGAGGACATTTACTGTGGGCAGAATCTAAGCACAATTCAGATGCCCATGTACATTACGTTACAAGTAGCAGTTAACATTCTTTCAATGAAAGCAATGCTGCAGCGGAGTGTTCGCAAGATCACCAGATAATTAGGTCCATCCAGAGAGTTCCTATTGTCCTTTGCCATTGCTGCATCTAATTGATTCTTAATTGATTTCAGGGTTTTCACTACCACTACTCTGTCCAGAAGTGTTTTGTGTGTTGATCACTCTGTGTGTGAAGAATTTTCTAATATCCGTCTTAAATTTCCCCTTTACTAGTTTGAACCTGTGTCCTTCTTGTCCTATTATCATAATTTATTTTAAATTAGTATTCTGGATTTACCGTTTACATACCTTTAACTATCTTGTCTACCTCTATCAGATCACCTCTCAGACGCTTCATTTCCAAGTTGAATAGGCCCAAGTCCAGAAGCCCTGGGGCAGAAAAGAACCTCGGCCCACCCTAGCTCCACAATGGAGACCCCATTCCAAATTGGGGGATGATGTCATTCGCATGGATAGGGTTGTCTTCCAGTACAAGGCACCCACCTCAGCCTAGCCTGGTCCTCCCTGTTAAGACAGAGTGGGGGAGGCACAACCACTGCATATGAAGCTCCCATGGCCCTATGGGACCAAAGGAATAAATATCCTTTCTTAAGTCTTCAGCTCCATAAAAAGCCATACTGCTTCAAGAGATGGTAATGACTCCCCTCAGGATCACTTTAGTGTACCAGAGGTTTGGGGCTTTCTATAGGCCTCAAAGGGATTCATGCCAGTTCTTAGCTGGTGTGACTTCTGCCAAATCCTTTCAAAAGCATAAAGGGTGAAATGTCCCAGAGAAGGCTTGGATCTCTACCAGACATCAGCCTTACAGTAGAAGAGTAGATGAAAGATCCATCATTGACTTCCCACAGGAATTTAGAAGCCATCTGTCCCCTTCTCTGTTCACTCCCGAAAACCTTCACTCCCTTATTCTGTCCATCCGCGACTGATGCAGCTGAGAAAGTATTCTGAGGCAGTGACATCCAATGGATGTATTAATCTGTAACGCCTCTCAATAATGTGTCCACCCCAAATCTACTTTCAGCCCAATGGAAACCAGGCGCTTCACCTTCTCCACCCCAAGGAATTTAAGGGCCCAAGGGCTAGACTTTACACTTTGCTGGCTATCAGCCAAAAAATTGGTGATGTTCCAGCGATGGTTGATGTGTCAGCCTTACTGATCGCTGGAACATCGCCCATTTTTTGGATCACGATTTTCGACTCGGCGATAGGACAGCGAATTGAAATGGGCAAAGCGAAAGGACAGCGATGTTATGTGGGCCCAGCGAAAGGCCAGCGAAGTGGAAGGCAAAAGCTTCCCTAACAGTGACCTTCTGCGCATGCGATTTATTTTTTTGGTGGACAGCTTTTCCCGCATTTTGGGAGGTCAGGGGTCATCCACACATGCGCAGAAGGCCATTGCTGAGGGGGAGAGAGAGAGAAAAAGGAGAGGAGGAAAGCATAGTTAGAGAGAGAAGAAAATAGAGAATGGAGTGACAGATTGTAATAAAATAGAGAAAAAATATATAAAAGTTGGAGAGTGACAGATAAAAGCTGTTCGAGAGAGAGATTGAAAAAAGAGATAAAAGCAGAGAAAGAGAGAAGAGAATAAAAATGTCATCGGACAATGTGGAGGGGGTTTGGAAGAGGGCAAAGCAATAAAGAAAGGAAAGATAGATTACGAGGGTAAACTTGCGCAAAACATAAAAACAGATAGTAAAAGCTTTTACAGATATATAAAACGGAAAAGAGTGACTAAAGTAAATGTTGATCCCTTAGAAGATGAGAAGAGGGCTTTAATAATGGGAAATGTGGAAATGGCTGAGACCTTAAATAATTATTTTGCTTCGGTCTTCACAGTGGAAGACACAAAAACCATGCCAAAAATTGCAGGTCACAGGAATGTGGGAAGGGAGTACCTTGAGACAATCACTATCACTAGGGAGGTAGTGCTGGACAGGCTAATGGGACTCAAGATAGACAAGTCCCCTGGTCCTGATGAAATGCATCCCAGGGTATTAAAAGAGATGGCGGAAGTTATAGCAGATGCATTCATTATAATATACCAAAATTCTTTGGACTTTCGGGAGGTACCAGCGGATTGGAAAGCAGCTAATGTAACTCCTCTGTTTAAAAAAGGGGGCAGACAAAAGGCAGGTAACTATAGGCCAGTTAGTTTAACATCTGTAGTGGGGAAAATGCTTGAAACTATCATTAAGGAAGAAATAGCGGGACATCTAGATAGGAATAGTGCAATCAAGCAGACGCAACATGGATTCATGAAGGGGAAATCATGTTTAACTAATTTACTGGAATTCTTTGAGGATATAACGAGCATGGTGGATAGAGGTGTAGCGATGGATGTGGTGTATTTAGATTTCCAAAAGGCATTCGATAAGGTGCCACACAAAAAGTTACTGCAGAAGATAAAGGTACGCGGAGTCAGAGGAAATGTATTAGCATGGATAGAGAATTAGCTGGCTAACAGAAAGCAGAGAGTCGGGATAAATGGGTCCTTTTCGGGTTGGAAATCGGTGGTTAGTGGTGTGCCACAGGGATCGGTGTTGGGACCACAACTATTTACAATATACATAGATGACCTGGAAGAGGGGACAGAGTGTAGTGTAACAAAATTTGCAGATGACACAAAGATTAGTAGGAAAGCGGGTTGTGTCGAGGACACAGAGAGGCTGCAAAGAGATTTAGATAGGTTAAGCGAATGAGCTAAGGTTTGGCAGATGGAATACAATGTCGGAAAGTGTGAGGTCATCCACCTTGGCAAAAAAAACAAAAAAAGGGAATACTATTTGAATGGGGAGAAATTACAACATGCTGCGGTGCAGAGGGACCTGGGGGTCCTTGTGCATGAAACTCTTTTGAGTTTACCTGCAAAAACATAAACATTAAAACCATGCCACCCGACCTGGGTGACACAGCAGACATTTTCAAGGCCCCTTTTTTTTTTAAATTTATTTTTTTTTTGTTTTTTTTTTGGGGCGCTAAAATCAAATTTTTCCAGTGCCCCCTATAAAAGGGGAGGGGGACACTAAAAGCACCGGCAATGAAAACAAATTAAACTTTAAAACGTAAAATCAAATTAAAATTTGGTTGCCGGGCGTGATGATGCACTCCAGTCCCTCCGGTGCCCACCTCTCGCGGAAGGCCGCGAGCGTACCGGTGGACACCGCGTGCTCCATCTCCAAGGACACCCTGGACCGGATGTAAGAGCGGAAGAGAGGCAGGCAGTCAGGTTGAACGACCCCCTCGACCGCCCGCTGCCTGGACCGGCTGATGGCACCCTTGGCCGTGCCCAGGAGCAGTCCTACGAGGAGGCCCTCGGACCTACCCGCTCCCCTCCGCACAGGGTGCCCAAAGATCAGGAGAGTGGGACTGAAGTGCAGCCAGAATTTCAGGAGCAGCCCCTTCAAATAATGGAACAGGGGCTGCAACCTTGTGCACTCAATAAAAACATGGAACACGGACTCCTCCAGACCGCAGAAATTGCAGGCGGACTGGGAGTCCGTGAACCGGCTTAAAAATTTGTTGCACGGCACTGCTCCGTGCACCACCTCCTTGTGCATGAAACTCTTTTTGGAGTTCACCTGCAAAACATAAAACATTAAACGGTGCCACCCGACCTGGGTGACACTCCAGACATTTACAAGGCCCTTTTTTTCCCCCCTTTTTTGTTTTTTTTTGTGTTTTTTCTTTTTTTTTTTTTTTTTTTTTGGGCACTAAAATCACAATTTTTCCCCAGTGCCCCCTATAAAAGGGAAGGGGACACTAAAAGCACCGGCAATTAAAACAAATTAACTTTAAAACGTAAAATCAAATTAAAATTTGGTTGCCGGGCGTGATGATGCACTCCAGTCCCTCCGGTGCCCACCTCTCGCGGAAGGCCGCGAGCGTACCGGTGGACACCGCGTGCTCCATCTCCAAGGACACCCTGGACCGGATGTAAGAGCGGAAGAGAGGCAGGCAGTCAGGTTGAACGACCCCCTCGACCGCCCGCTGCCTGGACCGGCTGATGGCACCCTTGGCCGTGCCCAGGAGCAGTCCTACGAGGAGGCCTTCGGACCTACCCGCTCCCCTCCGCACAGGGTGCCCAAAGATCAGGAGAGTGGGACTGAAGTGCAGCCAGAATTTCAGGAGCAGCCCCTTCAAATAGTGGAACAGGGGCTGCAACCTTGTGCACTCCATAAAAACATGGAACACGGACTCCTCCAGACCGCAGAAATTGCAGGCGGCCTGGGAGTCCGTGAACCGGCTTAAAAATTTGTTGCACGGCACTGCTCCGTGCACCACCTCCTTGTGCATGAATCCCAAAAAGTTATTTTGCAGGTGCAGCAGGTAATCAGGAAGGCGAATGGAATGTTACCCTTCATTGCGAGAGGGATGGAGTACAAAAAAGCAGGGAGGTCCTTCTGCAACTGTATAGGGTATTGGTGAGGCCGCACCTGGAGTACTGCATGCAGTTTTGGTCACCTTACTTAAGGAAGGATATACTGGCTTTGGAGGGGGTACAGAGACCATTCACTAGGTTGATTCCGGAGATGAGGGGGTTACCTTATGATGATAGATTGAGTAGACTGGGTCTTTACTCGTTGGAGTTCAGAAGGATGAGGGGTGATCTTATAGAAACATTTAAAATAATGAAAGGGATAGACAAGATAGAGGCAGAGAGATTGTTTCCACTGGTCGGGGAGACTAGAACTAGGGGGCACAGCCTCAAAATACGGGGGAGCCAATTTAAAACCGAGTTGAGAAGGAATTTCTTCTCCCAGAGGGTTGTGAATCTGTGGAATTCTCTGCCCAAGGAAGCAGTTGAGGCTAGCTCATTGAGTGTATTCAAGTCACAGATAGATAGATTTTTAACCAATAAGGGAATTAAGGGTTACGGGGAGCGGGCGGGTAAGTGGAGCTGAGTCCACGGCCAGATCAGCCATGATCTTATTGAATGGTCGAGCAGGCTCGAGGGGCTGGATGGCCTACTCCTGTTCCTAATTCTTATGTTCTTATGTTCTTATGTTCTTTTTCCGATGAGTCCAATGAGGCCCTCGTCCAGGAGGTGCACTCCAGGTGGCCCAAATTAACCCGGGGTGGCAGTGGGAAATCTCCACCCCGGGCCTACCGGAAAATTTTGGGCCAGATTGCGGACGTCATCTCCTCGGCGTCCCACGAGGCGAGGGGGCCTGACCAGTGCCGCAAATGCTGGAACAGCCTGATGGCATCAGCAAGAGTAAGTACAGATTTTATATTGTATTGATTTGATTAATTGTTGTAAATGTTGTAAATTATTTACATACATACATACATAAATTCATACATGCATACATACATACATGCATACACATATATATCTATATTCCCAGCTAGTGTCTAGACAGGGCTATGAACCGATGCCGTTTTTAAGTCTCTCTGACTGCTGCAGTATAGAGAGATGTATGTGTCAAGCTGTACCTCCTAAACACTCTGAGCTTTGTTACAATCGTGCATCAATTGTTGGTCCTATTTTCATGTAACGTTTGAAACTATTGTGTTTCTATGATACTATCAAGTCAATTAGCTTATGCCGTGCTCTTTTCTCGTTTGCAGAAGATATCTAACAACCGCAGTGAGCAGATGTGCACCGGAGGGGGCTCAGCTCTGCTGCAACCACTCACTGACTGGAGGAGCATGCAGCCGCGCTCATGGGCCATCAAAGCCAATCGGCCACCACCCGTGTTCTTGCGGAACCCCGCTATGCGTCTTGTGAGTAGTGTAAAACAGTTATAAAAAGTAATGTAACGTCCTGTAATTATAATGCAATATACGAATGATGTCATGTCATGTCATGTATGCAGCCTTTGTGCTACTTTCAGGTTGACAACATAAGAAGCAATAAGAGCAGGGGATGGTCATCTGGCCATCTGTCCCCTTCTCTGTTCACTCCCCAAAACCTTCACTCCCTGATTCTGTCCATCCGCGACTGATGCAGCTGAGACAGTATTCTGGGGCAGTGACATCCACTGGAGGTATTAATATGTAACGTCTCAATAATGTGTACGCTTATGTTTTAATAAGCTCAATAAGCTCAGATGTGCTTTGAAGGTCAACCAGAGACGCCAGTGGAGGTCGCACCTGAAGAAGAGGAACAGGAGGAGGAGGAAGAAATCTCCACCACCACGGAACCAGAGGAGGAGCAGGAAGAACAATTGGATCCCACAGAGGGGGATGAACCTGCGGCCACCTTGGACTTCTCTATTGAGACAGAAGAGGCACCAGGACCAAGTAGCGTGCAGCCGGCAATGCCAAGGCACATTATAGTGCGCGCGCCGACCCCATGGAGGTCGGGTCAACGAGGTCTGCACTCGCCTCCCACGGACGATCAGTTGGAGGGCTTGATCTCCCTGTGCGAGGAGACAGTTGCCATAAGTCGCGAGCATCGCCAGGCTTTTCACCAGTTCACGTGGGACTTTGCACAATGTTTGCTGAGCATTCGGAGGTCGGGAGGCAAAATCTTGCACAGTTGCGTGAACAGACTGCCGCCACCATCGCCTTGCAGTATGGACTTTTAGCTGCGCACGGCGCTGCACCCCAAAGTGTCGTGCTTGGTCAGGGGAGTACCAGTCCAAGCACTCAAACGAGTCAGGAGGAAGAACATCCTTCTTACTCGGAAGACAATCCCCACGCTTTGTCTTCCCCTCCAACATCCCCCCAACAGCCGATCGTGCCACCATCACCCCCACCACGGCAGGAAGTCTTTCCGTTGCCCGCTGCATGCCAGCGTCGTCTCGGTCCCCGGGGATCAAAATGGACGGGTGGGCCTAAGACATGGGGGGGAAAAAGATCTGGAGGGAAATGTGGCCTCAGGTGGGGAGCGGTGCGGTGTTATTGTTGTTATTTTTATGGTTGTTATTACTTTTATTGTTATTGTTGTGTTCTTTTTATCTTATTGTTACTGTTGCTTTATAGTTGGGGGGGGGGGGGTGAATGGGAGGGGTTGTTAAAAATTACAAAATTCTTGTTACATTAATAAAATTTGTAATTGAATTTAACAATTGTTGTGCATTGTCTTATAATAAGGCAAGTTAAGTTAAGCTAAACATTAATGCAAATGTTGTACAACAATGGCCAGGCCAGGGCAGAGCAGGTAAGGCTAAAATGGAAGTCAACGCAAATGCAACTGTTGTCTAACCATAACTGCAACTGTCCCCAATGCAAGTTCATGCAAAACATTCATTTATGAGCTGCTGGCATGACAGCTTTGCAGCCGCGGAACTCCCACAGGGTTTCTCCAGTTTTCTGGCAGGGGGTGGGGGTTGGTGGGACCATGGATTCATCGCCAGGCTGATTGTTCTCCCCGAGGTCCTCACCAGTTTCCCCCTCTTCCTCCTCCTCCTCGCCGTCTGCCTCTTCTGCCTTCACTCCTTCTGGAGGTGGACCGGCAGACCCATCTGGCATTTGTTGGTCTCTCCTAATAGCTAGGTTATGCAACATGCAACATACCACAATAAACTCAGCGACCTGGTCAGGGTGCTACTGTAGGCTGCTACCAGAGTGGTTCAGGTATCTGAAGCACTGCTTGAGCACTCCAATTGTCTTTTCGATGATGTTGCATGTGGCTTTCGTTGTAGAGCTTCTCGGCTTCCGTCAGGGGATTACTCAGGGGGGGTCATGAGCCAACTGGCAAGGCCATATCCTTTATCACCGAGCATCCAACTGTGACCTTCTAGCTGATTGACAAACAGGTCAGGGATAGCACTCTCACGCAGGATGTGTGCATCATGGTTGCTGCCATGAAATGTAGCATTTATTGTCATGATTATTTGGTTGTGGTCGACAATGAGCTGCACATTCAGGGAGTGGAATCCCTTTCTGTTATGCAACACCTCCGCGTTCTGTAAGGGGGCTTTCAGTGCGATGTGCATGCAGTCTATTGCTCCCTGCACCTTGGGGAAGTTTGCTATTCTTGAGAAACACAAAGTGCTCCCGGTTTGTGCCTCCCTGGTCAGAGGGAAGCTTATAAAGTCCATCCAGCGAGCGTAAAGGGCTTCAGTCACCTGTCGAATGAAGCAGTGTGTGGCGTGCTGAGAGATACATAGAAAATACCATAGATGTCATCAGCTGAAGCCTGAAAGGATCCATATGCATAGAAGGATAGTGCCGCAGTAACCTTTACCTTAATGCGCAGTGCGGTCCTGATGATGCTGGTAGGCTGCAGATCCCCCTTCATGAGCGGGCATATCTCATCGATGACCTCCTTCCGGAAGCACTGCCTCCAATGACACACGTTTTCAGACAAGTTGAAGTAAGATTGCTTTTCCCTGTACCTTTGTTGGCTGCATGTTCGCCTCCTCTACCTCCGCATTACTCTGCCTCCTCTTCGATTGATCCTTTCACACGCCAGTGTGTGAGCAGTTACAAGTAGTGGCAGAGAAGCTATAGGCCCCATCACTATCACTAATATTATTACCACATGCTATAAATGCCCTTTTAAGTAAAAAAATGCCTAATCTACTAAAATAAAAGTTAATATTATTAAATATAAGTATAAATGTGAGTGGATCTATCTGTAAAAGACCCTTAAATAACTCACAATTTATAAGCTCACATTTTTTAGCAGCCTCCTCCCTTCCTCTGACATTCAAAATGGCATCCGTAGTGCCCAGTTTTCTGTGAGGAAGGCCCAGGAAAAGCAACTATTCTCCAGCGATATTCTCGGTGAGCAATCAGCCCGGCGATTGTGGGCGATGTGCCGAAAGTTGGGCTGGGCGATGTGCGGGCGATCATCTCAGCGATCAGCTCGGCGATGTGAGCCGAAAGCTGGGGGCAGAATTTTCCGGCGATGTTCCAGCATAACTTTCCACTTTTCAGTCAAAATGGGCGATAGCAGGCCACTCTTGGGCGATATATGGGCACTATGCCAGCGATGTGAAGTGGAAAGTTTAGCCGTAAGTTTCTCCAGTCTTTCCTCATAACTCAGGTCCCTGACAGTGGGGAATCAGTCTTGTGGCTCTTCTCTGCTTTGCC
This sequence comes from Pristiophorus japonicus, assembly GCF_044704955.1. Lineage (NCBI taxonomy): Eukaryota > Metazoa > Chordata > Chondrichthyes > Pristiophoridae > Pristiophorus > Pristiophorus japonicus. The sequence goes on from NC_091987.1 coordinate 46,989,135, forward strand.
TTCAGGTTTTGAATATTGGTCCTGAAATTCCAGTCAGAGACTTCCATTGGACGAACGCCTCCAACCTGAAATTCTTCTATGAATGTACCTGGTGGTCCCGGAGGCGCCTTTGATTCCGGTCGGAGGCCTTCTTTTCCCTTACATCTTAATGCTTCCCTATCTTCGGGATAAGCAAGTAAAAGCTGAAGTCATGTGGGCCTGGACAACCAATCACGGTACAGTATTCTATTGATAGTAATGGGAACTCTGTGGGCTAGATTTGACACTTTTGTGCATAACACCCAAAAATGGGCATTATTTCCGGCGTGAGTGATAAAAATGGGTTTTCAGATCGCCGGCTTCTCACTCATTCTCAAAGCACCGAGTCTCCATTTTTGAAATTGGGCGTTACCGTGAGCGATATGAAATGGGCGGTAACGTTAAATCTCGCTGACCTTCTGCCTTAAAGTGTGGCTATCCTTAGCAACTGCAGGGCAATGCTCAATTCCCGTGATTCAGGATGTCAAGGGTCACCATGACATGCGCAGAAGAGGAGACAGAGAGAGAGGAAGCTGAGAGGGACTGAAGGCGTGTGTGGGTGTGGTGTGGCTGCTTTTGGAGAAAGGAGGGAGAGTTTCGAGCTTTACAGCAAATAGGGAAACAAAACTTAGCTGTTACCAGCCACATATTTGCCCGAATTTGGCCTATAATGGAGGGAGAGGAGGAGGCATCACAACACTGTGGAGACTGACGCTGGAGAGAGCAGTGAAGTGGGAGAGGAGCACATTGGAGCAAAAAAGCGAGGAGGTTCTCGGACGAGATAAATGCTTCCCTCCTGCAGGAGGTCAAGTTACGCTGGGGTGATTTGACACAGGGAGGGCGTGGGAAGCCCACCCCAAAGGCCTACCAGAAGATATGGACCGAGATATCAGAGGTGACCTCGTCAGCGACCAACAAAGTGCGTGAGGGCAACTAATGCCGCAAACGATGGAACAACCTTGTGGGATCTGCAAGAGTAAGTATTACATTGATTTATTTGTACTTATGTATTTAGATAATTTGATTTGTAACAGTCATGAGTGACTATCAGCAAATGTGAGGTCTTGCACTTTTACCGGGAAAGTTTTACTCAAAGCCTGCGGTCACGGTGCATGTCTTTAGGTAAAGAATGATCATTATCATAATAATCATGATTACATTATGTGTTGTATCAGTCTCTGTGACAGTACCTAGCAACGATATCATGCAATGATCTCATGCCATGTCATCCTGTCACCTTTTACAGAAGAAGATATCGACGATGAGGTCTGTGCAGAGGCGAACAGGTGGGGGACCACCAGTCCCCAGAGACATCACTGAGATGGAGGAGCGGGTGCTCTCACTTGTGGAGAAGCACATCCGGACAGCTACGGAAGCATCTGTAGACTCTGAAGTGATGCCACATGAGTAAAGTTGACACCATTGCGTGATGTAAAGTCAATAGATGATCCGAACAATCATATATGATCGATGATTTCTAAAATTGCCATAGAAATAATGCTGGTCTAATGAAAATCATTGCAATGCAAATGTGTTGATGGTCATGAAATGTGATGTCTGTGATGATTTTGAGAGCAGTGGTGCTTTTGTCAAGCATATGCTGTGTGTAGCGCTGGACTCACCTTGTGACCCTAGCACCCCCTTCTCCTCATTTGTGTTTTGCAGCTCAGCCAGCAGCACAGCCCCAGGCAAGACCACAGAGGCCAGAAGGTGGGGGCGCGGGGCCCGACTCTCCGGACGATCTACATCTGGTGCTGAGGAGCTCCGATTCTCGCCCATCAATCCATTGGATCTGTTCTCTACGGATTAGAGCACGGACTTCGAGGAACCTACATCGCTACATTCCAGAATCCATTCCACCCCAAGGCCATCGAATGGTCCTCCGGTCATTTCCTCCTCCACTGTGGAGGTACCAGCCCCAAGCACCTCACCACAGGGCACACCATTTGTCCCCAGGATGGTGCCGACCCCACAGAGGCTTCGTGGACGTGGCAGGTCTGCTCCACGAGCACCACGAGAGCGGAGAGATGGTACAGTTGTCCAGGAGGATTGTAGACATTGGTGACCAGTTCATCGAAGCATTGGGGAGCACATCCCGACACATGGCCACCATGACCGAGTACATTCCGTGGATGACAGAGGCCCTGGATGCGATAGACAGGAACACTGCTGGCACAGGCCTCCCAGTGGTCCCAGAGTGCGGCATTCCACCCCTAGGTTCCGCACCACCACTGCGAATGACAGATGAGAGCAAGGACCAAGTTCCTGCTTCTGCATCAGAGAATGTTGCATGTATACGTGCAACCACCGCTTCTGCCTTCATCCCCCCAATGAGGCACCGCCTGAGGAGCTCCTCAGCCAGGCGCCGTGGAACGGGGAAGGGAAGGGATCGAGGTGGGGAGAAGAAGGAGAGCGGGGGAAGGGAAGTGAGGTGCATGTCTGCAGGTGATGGCTGTGTTATAACTCCATCTGGGTGTATGCAATTTGTTGTAATGTATGGGGGGAGGGGACCACCTCCAGCTTTGCAGTTTTAGTCTGTGTTGCTGGACATGTTGAACATTTGATTGATATCAATGGTGGAAAAAGTGGGGTGTGGGCAAGTGTTGGCTGTTTTTGCCCATGATATTTATGATTTCAGACTAATGTTGGTATAATTTTTTTTTTATTGAACATCAGCTTGTTACACATTGTCTCAGATAGCTGGACCATTACACGCTGGTGATTCCTTAACATGAAAGGGTTAAATAAAACTTAACTTCAATCAACGTAATCTTTAAGTGGCACCAAGTTGATGGGTACCATTGATGTCTGAGCTGCATACACAAAGCAGTGTGTCGGCGTTGTCACTCACAGCAACGTTCTTTCAGGCAAATCGTCCAGATATCAGCTCCTTACGCAAGAGTCTTGCAGCTACGGGCCCTTTCCTACGGTCTGGAGGGGGTCGTGGGCATGGTTGTATAACCAGCCTGATTGTCTGGCCCTAGGTCAGCATCCAACCCCTCGTTGTCCTCTTTCTCTCTCTCCTGAGGTGGTGCATCAGTCCCTTCTGGCAATTCATGGCCCCTCCTGATATCCAGGTTGTGCAGCATGGAGCACACGACCACGAATTTACCTACTTACTCAGGGTTGTATTGTAGCTCCCCTTCTGAGTGGTCCAGACATCTGAAGCGGTGCTTAAGCACAGTTATTGTTTGGTGGACCACATTGCACGTGTCTCTGTGGCTCTGGTTGTATCGCTTCTCGGCCTCAGTGTGGGTGTCATGCAGGGGGGTCATCAGCCAGGTGGTTCGGCCATATTAGTTATCATCAAACATCCAGCATTGTCCTTGTGGCTGACTCTCAAAGATGTCAGAGACAGCGCTCTCACACAGGATGTGAGCCTCACCGAAGGTGCCCGGACATTTGGCACTCACTGCCAGTATGATCCGGTTGTGGCTGACAATGAGTTGGACCTTCAGAGAGTGAAATCCTTTTCTGTTATGAAAATGCTCCAGGTCCTGAGAAAGTGGCCGCATGGTGATGTGAGTGCACTGTAATGCTCCCTGCACGCTGGAGAATTTAGCAATGCGGTAGAATGCTCCAGCCCTGTCAGTCTGAGCCTCTGTGGTCATGGGGAAGCTGATAGAGTCCATCCTTCTCGCGTACAGGGCCTCCATGACCTGTCTAATGCAGCGATGGGTGGCATGGTGACACAGAGGTCAAATCTCGACTGTGGAGGCCTGAAAGGAACCGGATGCGTAGAAACGCGGTGGCCTTGACGTCGACTGACACTGATGTCCTGATGACAGGCTGTATTTGTGGCCTGATGAGCTCACATATTTCATTGATCACCACCTTATGGAAGCGCAGTCTCCGAAGGTAGGTGTGGTCGGACACGTCGAGATAAGACCTCTTTTCCCTGTACGTGCGGGGTGTGTATGGTCTGGCCCTCATCCTCATTCTTGCACGTCTTAAATTGGGCACATAATGATGTGCATCACACATTGAGCCATCTGCACTCTGCACCGCCTGCGTATTAATCGATGCAGGCTGAGAAATGGCTGGCCCCATTGCAATGAAAGTATAATAGCGAGTAATCAGAAGCAATAATGGCCTCACTAAAATACACCTAGAGTAAACCCCCAATAGTCTAGAGTCTGAAAATATGTCTGTTGAGATGGTCTCTTCTCCTGAGAAGAACTCCAGTGTCAAACTAAACTTCCCTGAAGTTGAAGCAGCCTTTTGAATGAAGCGACCTACGATTTAAAAAGTGGCAGCCACACTGCTGGCTTTAGCTCAGAACAGTTCCACTTTGTCTGGGCAATTTTGGGGGCGAGCGATATTGTAGGCAATATGTGTGCGAAGTCGGGGAAGTGACGGTGGGCAATCTCCTGGGCATTAGTTTCGTCAAATGTGCTTTTTACGACAAAAAAAATGGCCGGACGGTATTATTGAATCGCGGTGTTAATTCCATGCTGAAAGTAACGCAGGGCGATATTATGGGCGTTGATTTCACCCATTCTGGTGATTCCGCCTGAAAAAAGTGGGCGGGCGGTATTATTTTTTCCCCAGCATTACGCACATGGGGAAAGTAACGCTCAGCGATAAGTTTCTGAAAAATGCCCGTCAGTTTCCATTTTGTGGCTAAACAGGCGATATATGGGCATCATACGTCACTTCAGCGGTAAAATGGACGTTAAGTGGGCATTAAGCATGCAAAAGACAAGGAAAGCCTAGCCCCGTATCTCCAAGTTCCTGTTACTATGAATGAGAATAAACCCCTAAAACACCCAAAAACAACATCATAAAAAAAAACACCTCACATATTTAAAATTAATTGAAATTAAAGTTAATTAAATGTTTTAGAAAACAATATATATTGTTTGGATTTTTTTTAGGGTTTTATTTAGGGTTTAAAATAAACTTACCTTAATGGACAGGGTTTTTACTCTAAAAATGTGTGTTTAACTTTGATTTTATGTGTTTTCAAATTCTTATGCTGGTAAAAGTAGACTATGCGCCTGCTTTTACCAGGTGTGAAAGTTTCAAGGACATTCACTGGGCAAGGGATGGGAAAATAGCCCAATCTCATCCGTGCGAATGTCCTTGCTGCGGGCGTGCGGAAGATCTGTCATGGCATATCTTGACAGATCGGTAAAGCTGGTTTTTGGCGCATGTATCACTCCAACATATTTACATGTCTGTTGAATGAGATACATACATACACATACAGACATGCACACACTCTATAAAAAATATAAACAAAAAATAATGCACAGGTGAAAATAGCGAGGATAGTTCTTACATTTTTTGAAGATATAGAGGCTGAAATTGGTCTTCAGCAGCAGTGCAAAACAGGTGAATTGGCAGCTCATTTTACTCCAATTTTTTTTCCATTGACCATTTGCAAGTTCTCCTCCAAGTCACACACATTGTGACTTGGACATATATCACTGTTCCTTTATCATTGTTGGGTCCAAATCTTGTAATTCACCACCTAACACCATTCTGAGAGCACCATGACATCAAATATTACAGCAATTCAAGAAGAAGGCCTGCCAACCTCTTAACTGGCCAAATAGGGGTGGGGCAATAAATGCAGCTTTTCTAGCTCTGCCTTCATCCCATGAACAATTATTTTAAAAATCTGGCCCTGGTGGAGATGATGACTTAGTCTGATAATCTGAGTCCACATGGTGGAAAGCTCATCTGGAAACTCCCTATGGCTTCATAGTGAGGGAAGGGCTGATAGATCCAGTGGTATCTTCCAAAAATTGAAAACCTGCCTCCAGGCTGAGAGGTTACTGCAACAGTTTGGTCTCTTAAGACCTATGAATCGTCAACTGTGCAGGGGATTGGTTGGGAGGCCCCATTCCCAGCCCTGCAAGGCTATGATTATGTCACAATCACTTTGATCTGTTCAATAGTAGTGTTTAAAGTTTGGTTTGTTTATGTACAGTAGTATGTCATCAGCATACACAGGTATTTGATGTTCAGTCCATCCTGCCTTTAGTCCTTAAATGTCTGGGTAAACACTCTGACGTATCCTGCGAGGGGTTCTATGCCCAGGATAAATCGGAGAGAAGGTAGGGAAAACTCCTGTGTCACTCTTAGAAGAGTAATACAAGGTAACTGAAACCATCAGTGCACACTGTGGAGGTGTGATGTGAGTACAGGATTTTCGTTCACATTCTGATGATGATGCCAAAGGCCATTTATTTAAGTGTTGCAGGAAGGACTTTCCAGTCCATCTGGTCAAATGATTTTCCTAGGAAGAGTACCAGTGCTGCCACCATTGAGCATCACATTAAATAGGCACCTATGTGTGAATCCTATTTGGGCTAGCTGCATCTAGTTTAGGAGCCAGAATCTTGGGCAAGATTTTATAGTCAGCATTTAGGACATTTATGGGGGTGTAGGATATAGCACTAAGATCCTTGCCTTTTTTATATGTGAATCTGATTGTGACTGTTTTGAAAATATGTGGAAGGGCATTTACCTCCAGCAAATAATAGAGGAGTTTCAGCAAGAGAGAGGAAAGCTCTGAGGGTAGGACCTTATAAGATTTAGAGGGATAGCATTCAGGACCTGGGGTTTTCTGAGACTGGAGGCTTTTTACCAGCACCTGGAGCTCGCTGGTTGAAATTGGGACATTGAACACTGGAGCACACAACTGGGTGATTTGGCAGAGGGGGATAGGTATTGTACAACTTCTTGCTGCATGGCCTGATGAGTTCCATAAATGCGTTTGTCAAATTTGCATTTAGGTAATTGTTAAAGCTAACACACAAAAGAAAATGTCGCAAATGTTTTGACATTGCAGCCTCCTTTAAGCTATGGTTTGTGAAGTAAACACCGGTGTCTCCTGTTCTTCCTGTAGCTTTGAAATTATGCAGCAAGATACTATCATTCAAAAACATTTTAAACAGGTTAATGCCTCTCTTAAAATAGCGGAGCATAGAATTCTGTATATATGGGTTAAGCAGAGCTGAAAATGGGAATCAATTGACTTTGAAGATGGTGTGCATGGTTACTATTGCATTTTTATCCCCTACCTTCAGAAAATAGGGTAGCTGAGATGAATTTCCTCTTTAAATAAAAGTCAAAAAATATATGTTTTTCTCCATAATAACTTGCTAACAAAATTGTGGAAATGTGTAGTTCTGGGAATGTAATTTCACTGATTGTCTATGATTGTAAGGGAAGAAAGAGGCATTCTTTAAAAAAAATGTGTTTTAGCCCTTGTTTGAATGTCACCAGATGATGCTTGCAGTAACTTAGCAACATAGGAACATGAGGAACAGCAATAGGCCATTCAGGCCCTCGAGCCGCTCTGCCATTCATTTGGATCATGTCTGATCTGCACTTCAACCCAATTTTCCAACCTTTGCTCCATATCTCTTGATAACCCTTATCCAACAAAAGTCTATTGATCTCAGTCTTGAAAGCTCAAATTGTCCGAGCATCCACAGCATTTTGGTGGAGAGAGTTCTAGATTTTCCCTGGTTCTTGATTCCCTCACCAATGGAAATTGTTTCTCTCTATCAACCGTATCAAATCCTTTTAACATTTTAAACACCATGATCAGGTTATCTCATAATCTTTTATACTCAAGATAATGCAAGCCAAGTATATTCAACCTATCCTCATTGTTTAACTCTCTAAACCTCGGTATAATTCTGTTGAGTCTGCGCAACACCCCCTCAAAGGCCAATATATCCTTCCTGAGATGCGGTGTCCAAAACTGAATGCAGCATCCCAGATTGGATCTGACTAAGGCTCTATACAATGTAAGCATAAAATCCTGGCCTTTGTGGTCCGGGCCCCTTGAGGTAAAGGCCTAAACTCATTCACCTCATTGATTGCTTTTTGTACTTGTCTACTAACTTTTAAAAACCGTCAATGTAAATAAAGATCGGGAGAGATGGAAAGCCAGCTACCGATCTGCTATCACCCATTTTATACTACTGCACAAAATCAAAATTACACCCATAGGGCCCAAATTTCCCCAACCCCTTTTTTCGCGCTCTTACCCGAGGTGCGGCGACTTTCTGCTCCTAAAATGGCGCCGAAAATGTAGCTCCTTATTCTCTCCGCTCCGTGGACCGTCCTAGGGTTTGGCATGGTGTGGCAATCACAGTGGGGGGGGCGGAGCTACAGCCATGCACCGAAAACAGTGCCGGCAGCTGTGCGCATGCGCAGTGGAGTCTGCACACATGCGCAGGTAGCTCCCGATGCTCACCGCCCCTATCTCGGGCTGAGTGGCCTGCCGTACAGGCCTGCCGCTGCCTTCCCTGCCTCAACCACGTTCCACAATCAGACACCCTGAGGCATCCAATCTCCCCTTGACCTCCAACCCCGAGACCTCCAATTCCACCCACGAAACTTCTGTTCCCCCCCCCCTCCCCGAGGCCTCTGACCCTCCCCTCTGGCCAACAACCACCTTCTCCAGCCTCCCCCCCTCCAGTCCCGATGATCCTCTGGCTCCTGAGTCCCTACCCCTGCCCCCCCCCCCCCCCCGATGCTCCTCTGGCCTCCGTTGTTCCTCTGGCTCCCGAGTCCCGAGTCCCAACCAACCCTCCCCCGATGCTCCGTCAGCCCCCAACGCTTCTCCAGTTCCTGAGTCCCGACCTCCACCCCTGCTGGAAAAGTGTTCACATTTCGGGATGTAGGAAGAGGAAAAGAATTGGCTGTGAAACCTTCCTCAGTAAAATAGCCCTAACTATCTAAATTCACGCCTGATGATCTTGGAGAGTTCTAGACTCAAACCATTCTGAGCGCTACAAGATACAGGTTGGTACGGGGAGACTTTTGATCGAGGGTGGGGGAAGAGTTTTGATCGGTGGGGAGGGATGGGGGGTAATGGGTGAAGGTGGAGAGTTTCTTTAAATGATTTAGAAAAAGAACAAGCTGCTCGAATTAGAAAAGTTGTCCCTAGACTGTCTGCTGATAAGAGCAGTAAGAAAGGCAGTCAGCACCATCAGAATTCAACTTCTGCTAGAAATGATATCAAAAAGTGCATATTTTATGAAGCTTTATATAGTGGAATGTGTAAATTATGCAAAAGTTACAGTACAAGATCTGCATTAGTTGTTGTGAAGGTGTTTAGTGCTTTGCAAGGTCCCCTGCCCCCCGTCCCCCATCTCTGGCTGCCGACGCTGATTTTTTAACTCTCCGCAGGGGTTTTCTGTGTGGACGCAAGTGGCCACATACACTGGCCTAAGTTAGTTTGGAGTAACTTTGCTTAAACGGCCAAAACAGGCATAAGTGGCTGGTAATGCTCCCTTTTGAGAAAAAAAAACTAAACTAAAAAAAAACTAACTAACTCACTTACACTGGAGCAAATTAAATGGGCAGAATTGCGATTTTTAAAATACTCCAAAAAAATCTAGTTGCTCCAAAATAAATGGAGCAACTACTGAGCAAACTTGGGCCCATAGATTTAAATGAACATATGTGCTTGTAAGCTAGACAGGGGATGCTCAGAATCCAAGAGGGTTCCCGACAACGCCGCTTATCACGCCTCCTGTTGGCCTACAGATCACGACCACACTCGCTCACAGGGGTTCCACCCACAGAGCTGCTAATGAAAAGAACGCTCAAAACCCGGTTATCCCTTATACACCCCACCATGAAAGAAATTGTCGAGAGCAGGCGCCAGTCACAATATGACTACCATGACAAGAATGCGATGTATTGATGTAAATGACCCTGTTTTTGTCTTCAACTACGCTGCAGGGCCCAAATGGCTCGCAGGCACTGCGGTTGCCAAAGAGGGAAATAGGATTCTGGTAGTTAAACTTACCAATGGACAAATCTGCCGCAAACATGGGGATCAAACAAAAAGGAGGTTCAGCAACCCCATAGAAGAAACAGAGGAAGAACACGATATAGAGTTCACTCCTCCACAGATGACCGAACACAGGAATCAAAGGGAGGAGAGCCCAGTCACTGTGGGCAGTCCGGACAGGCCTGAGGCACCGCAAACAGCAAACACTCAAGCCAGCGCCCAACAACCGGAGCCCCAACTCAGGCGCTCTACAAGAGAACGTAAACCACCAGGGAGACTCAACCTGTGATCCCAATAAGACTTTGGGGGGGGGGAGGTGATGTCATGTATTCAACCAGTATTATAACCCATGTATAATCTGACCTAAGTTGTACACTGTGAGAACAATGACCACTAGGTGGTGAACTTGTGGGAGACACTCCTAACCTGGACCTTCAGATATAAAAGGGCAAGCTCCACCCACTTCCATCATTTGAGTGCTATGGAATAAAGGACAGGTCACAGACTGACCTTCTCTCAAGCATGGGCCTCGTGTGCATTTATACTGTATAGTAAGGACGTATCACGTACCATCACGGGGAGGAGTAAAAGTGTGTGAGGACAAATGGTGGGAATCCAAACAAGGAATTTACGTTTGCATGTGGGGATCAGAGAATATTTGTCCTGCAGGCATATCAATCACCTTCGCCAGGCAATGGCAAGATGAAGAGGAAGGGATGGGGTGGGATTCCAGCCTACACGGGTGCGTGGTCCCACACTCCCCACTCCCAATTAACGCCACCGAACTAAGAGCACACATTAAGAAACCCCTGCCCACGACCCGCCAATACGCACAGTAATAGAAAGGTGTCCTACCACCACCAAGGGACCTGGGAACGGATTAGTATTTGTATCGACCGAAAAGGTGTTGTATCAGGGGGTACATTATGCAGTAGCTTCAGTAATTTTAAACCTTACCGAGGTACACCTACCTGCATGGTGCCCTAAGGAAACAGAACTGCTATATCAGGCCCTACTTAGAGACATGTTCAAGAAATTTTATGAGTTAGACTTTGGAAACGTAGACAAAGCAGACCAATACACTCTAAACGCTAGGGACACCATGGGCTCGGGGAGACCTAGAAGGAAAATCATAAATGACGTTTTTACTGCCTACAATACAGGATCCTCTGTAATAAATAGCTTAGATGACATAGCACTGCAAACACAGATAAACGGTTTAAAGAACCAATTGAGAAAAATCCTGAAATAAGAGAACACTGAAGTAGGTTCAGAACTACACGAGGACCAGGCTATGACTGTCCATTTAAAAGAAATAATGGCTGAGTTGGAAAAACATGCGCAGACAGTGAATGCACTCATACGGGAGGATAGAAATGCTTCGGACCAGGCTGCACAGAACGAGGTGTGCGTACTGTATGGGGCATGGTTGTTGGGTGAGGGCCGCAACAACCTGGAGGATTTAAAACAAGGTTTAGTCCTCTCTTGGATCAGGAACAAGCACTTCGCAACCCTCCACCCGTACAGCAATTCACTAAGCCCGTGCCAGCTCTGCCTAGCCATTGAAACCTATCCTGTCCCAGTAGAGTGTGGAAAATCTAACTACACTATTATGGGAATACTATTAAGGATGTTGGTCATGGGTGGGACAGCCCGACCTGCACCAGTATACCGGGTGGAGAACATTGGAGTTATTCAGGAGGTGCACACATTCGTTTCGCAGTGGTCCCACCATATGTCATAAAGTGGGAACACGCTGTAACGGGTACTGCCTCTCCGGATGCCGGAGCCAGGGTGCACACATAATACTGTGTCCCCAGTACTTGAGTGTCCATTCAAAGTCACAGTGTGGGTATAGAGCTGCTGGCGCACAGCCTATTAACTGCACCATGGAAGTAATGGCACAAGCCCACGTCCCTCCACAGGTAGCATACATAGGAGGTAGAACATATTGTGTCACCACCAGTGCACCCCACTACCAGCATTGACACTTCTGGTGTCCAGTGAGTGACAGCAGTTTTTGCTTCAAACCTGAGGCATCAGTTCAAGTGGCCCAGGAACGGATTGTCCCCATTCCTGAACCCTCCACTGTTTTCCTCACTGTGAAGGAAAGCATTACAAACCTGCAGGATTATGTTGTACATTTTGACTATGCAATTCCCCCTCGACCCAAACATCTTACTGCTCTGCTAAAAGCTGTAATTATCTCACAAAAACACTTCTGCACTCTAGAGCAGAAAACAAGTGAGACAGGGAAAAAGATTCTCAAGATCACAATTCCGCCTTGGTGGAACCTTTTCAGAAATATAGAAGTCCCAGGTTGGATCCGAATCGCTTCCCACACTTCAGTTATGAGTCAACTCGCGATTATTCTTTACTTATGGTGTCTCACTTACCAAGTGAAATGCAGAGGCCATCAGGTCAGGCACCAAAGGATGCTGTATGCTCCTTGGCCGAACTTGGGAATCGTGCAGGGAGGGGTGACACCATTTGTGTTTGATTGTACCTGCTGTAAACCGCAAAATATCGAGAGTTGTAAGAATGTTACCTAAAATGTGTTGACTAGGTACCTTTATTTTAAGTGAATACCGAAGAATGTGTTGAACTATGTACCTTTATTTTTACTGAGCTTTAAGTTGTATTTGACTGTATACCGTTATTTTACTGTGAAAAACGAGTAAAAGACCCCCTCTATGCTGTAACTGAAGTGTAGTGATTATATTCGCCTGTAAATTGCATTGCATTTCAACAGGGATGCACGTTAATGTTTAGCTAGTATAAATGCAGGGAAGGCTGGCTCTCGGGATCAGGAATTTTGCTTACCTTGATTGACAAGAGTGTGGAGTGTCAACAGTGGGGACTGAAGGGTGCAAAATTCACGAGAACCCCCCCACCCCCACCAGTGTTTGGGCTCATTCGAAAGGAATTTAATTTGAGACTACCTACCGGAAAGTTTGAAATCCTAAAGTGCTTATGGAAGAAACTACGAACTTTAATCGAATTTGGGATTTTTACAAGACAAATTCAAATCTGGGGCAGGCCTAAAGAACTAATGAAGCCCACTTGATAATTGGAACTGTCTGGGTGTTGAGACTAAGTTAACTTGTCTGGAAGAATGGACATTCAAAAACTCTTCTCCACAAGAAACATTTACATTACAACAATAACTCAGAGATGGCTAGCCATCAAACCAAACTGAGAAAAGCCATCTTCGACATGAATAAGAACAAAGGACCCACCACAGCCTGTATGCGAAAAACTAAGCACAAAAGAACATTGCAATTAGCAAGCTAATATTTCCGTCAGGAAATAGATTTAGAAATGCAATCCACCCAAAACATATTAACTTTAACGAGCCCTCCAAAAATATTACAAAGAAAAGTAAAGCCCGCCAAATTTAAACAAAGAATTCTGAACTGATTTGGCGTGAAGATTAGAACAGCTCAAACCGTATAACTGGACCCTGTTTTTAACAGAGGTTAGGTTGCTTGGTAGCTACAAGGTTGCTACTACCTCAGGAGACACTGGATGCCATACTACACCAGGTGCTATACTGCGAGTATGCCATCAAGACAGAGAGAGAAACCAACGCGACAGTTGTAAACTAACTTCTCCAGCCTCAAAGTCCTGAAGTAAGGAAGAACATCACCACTGCGGCAGCAATCAACCACAGCCAACGTAGTACCAACGAAAAACCACTGCGATCAACCAAACTCGAAACAAAACTTCAACAGGAAGAAACCGAAAAATCGAAAAGTTTACACTCTACAGTCTAAGACCTGACTACCAACAGGTGAAAACATTACCTAAAGAGACTTTGAACCTAACGAAGAAAACCAGGTACTTACCCCATAGATCCAAAACGCGACTTACCGCATCAACGGACTCAACCCAACTGAAGATTGCGCAGTAAGAAGTCTTCTCCGACGTTCGGGGTACGGCAAGCAGAACCTACAGAATTCAACAAACCCCGAAATCACGAAATACCGCTAACTGACCAGAAAGGATTGATAAGCATAGTGCCTGCCTGCCCTGGAGTCTAACCTAGCTAGGATTAGGTATTGAGAGGTGAGAGATGTAATTTTTACTATAACCCCCTTTGAATGTGTAATGTATTGTTCTTTATTAGAGTGATTATAAGTTTGACATTGTATTTTTCTTGTCTGTAATAAAGTCAAAATTCTTTTGCATCAAACCAGTTGTCCTTTGCACTTTATCACATCCCCCAAATAAACCCAGAGTCTAGAACCCAAGGGAGTGGGAGCAATTCGAACCGCGCAAGTAGGTCAGAGGTGAAACTGACCCCCGGAACCACCCCTTACACCCCTCCCTATTTCATAACATGCTACCAATGAAGTAAAAATGGTCTGTGCTACCTTGAATGATATTGTTAGCCAGATAAGGTGAGTGGTGCTTTCTTATTTTTGCATTCATATGCTGTTAATGAGTGAAAGAATTCATTAAACCACTGACACATACTTTTAAGATAAGGAAGCATTTGTTATTTCAACCAGTTTCATGGGGCAATATTTTCTGGCTGAATGAGATCCAGTCAGAATGATCTCTCTCTATTGCCTGTATCCATGACAATTCCTAATTGTCTTATTTTATATTTAAAGGGACCTCATTTATTTTTACATGACAGCCACTTTCTAGATGTCTCAAGATATTTTAGAATTTTCTTTTCTTCTTACTTTTCAAATTATTGTGTGGCTTAATTATCAGCATCATTATTTAGCATTGGAAGCTGTTGAGATGTCATGTTGTGCATTTTCTGGGGTTGTATGCTGCCTTAGATATGACTCAGTCACTTATTCTACCTGCGGGAAGATGTGTTGAAATGATAACTATGAAAGACAAAGTGATAAATGAAACAGCAAATACAGAAAACTGAAAACAAAATACCTGAAACATTTGGAAAATACTCAAGCATATGATGATTTACTGTTTAATTGTTACCATTTCCTATCTGTGCAGCACTCTTACGTGCACCACTATCGAGGGTATATTGTGCTAATTATTCCTTTCCTGATTTTCTCCTGCATGTTTGCACACTTCTTCTCAGTTTAATTGGTCTCGCATCGTTCAAAGCCAGCCATCACAGTGCTTATTCTCGGCTGTGGAACAGATACATTGACCCTATTAAACTTGATTTACTGACATTAATATGGTTCATAGCTTCAAACGTGCTTCAAAAACATGGACAATTATCGTACAAGGAGCACAGCACAGTGACTTCAGATGGATCATTCTTACACTGACTGAATTTTTATGAAGAATATATAGTCAGGAAAACAGTCAACTCAGTTATAACAAAGAAAGCTGCAAATGCCACACTTTGGCCTATCCCATCTGATTGCAGATGGGATAGGTCGAAGGAGGGTTGCCTGGAGTGCATTAGGGATGGTTTTCTCGACCAATATGTCGAGGAACCAACCAGGGAGCTGGCCATCCTGGACTGGGTGATGTGTAATGAGAAAGGACTAATGAACAATCTTGTTGTGCGAGACCCCTTGGGGAAGAGTGACCATAACATGGTAGAATTCTTTATTAGGATGGAGAGTGACACAGTTAATTCAGAAACTAAAGTCCTGAATTAAGGAAAGGTAACTTCGATGGTTTGAGGCGTGAATTGGCTAGAATAGACTGGCAAATGATACTTAAAGGATTGACGGTGGATAGGCAATGGCAAACATTTAAAGATCACATGGATGAACTTCAGCAATTGTACATCCCTGTCTGGAATAAAAATAAAATGGGGAAGGTGACTCAACTGTGGCTAACAAGGGAAATTAAGGATAAATCCAAGGAAGAGGCATATAAATTGGCCAGCAAAAGCAGCAAACCTGAGGACTGGGAGAAATTTAGAATTCAGCAGAGGAGGACAAAGGGTTTAATTAAGAGGGGGAAAATAGAGTACGAGAAGAAGCCTGCCGGGAACATAAAAACTGACTGCAAAAGCTTTTACAGATATGTAAAGAGAAAAAGATTAGTGAAGACAAACGTAGGTCCCTTGCAGTCGGATTCAGGTGAATTTATAATGGGGAACAAAGAAATGGCAGACCAATTGAACAAATACTTTGGTTCTGTCTTCACGAAGGAAGACACAAATAACCTTCCGGAAGTACTAGGGGACCGAAGGTCTAGTGAGAAAGAGGAACTGAAGGATATCCTTATTAAGTGGGAAATTGTGTTAGGGAAATTGATGGGGTTGAAGGCCGATAAATCCCAGGGCCTGATAGTCTGCATCCCAGAGTACTTAAGGAAGTGGCCCTAGAAATAGTGGATGCATTGGTGATCATTTTCCAACAGTCTATTGACTCGGGATTAGTTCCTATGGACTGGAGGGTAACAAATGTAACACCACTTTTTAAAAAGGAGGGAGAGAGAAAGCGGGTAATTATAGACCGGTTAGCCTGACATCAGTGGTGGGGAAAATGTTGGAATCAATTATTAAGGATGAAATAGTAGCGCATTTGGAAAGCAGTGTGGGATCGGTCCAAGTCAGCATGGATTTATGAAAGGGAAATCATGCTTGACAAATCTTCTGGAATTTTTTGAGGATGTAACTAGTAGAGTGGACAAGGGAGAACCAGTCGATATGGTGTATTTGGACTTTCAGAAGGCTTTTGCCAAGGTCCCACACAAGAGATTGGTGTGCAAAATCAAAGCACATGGTATTGGGGGTAATATACTGACGTGGATAGAGAACTGGTTGGCAGACAGGAAGCAGAGAATTGGGATAAACGGGTCCTTTTCAGAATGGCAGGCAGTGACTAGTGGAGTGCCGCAGGGCTCAGTCCTGGGACCCCAGCTCTTTACAATATACATTAACGATTTAGATGAAGGAATTGAGTGTAATATCTTCAAGTTTGCAGATGACACTAAACTGGGTGGCAGTGTGAGCTGTGAGGGGGACGCTAAGAGGCTGCAGGGTGACTTGGACAGGTTAGATGAATGGGCAAATGCATGGCAGATGTAGTATAATGTGGATAAATGTGAGGTTATCCACTATGGGGGCAAAAACGTGAAGACAGAATATTATCTGAATGGTGGCAGATTAGGAAAAGGGGAAGTGCAACTTGACATTTGTGTTATGGTTCATCAGTCATTGAAAGTTGGCATACAGGTACAGCAGGCAGTGAAGAAGGCAAATGGTATGTTGGCCTTCATAGCTAGGGGATTTGAGTATAGGAGCAGGGAGGTCTTACTGCAGTTGTACAGGGCCTTGGTGAGGCCTCACCTGGAATATTGTGTTCAGTTTTGGTCCTTTAATCTGAGGAAGGACATTCTTGCTATTGAGGGAGTGCAGTGAAGGTTCAACAGACTGATTCCCAGGATGGCCGGACTGACATATGAGGAGAGACTGGATCAACTGGGCCTTTAAACATTGGATTTTAGAAGGATGAGAGAGGATCTCATAGAAACATATAAGATTCTGACGGGACTGGACAGGTTAGATGCGGGTAGATTGTTCCGATGTAGGGGAAGTCCAGAACCGGGGACACAGTTTTAGGATAAGGGGTAGGCCATTTAGAACTGAGATGAGGAGAAACTTCTTCACTCAGAGAGTTGTTAACCTATGGAATTCCCTGCCGCAGAGAGTTGTTGATGCCAGTTCATTGGATATATTCAAGAGGGAGTTACATATGGCCCTTACGGCTAAGGGGATCAAGGGGTATGGCGAGAAAGCAGGAAAGGGTACTGAGAGAATGATCAGCCATGATCTTATCGAATGGTGGTGCAGGCTTTCAGGGCCGAATGGCCTACTCCTGCACCTATTTTCTATGTTTCTATGTTTCTATGCAACTGATCCCAGAAGGGGGCAGAAAGCCGCATGCTACTGCAGCATTTAAAGTTCTGCAGCATTTTCAAGGGCCAGGCAGTGCAAACAAAAAAGACAAGGTCAGAATAGCAGGATGGCCCTATTGGAGATCCAGTTTCATGGACAGCAAGCTAGGGGTTGTAGGATTTCTTCCTATGGGTTTCGACAATCAAGGCTTATAAGAACACTGAGATTTTCCAATACAATGGACTTGTATTAAAAAGATTAAAATTGACTATAAGTTCAGAGTTCAACACTTGCGCATGCAGATTTAAAATCAAAAACCAAAACCCCAAATCTCTAGCTTGCCAATTTTAAATTCACATACCCCAATTCTCCCAGTTGCTAACAATTTAAAACAACCTTAAACTTCACAATGTATATGCTGCTATGTTAATTGATTATGCACAATTCTCTCGCAATGTATATATCCAACTGTTTACAGTAATCCTATTTTCCCCAGTTACGTACAATTAAAACCTACATTAACTGGTCATACATAATGCATCCCACAATGTATATATTCAACTGTTTACAGTTATCCTATTCCCCAGTTATGTATGATTACTCCTACGTTAACTGGTCATGTAATTCAGCAGTAACTATGTTAAAACTGGCTCGGTATAATTCAATGGGTGATCAATCCAAACGAATATACCTTACACGTGTTCCCTTCCACGTGTTTGCTTCCACATGTTCCCTTCCACGTGTTCCCTTCCACATGGTCCCTTCCACATATTCCAAGCACGAGAGAAAGAAAATTCCTTTGTTTGACATTCTTATACTTCTCAAACAAATGATCCCGGTTAACAGCCATATGTCCAGTTATGTTTGGTTAGAGATCATGTGACAATTTCCACTGATTGGCCAACTCAAATGTCCTTCCACATGCCTCATGCCTCTTCCTATTTGATGCATCTTTCTGTTTGAATTCAAACTTCACTCAGCCTGTTTGAATTCCAACTGTTCGTAGAGCCCCTCCCCTGAGGCTACTTTCAAACAAGCCTTCAAGGTCTGCCTACAGGAGTTGAGGCAGCGAAGGAACAATCTGTTTGAGATATAGAGAAGAAGGGCATCTAGAGCAACGGTGCAGCACAGTGGATGTAATGGCATTGGCAGTAAGTATACCTCCATGACCCTCCTGAACATCTGTTGCATTCATGAAAGAGTTTAATGCGCTCACAAGACAATGCAAGGTAAGATCAGTCACAGCTTCCAAGAATTCATTGCACAACAATCCTTGACAATTACTCTTACTATGTTCCATAGCTTCATGTACGATAAGCACCCATCTAAAGGAGGCAATACTATTAGTTTAATACTAACGTGTGAGTTGGGGTAGGGTGGGGAGGGAGTGGGGAGTCGTGCACACTATTTCCCAATGTCATGGTTCATAGGGCCTTCCTTATAATTATTCTAATGTGAACTGAGCATCCTGAGTTGTTCGGCAGTGATACATATATAGAAGGATGCAATGAAATTAATGGAAGTGTATTTCAGCCTTTTCTTGACATTTGCAGCCATTAAACATGAAGCGGGTGATGAGCTGCTCACTCACTTACTTGCAGACTCGTTCCTGCATCCTGGGTTTTCTTTCCCTTCATTTTTTCCTGTAATTTCTTCGTCCCCTTTCCCATCAGCCTCGGCAAGGCTGATAATCAGTTGAGATGCCTTCTGAGTCTTTCCAAAGGCTTTCAGGATTTTTGTCCTCCTGTTTTGACACTCCTCTTTAATTGTCTCCATCCCTTCAAATTTTACTCACACACAACTTTTTGCTCCCACCACTCATGTGCACTATACACTCATTCAAATCTGCACCTGGAGTTATGCATAATTCTGATAATGAATTGACTTTTATAAAATTGGATGCAAATGGCACACTTGCTGTTGTATCAGTGCAAATGCCATAGCTGAGCATTGCAACCAAATCATAAAATCTAGACTATTGAGTGAGAGCTATACATTTGAGAGTAAACAGAATCAAGGGCGTAGATCATGACTTTGTGCAAAAGTGTAAAACTTCTGTTTTGTATTTCTCCCAATTTTTATTTTCATTCAAGTCAATGGAATGTAACCTAACCTATTATTTGAAACAGACTGCCTGCACAAACACAATCTATTCTCTTCAACATCTCATAAACCTCGATCAAAACACTCCCAGTTCTTTGAGCCAATCTTGGTAAGTACAATGCTGCAAACTGGCAATACATTGTGTGGCTCTCCTCTTTACCCTTTCCAAAGCTTCAATATCACCCCCATATCAGAAGAATAAAACTGGACACAATATTTGAACTGAGGCCATACCAAGATTTTGAATAAAAACAAAATAGCATGCTTGTTCTCATAGTGCATTGTTCTATAAATAGACCCTAGCACCCTGTTTGCTCTAACTGTTGCCTCCTGGCACTGGTCTGAACCTTTAGAGATCTATGCACTAGAATGCTCAGATCTCTTTCTTTCTCCACTGCCTTTCAGACTGTTCCCTGAAGGCTGTACATTTTTCTGCATTCACCCTGCCCACATGTATAACACTGCACTTTTCTATCTTAAACATCATTTGACACTCATGAGCCCAATCCGCATCTAGAACTGCCTGTAGTAGTTGAGCATCATCTACAGTTCTGACTCTTGCACATATTTTAGATTCATCTGAAAATTAGAAGATTATTTCCCTCAACACCTACATCTAATTTTGTCAACATCTGTCTGATACTGCTCCAGTGAAGTGCCATGGGAGTTTTACTACATTAAATGCACGTTGTTGTTGTTACAGATTATGAATAAAAATAGTAAACTGCAATGGACCAAATAGCAATCCCTGCAGGACATCGGTGTTGACCAGTCTTCAAACAGATCTAAATCCATCTACAACCACTTTCTGCTTAATGGCTTTCAGCCAATTCTCTATCCAGCACGGTAGATTGCCACTAATACCCAAGGCTTCAATCTTGTTTTGAAGCCCCTTCTGCAGTACCTTATCAAATATTTTTTGAAGCTATTTTGGATGTCCCTAATATGGCCTTTGCTGTCTAAGTAGACTTATATTGCATCCCTAATTATTCCTTCAAGCATCTTCCCCATTATGAATGTCAAAACATATCCTCCAAAGATTTTAGGTTCCTAAATCTCAAATTATTTTTTAAATGCTTACATACATAACCACTCAAATCTTATTCCAAATTTTGGAACATTGGTCCTTGCTTTTGTCCTGGTTTACTCATTCTTTATTTGATATCCCCTTGTCCCTCTAAAGCTGTGCTTTTAACACACTACATCAAAGCCTCCTTCTTTCTCTTTACCTCCTAAAATGATTTCTCACCATTTCTGCTAAATCTTCTCTTTCTATGCTGCTCTTCCTCGCCAGTGTCAAACCTAGACTTTCCCCACATTGTTGCCATATTACTTAAATCCTCTCATATTACTCTATTTACCCTGACCACAGTCATCAGTGCCATTTAGCTTCTGGTGAAAGCCATCCCTTCAGTACAGGTTCAACCTCTCTAGTCCGGCACCCTCGGGACCTGACCGGTGCCGGACCAGAGAATTTTCTAGACCACAGGAGGTCATGCCGACCCCAGACCCGACGTAAAAATCCCACTGTCAACAAGGTTTTCAGACAGGTTTCTGCCACATTCACTGGAATCCACAACAGAGTCCAGCTGACAAGGGATGCCATGCAACAGTTGCACAGAGCTCTCAGTTATAAAAAGCAAAACCAAACAACACAGAAGCATTGCAGTTAAAACAGAATAAA
Organism: Pristiophorus japonicus; assembly: GCF_044704955.1. Lineage (NCBI taxonomy): Eukaryota > Metazoa > Chordata > Chondrichthyes > Pristiophoridae > Pristiophorus > Pristiophorus japonicus. The sequence continues at coordinate 47,010,501 of NC_091987.1, forward strand.
GTGTACTGCTGACCTGGGGCTGGCCACTCCTCCTCTCCCCACCGCCTCTGACGTTTCCCCCCACCCCCCACCGCCCCCCCCCCGCCCAGGTCGAGCCGGCACGCTGTATCCTGGGGTAAAAGCAGGTAATTCCCAGGCACACCATCACCATGTAAGTGCAACTCTTATGCAAATAAGCCCTGCAGAGTTTGGGTGGATGGAATCACAAAGATGCCAAAAAAGATTGAAGAAATTTGCATTTAGCGCAGTTATGGCGCATAGGGACATAATGTGCTAAATGTAATATTCCTCGATCTTTTTCAATGCGGTAACACATAACTGCAAAAGATTACAAGAAATTTCACCTCCATATCAACTTTTTTTTTTTAAGTAATCCAAATGATCTTTTCAACAATACACACAGTTTCTTTATCGACAAATCCTTTCATTAATGCCCCATTTGCCTCACAGATTCAAGTTAGTTCATTTATTAAATCAAACACTCATTTATCTATTGGCATTGGTCCAAAGAATTCAGGAAACTAAATATTTCAAGCTGTAATCTTTCACTATTGGATTTTTTGATCATAACATTTTCAAATTATGTCTGTTCCAATGTTTCTGGAAATAATGCAATTTTATCATAATCAGTTAACAATTTACATGCAATCCATTAGAACAGCAACATAATTACAAATAGCAGGTATTTAAAATATTTTTTTTCTTTATGTTCATTATCAGATTTGCTGCAAAAAAAGCATAGAAATATTTAATGGTATTAGCATGAATACAGTTTCCACATAGTACAGGATCCCAAATGATAATAGAATAGATTATAGTAAGCACTGAGCATTAATGCTTAAACAATAGAGTTCAGAGGAATTTACCTGAGCTTTATAGGCCTGAGGCAAACTGGTTAGGCCATAGTATCTAATACTGTATCTAGTTTTGCATGCCATTAATAACTGTGTCATGCCATTGAGTAGATTCATAAGATTAAAACAGGGATGAGATATTTTAGTTATCAGAAGAGACTAGAGAATCTGAAGAAAGCAGGTTAAGAGAAAATCTGTTTTTAGGATATGGAATAATGTACCAGAAACAGCAGCAGAAGTAAGAACATAAGAACATAAGAAATAGGAGCAGGAGTAGGCCATTTGCCTCCTCAAGCCTGTTCCACCATTCAATAAGATCATGGCTGATCTTCTACCTCAACTCCACTTGCCTGCACGATCCTCAGATTCCTTAAAATCCATAAATCTATTTATTTCTGTCTTAAATATACTCAATTACTGAGCTTCCACAGCCCTCTGGGATAGAGAATTCCAAAAATTCACAACCCTCTGAGAGAAGGCATTTCTTCTCATCTCAGTCTTAAATGGCTGACTACTTATTCTGAGACTGTGACCCTTGGTTCTTGACTCCTCAGCCAGGAGAAACATCCTCTCTGCATCTACCCTGTCAAGCCCTGTAAGAATTTTGTATATTTCAAGAGATCACCTCTCATTCTTCTAAACTCTAGAGAATATAGGCCTAGACTACTCAATCTTGCCACATAAGAAAATCCCCTCTTCTCAGGAATCAGTCTGATGAACCTTTATTGCACTCCCTCCAAGGCAAGTATGTTCTTCCTTAGATAAGGAGACTGGGTGCTGGATTTTCAGTTCTGCGGTAATGCTTGCGCCTGGGAACAGTTTGAGCCTCATTCAGCAAAATACATCAGCTGAGCCCGGAGTGTGGGGCGGAGTGCTAAGGGAGGACACCTCTGTTAGGGTGCTAGGTCAGCTGGAGGGAACAGAAAAAAACCCCAGCAAAAACATTCCCAATAAATAACTCACACCACCACAACATAAATCCATGATCGTATTTAGAAAAATAGATAAATATTTGAAAAAGAAAAGGGAATTGGGGAAGGATGGGGAATTGCTCTTTCAGAGGGACAGTAAGGGAATGATGGTCTAAATGGTCTTTTTTCACTGTAAAATTCTATGATTCTATGGTTCTATGAGATAGATTTTAACTATGGGCAAACTTTTGGAGGGCAGCGGGAGAAGCATTCTTGCTGCCCACTCGAAGTCCCTGGACAAGGCCTGTCCGATTTCAGGACTGCTTTTCAGGGCACTCTGGTGCCAATGGAAGGAACATGCTGGCATTCACTCTGGCTGTTGATACCTAAAATTGCATAAGGGTCCCAAGTACTTCCTCGGGCCCTGATTAGCACTGACCTGAAACAGGCAGATGTCTGGGCAGCCCATGTGAAGGGCCTCAAGAAAATGGTGGCGGGAGGAACCGTGACAGTAAGTACAACACAGTGATGTTCAGGCTGTTTCCACACAGTGAACACCTGGTGCTGTGACTTAAAATTGGCACCAATACTTTAATATCCTACAGAATAATGTAAATATGTAATACTTATCATTCTAGAGCTGTGGTACCAGACTATCCTGTAGTTTCAATTTGTAATTCATGTGTATGGGGTGGAAAGTTAACAAATTGTATTGAGCAATTCCTACATGATTGTGTTACCTTCCTCTTAGAGAATTTGAGTATGGTAATCTGAAGCCAAGCCTGCTGCTGTTCCACAGAAATTATTAGCTTTTTAAGCAGAGGACTCCAATAGTTGTAAAGCCATATTTGAAAGATACATATTTGTTTTTATCTTTTTTCATTGGGTAGAAAATTTAATCAAAATGGTGAATATTGTTGCTGTAAGGCACAGTGTTCATAAAGCCTAACAATTGTTTGCGATCACATTCAATACTTAAGCCCGAAGATAGATTCCAACTGAATAATCATCTTCCAAAAGCAACAATATTTTTGCTAGATCAAAAAGAAGTGTAATGAGGTCAATTCTGCATTGTGCACTATGCTGTACAGATGTAACTCATTTATGTTGTAGTTACCATGTGGATATCTATGGATCGCTTACAATTAAATTCCCTTTGATTTGATTACAGGTTGAATTCTTCTGGACTTACTCTGAAATTGATCCCAAATTAATAAAAAAAAGCTGATACTTTTGGCGAAACTTAATCTTTATTTATAGAGGCCTCCGTGCTGATGTAAAGTGTAAAATCTATAAATTTCTATAGAAATCTAATCCGATTCAATTATACTGAGTTGAGCTGCTCAAACGATTTGAACACTCTGTCTTGGTCAAATGAATTAACCCTAGTAATCCATGTCTGAAACTGTATTTTGAATTGGAGGTGAGAAATTCTGTATTAAAGGAAGTAGGGGCACATCAGAAGCCTTCTTGTTGAAACCAACGGTTCGTTATAAGCAGCATTTATGAAAGAGATCTGTGGCAGTGAGAGGGTTTAGCAAAACTAAAAGCTATCAGCCACTGAGATAGACTAAAGCACTCAGATCATCAGGGCTCATGTGATTGCACAACAGAAACGGATTTCTGCAGCAAAGAGTTTGTGAATGTATTTGTTGAAAAAATACACGTGACATATTTTACTTAAGGAACAGTATTAGAGTAACAGTACTTTATAGTTAACAAAATCATTATACAGAGGTGCTAAATATATCAATTTGATTCATCTAATATCTTTTGCCAGGAGAGATACTGTCTGATAATCATAACTATGACATTTTGCACCCTGACAACAGGTGCAGTACAGTAGCACAAAAGCAAGATACTGCAGATGCTGGAAATCTATAATAAAATCAGAAAACGCAAGAAATACTCAGCAGGTCAGGCAGCATCCGTGCAGAGAGAACCAGAGCTAACATGCAGTGCAGTATTGCTTCACGCATATTTCCATAATTTAGTACACATCATGCATTTAGCTAGTGAAGTTTAAAGCTCATTCATTCAGTTATCAGCTACGTGGACTCAGCTAAATGGCTCAGAGACATGGACCATGTACAGTAGACATCTCAAGTCGCTGGAGAAATACCACCAACGATGTCTCCGCAAGATCCTACAAATCCCCTGGGCGGACAGATGCAGCAACATTAGCGTCCTCGACCAGGTCAACATCCCCAGCATTGAAGCACTGACCACATTTGATCACCTCCACTGGGCAGGCCACATTGTCAGCATGCCAGACATGAGACTCCCAAAGCAAGCGCTCTATTCGGAACTCCTTCACAGCAAACGAGCCAAAGGTGGGCAGAGGAAACGTTACAAGGACACCCTCAAAGCCTCCCTGATAAAGTGCAACATCCCCACCGACACCTGGGAGTCCCTGGCCAAAGACCGCCCTAAGTGGAGGAAGTGCATCCGGGAGGGCGCTGAGCACCTCGAGTCTTATCGCCGAGAGCATGCAGAAACCAAACTCAGGCAGCGGAAAGAGCGTACGGAAAACCAGTCCCACCCACCCTTTCCCTCAACGACTATCTGCCCCACCTGTGACAGGGACTATGGCTCTCGTATTGGACTGTTCAGCCACTTAAGGACTCATTTTAAGAGTGGAAGCAAGTCTTCCTCGATTTCGAGGGACTGCCTATGATGATGATATTGCCACAGCATTTAACAAAAGTAAAGACAATTTTTATTATTCACAATTTGCTTTTTATCCTCAATTTCAGAACTTATTAATGGAGACAACTTGGGGAAAAAATTCGGCATTTTAGCACCCCCAGTTTGCGCCTGGCGGGAGCGCTTAGGGGAGCTCAGGCAGTAGCGCCGAGGCAGGGTGAATCCCGCACCACATGGCAAATTCACTGGCCCCGTAGCGCTGGGGATAACAGTTAACGTCTCAGCACCTTTCACCATGCAGATGGTCACATCAGCTGGGCGCCCAATCTGTAAATGTCAGTAGTGCCCCCTGTCTTAGTGGCTTGCACTGACAGCGCCAGGGAGCGGAGGCATGACCCAGTCGGTTGGCGGATGCTGGGCACTATTTAAAGGGATGCGTCCCAGGTGTCAAGGAACTTCCGTTTCAAAGTTCAGCTATGAGTGGCAGCGAGCGCAGGATGTATCTGGAGCCAAATAAATGCTGCTTAGTCCCCGGAGTGTTGCAGGCCAAGAAAGGACTTTGCATTTCATCCCATAGCATATGACTGTTCTGCACTCCCCGAATCATTGGGGGCTGGTATCCACCCTGACCTTTAATGGCTGGAACGCGCAATCACCAATGCTTACTCCTGATTACACAACACCTCATATTCGTTATCACTTGGAGCCCAAGGCTCACCGATGATATTCGTGCTCCCCAGCATTCTTTGAGCTCTGAGACTGAATTTAGCGGGCAGTGAGATTGATTAGCGCCTGGCGCTAAACTTTCAACTTCTCAAAAGTTAAAGCCCCAACTAAGGTGATACCGAATTTCAAGCCCGAACCAGTTTTATTTTGGCAGACTCTATGCTGAGGGAGCTACAGAATTTTAGGAGCCTGTGCATTGCATCTGGGTCACCTAAAAACACAACATTAGAGCACCAACCCCTTCACATCTATGTAAAAAGACGGCCGGTGGAAGATTCCTAAGGAACAAAAATGGGGAAAAGAGTGCACATTACCTTGACTGGATATGCTCAGGAAAGTCACTATTAATCTTGGTGAATAAATCTTGTCAGGTTGTTACTGAGCAACACTGAAATAGGTATAATAGGATTAGAAATTCAATACTTCTTTTAGAAATGTTATCACTATTTTTAGCTACTTTGGTATCTTGCTGATATTCCTGTTCCCCACATCCCCACCCCAAACCCCCTCTCTCAAATCATACATGTTGTTAAAATGCACACAGGCAACTTCCGACAATGTTGCTTTAGGTACTGGATATCCTAATACGTGTTGAAAATGCCCACGGTGATGTTTCAATTCACTCCCCCCTTTCTCCATCACTAAAATCAGAAACATACTATGTAGAAAGCTGTGAACACAAGCCCATTTCCTACCATTCTATTGTGATCACATTTATGGAAAACATGAGATAAGAATGGGATGTTCTCGATTGTTTAAAAAAAACATTTTGCCTCACAGCTTTGTTTAATAGATGTGTCAAGATCCTCAAATTTGTCTATCTGTTTTTTTAGGCAGGATTAACAGTGAAATTCTCTCCTTTTGACTTATCATTTATCTCTTCCTTGAGTACCTTTGGGCCACATAATGCTACTGGCAAAGGAGGAGGATAGACAACCTTAGCCAGATCTGCACTAATGCTATCCAAAAAAAAAACAATCATAACAACAACAAAATGGATCAAGATAATTTTCTCTCCAGCTTGTGGGGTACAACTTGACTTCCACATTACAACATTGTTGAGACTGGTAAGTCACCATGGTGGTGCAAACCTGCCACAGTATGTTGGTGCACCAATATAACTGATTCAGTTCTGCATTACTACAAGACTCGAGCTGTAACTCTGTTAAATTAAAGTTGATGTTGAATCATAACACAGAAATACATTATGTGTTGTATTTTCTAAAACACATTTGAAAAGTTTGTCATATTCAGTTAACATTTTGATATGTTAAGTAATCCTGGCAAAATGCATTACAATGTTTAGAAATAAATTCTGTTTTCTTGTTGCATTATTCCAGAGAATTAATGGGAGAGGGAGAGAAAGCAACAAGATGAAGCCTCGGGAATTCTTCGTAAATCTTTTTATCAAAACAAATGAGCCACCAGAAAACTGAGTTTCAAATATAAATTGACTTTAGAAGATAAATATTTTAGTTGCCAACTTTTATTTTCCTAATATTCACATGCCTGAATGAATAAAATTACATGTCAGTGCAAAATAAAAGTAGGTTTCATGTATTGTGCATAGCATTATATAGTGTGGAGTCTCCTTCAAACCAGTAGGGCATTGAGAAATTGAGATAATGTTACAAAACTATGAAAGCAAAGCTTGGGAGATTTATTAATGTCATTGTACCAAAAATATATATTGGTCTATATTGGATTATTGATTTGGATTATATATCACGAGGGGCAGCAGTTGAAGGGTTAAAAACCTAGGTTCACACAAAAATGGCCAGGTCATAAACACTAGCTAAATCTAGACAAGTTTTCTAACTGTGTCATGAAGCTGTAAATTAATTCTATAGCCAGTGAAACAGATTGTTCTAGATCGAGGTGAAAGATTCAGGCTATGCTGGAGGTGATGGTTCTTGATTGATAGCCGTGTTTGGGATGAAGATGTGAGTCAGGCCTGGAGCTAGGGGCATAATCAATGATTCTTTTGATGGACAACTCAAGCCAGTGGTTCCAGTCACAGGTTGAAATTGGGATACCTGAATTCAGATTAGCAGCCTAGTGTCAGTCTACATCCAGCGAATTGGCTGGGATAGTTTTGATTCCATTGATGTGTTTCAACACATAGGGATAGAAATTGGCCCCTGCCCGAAACGGGGCACACGCATCCCATTTAAATGGGTTTTACCACAGCTGCGATTGCGGTTGCCTCTTGAACGACAGTCCACTCCTTGTTGTTTTTTTTCCTTGAATCCAGAAGTCACTCTTAATGGGTGCTGTGACGACATGAGAGGGGCAGATACGCGGTGGTGGCAACACCTGAGGGGTGGAAGTTGGGGGCGGTGCAGAGTAACCGCCGTGATGATGTCATCATGGCACCTTGTCACCGTGGCTTTACCCTTCACTTAAAGGGGAGATCCTCCGTGATTTTAAAACTTCCGCCCACTGGGCCACCAGGGAGGGTTTCGGCCGGGCCAGCAGCCTGGCACCCAAGAGGGCATGCTAGGCTGCCTGTTGGTGGCCCAGCCGAACCCGGGGGCATACTTGTCGGGCCACTGGCAAAAACAAAACATGGCGGCAGTGGCAGCGCATCCTCCCCTTTAAGGGAAGCCGCACCGCCATTGCAGGAGACCACAGCTTCACTGGAAAAAACAGGTTTTGCCACCGCCGGGCGGGCCGAAGATTTTCAGAGGGGAATGTCGTTGTTTGGGGTGGGGGGTAGGGAGGGCGGTGGGGTAGATCGGTGGTGTGCACGGTGATGACACGCTTACCACAGATCGGCAGCAGCAGAGCGGTAGGGGGAGGATTGGGGCACCGCCGGGAAACCTCAGAAGGGTAATTGGATTAGCAGCGGCCATTCCACGAAAAGTCGGCGGTCACTCCACTCCGCAGCATGGCCGCCGATTTGTGGTGGTAACAGGCCTGAAGGAGAAGAGCAATTTCAGCCCCATAAAGTGTGACCAACTGTTTTCATCAATCTAGTTATGATGAAGGATAGCTCAGGAGAAATATCCTGACTGCTTTTGATATATGTATAAAGTGAATAGGAAATTTATGATGAGTGTAACATGCACTCTTTTGTGCCCAGCACTCTTCATTTACCTGTTCACTGTTAAATAAATTGTCTGCTGGTTTATAGTCTGAGGGGCTGAAATTGCCCTTCCGATAAGGCCTCTGGCTGCCTGAAAGTGGCAGCCACAGGGCGGCGCAAATTGGCCGCCAACTTGCGGCGGACTGGTTGACGTTCGTGGCATTGCCTCAGGGGTGTTTTGTTGCAGTCGGAAAACCCGCCACACTCCCTACCCCCGCTCCTGCAGATGCATCATTAATGACATCATCAGAGCATGCAAAAAGTTCTCCGACTACCTGACGGTACACAGTGTTGGCTCAAGACCACCAGCGGCCCTTAAAGGCATGTTGCGTGTAGCAGCATTCTTTTTGCTGAACATTTTTCGGACTTTTCAGAAGTTTGTCAGTTGCCTTGTTCAGAATGGGATTGAGTGATAGTGGGCTTGTGTCTTCAATCCCAACAGCACAGAAGCCTCATTGTGGAGGTTGTGCTTGCGGAGTCAATGGGCTCAGTCAGTGGGCAACGGATCGCCTCCTGCACAGTGTGCGCAGCAGGGAGGCACGCAGGAGAAGGCGGCACCATCTCCAACGGGTCCAGAGGCAGCGGGCAAGGGGCCAGCAGACATGGCTGCCCAACATGCAGAAGGCCATGGAGATGCCGACAGACCTCAACCCAGAGAGATGCCCCAAGAAGGACCTGCCATCAGGAGGAGGGTCAGGTACGCTGACCCCCTGCTCCAAATAGTGGGTGAAATCGAGAGAAGGCAGGATGCACAGGAGGCAGATGTTTGCTAGCAGAAGGCTGAAGAGGGCGAGGAGCAGCAAAAGCAGGAGGGAGAAGGCAACGAGGCAGCTGCCATAGGAAGACCTGACTATAGACGTGGTGGCAGAAAGCCCTATTGTGCAAGGGTCTACAGATAGCAATTTTCGTATATGGACCTGACAGATGACCAATGTCTCCGGAGACTTAGATTCCGGAATGACATCATGAGGGAACTGTGCAATCTCCTGCAGTCAGACCTCCAGCCTCAGACAGGGCTGAGGACAGCTCTGACCATCGCATCCAAATTACTATGCCACTGGATCTTTTCAATCTGCTACAGCAGACATATCGAACATTTCTCAGTTCGCTGCGCATCGCTCCATCCGTCAAGTGACAGATGCTCTCTATAAGAGAAGGAGGGAATAGATATCATTCCCGATGAGCAGGGAGAAGCAGTTGGAGCGGCAGACCGGATGCGTGTGAATTGCAGGCTTGCCCGGGCTTCAGGGCACCATAGACTGCACCCACGTCGCAGTGAGGGCGCCACAGAACAATGTTCGGAAACCACAAGGGATTCCACTCCCTTAGTGTTCAGCTGGTGTGCCACCACCACCACAAAATTATGACAGTTGATGCCCGGTATCCTGGCCACAATGCTTTCATCCTGTGCCAGACCGGTGTGCCCGGCGTGTTTGCTGGCCCAAACCAAGATTGCCGGTGGCTCCTCGGAGACAAGGGCTACCAACTGTGCACTTGGCTGCTGACTCCCCTTGGCTGCGCAGCAAGCCTACAATGACACTCATTCAGCCACCAGATGCTTAATTGAGCAGTGCATCAGGATCCTTAAACAGAGGTTCCGTTGCCTGGACCGCTCTGGTGGAGTGCTGCAGTACTCACCTGAGCGGGTCTCCCTATTCGTGGTTTTCTGCTGCATGCTTCACAACCATTGGAGGACGAACCACCAGTACCACCTGAGGAGGAGGACCAGGAGGAGGAGGTGCAGGAGCACGACGCACAAGAGGAGGAGGAGGAGGAGGAGGAGGCGCCAGAGGAGGACCAGGATGTGGGTCGCCGGCACTGCAGGAGGCGACGTCACCATCCAAACCCTGCAAGGGAAGTGCAGAACTGTCTCATTGCTGATGGGTTTATGCCGACTTCACCCTTCATCTTTGCATCTCCATGGCCACCGAATGAGCCCTTTCACACATCATTGGCCACAGTGAAATGAGAGACCTGCACAGATATTGAAACACAAAATAAAGATTTATTATACAAGAAAGAAAGGTGCAAAAAACATACACATAATCATTTATCACCCTTGTGCATTTCATTATAACCCCTCTTACAAAAGCCTATTCTGGAACTACGCTGCAGTGTCTCCCTTGTGGCTGTATCTGGGTCTGGGAAGGCTGCTGTGTTTCAGGTTTCGAAGCTACAGATGTCCTACAGATGACCAGCTCTGGCCCTGGAAGGGCCAGCTGCAGACTGGGCAGCATCGACCTCGGTGCGTTCAGTCGGGATCAGCTGGGGCGATTCCATGCTTGTCAGAGTGCCAGGTCTGGGCTCAGGACGGCTGTGATCCTGAGAGAGCACAGCAGCAACCTGGTCGAAGGAGCCTGCGCCACTCCCCCGAGGCGGCACCTCACCATCGCCACCAATCTGCTGGAGCACAGGTCGGTGGTGTGGCGTGACACCGAAAGGTCCCCCGTGGACCGTGGTGGACCCAGCTGCGATGGCAACAGTCAGATGACATGTGGCATCCAGCTGAGACTGCATGAGAGCAGACAGCAGTAAGACGCTCCGTGGCCTGTTGCTGGATCCATGTGAATTGCGGGCTTCCCCAGCGTTCCAGGCGCTTGAGAGCATTCTGAGCTTCCAGGGCAGTGGACATCCTATCCAAAGCAGCATTCAGAAGCTCGTTCACTTGCGCCTGTGCTGTCACAATACGCGGCATCACAGCCGGATCCGCACGATCACTCTGGGATTCCACCATCGCCTGCACACTGACAATGATGAGCTCCATGGTGTGTGCAGAGCTGTCCACAATGCAGGAGGCGGACTCCCCCATGCTCCTGACCATTTTCAATAGACTCTCAGGCACCCTTGCTATTATCCCCAACATCTGAGAATGCAAGGCCTCCACCCTTCTTTCGTAAATCCCAAAATAAATGGGCTCATCTGAGTTCTCTACAGCAGAATTCGCATGCGACCTCACCCCCCGCCCCCGTCCAGAGAGATGGCACCCGAGGTTGCCTTTGCCCTTGACCATGCTGCAGCCCGCTAGGCCCCAGTACATCACCCAGTGCAGACCCCTCTACTAAATCTAGCATTCCCGACTGCATACTCCTAGTATCTGAGCTGGCGCAAGCAAATGTAGGAAGCAGTGACGCAGTGCTGCCAGCAGTGTCACCTTCTTCCTCGGTCTCATCAGACATGCTGGCAATAGATGGATTGGCCTCCAGGTTGCCGTCTTGGCTATGGCTCCCAGTGCCCTCAATGCTGTCGTCCTGCCTTTGTCTCCCACTCTCATCAGCGGTCTTTCCCTGCCTTTGGCTCCCAGTGGTCTCAAGGCTGTCGTCCTGGCTTTGGCTTACACTCGGGCTCTCATCTGCAATCATTAATGGTACAAGGGCTCCCGTGAGGGTGAGGTAGGGCATTGAACCATGCAGCCTGTAACTTGCTCACCATCAAAAGCAAAGGCGCTGGCACTTTCAGGGAGAGATGGCATTAAAGGGAGGCCTTCACTTACCGATGCTGCCCCCAGCGGGATCCACACGACCGGGAAGGCAGCAAATGGGCCCACTAGCCTCTGAACCCTTTCTTCCAGATGAGTGAGCTGCTGCATATCTGACTCGCCACTACCAGTTCTCTGTTGCTCTTTACGGTTGTGAGAAATCTTCACCTGCAAAGCAAATGAGGCTTGCTGAGTAGCAGTTTCGAGGCCTCGGCAATGAGTGCACAAATTTGTGTCCATTACATGCAGCTGTAATTCTGACATGAAAGAGGAGAGAGCCTCCTTTGCGAGAATGCACACACATACATATATTATAAGGCCTCAACAATCAAATGCTGTTTCAGTGACTATATAGTGAAGGTTGGAAATAAGAGAAGGTGAAGGAGAGGCTCGCCGATGGAAGATGAAGAGTTGGGGGAACATGTACTCTCTTTCATCAGGCGAATTATGTCTTTGAGCTTTTTGCATCATTGGATGACAGTGGGGTCATGAATGGATGTCCCCAGACCTCCACAGCGATCTCTCCCATGGAATTAATGAACACAGCGTGAGTCGGTCTACCTGTGTTGGGATAAAGAACACACCTCCTTCCCTCCACATCTTCAATGAGGGTCTCGAATTCCACATCAGAAAATCTGCTGGCCCTCCTTGCTCTTCCTGGATTCGCAATGCCTTTGCAATCCAGTCTTTCTTGATAGGTCAGTCCCAACATCCCGGGAATCAGTCTGGTGAACCTTCGCTGCACTCCCTCAATAGCAAGAATGTCCTTCCTCAAGTTAGGAGACCAAAACTGTACACAATACTCCAGGTGTGGCCTCACCAAGGCCCTGTGCAACTGTAGCACACCTCCCTGCCCCTGTACTCAAATCCCCTCGCGATGAAGGACAACATGCCATTTGCTTTCTTAACCGCCTGCTGTACCTGCATGCCAACCTTCAATGACTGATGTACCATGACACCCAGGTCTTGTTGCACCTCCCCTTTTCCTAATCTGTCACCATTCAGATAATAGTCTGTCTCTCTGTTTTTACCACCAAAGTGGATAACCTCACATTTATCCACATTATACTTCATCTGCCATGCATTTGCCCACTCACCTAACCTATCCAAGTCACTCTGCAGCCTCATAGCATCCTCCTCGCAGCTCACACTGCCACCCAACTTAGTGTCATCCGCAAATTTGGAGATACTACATTTAATCCCCTCGTCTAAATCATTAATGTATAGTGTAAACAGCTGGGGCCCCAGCACAGAACCTTGCAGTACCCCACCAGTCACTACCTGCCATTCTGAAAAGTACCCATTTACTCCTACTCTTTGCTTCCTGTCTGACAACCAGTTCTCAATCCACGTCAGCACACTACCCCCAATCCCATGTGCTTTAACTTTGCACATTAATCTCTTGTGTGGGACCTTGTCGAAAGCCTTCTGAAAGTCCAAATATACCACATCAACTGGTTCTCCCTTGTCCACTCTACTGGAAACATCCTCAGAAAATTCCAGAAGATTTGTCAAGCTTGATTTCCCTTTCACAAATCCATGCTGACTTAGACCTATCATGTCACCTCTTTCCAAATGCGCTGCTATGACATCCTTAATAATTGATTCCATCATTTTACCCACTACTGAGGTCAGGCTGACCGGTCTATAATTCCCTGTTTTCTCTCTCCCTCCTTTTTTAAAAAGTGGGTTACATTGGCTACCCTCCACTCCATAGGAACTGATCCAGAGTCAATGGAATGTTGGAAAATGACTGTCAATGCATCTGATATTTCCAAGGACACCTCCTTAAGTACTCTGGGATGCAGTCCATCAGGCCCTGGGGATTTATCGGCCTTCAATCCTATCAATTTCCCCAACACAATTTCCCGACTCATAAGGATTTCCCTCAGTTCCTCCTCCTTACTAGACCCTCTGACCCCTTTTATATCCGGAAGGTTGTTTGTGTCCTCCTTAGAGAATACCGAACCAAAGTACTTGTTCAATTGGTCTGCCATTTCTTTGTTCCCCGTTATGACTTCCCCTGATTCTGACTGCAGGGGACCTACGTTTGTCTTTACTAACCTTTTTCTCTTTACATATCTATAGAAACTTTTGCAATCCGTCTTAATGTTCCCTGCAAGCTTCTTCTCGTACTCCATTTTCCCTGCCATAATCAAATCCTTTGTCTTCCTCTGCTGAGTTCTAAATTTCTCCCAGTCCCCGGGTTCGCTGCTATTTCTGGCCAATTTGTATGCCACTTCCTTGGCTTCAACACTATCCCTGATTTCCCTTGATAGCCATGGTTGAGCCACTTCTCCTTTTTTATTTTTACGCCTGACAGGAATGTACAATTGTTGTAGTTCATCCATGCGGTCTCTAAATGTCTGCCATTGCCCATCCACAGTCAACCCCTTAAGTATCATTCGCCAATCTATCCTAACCAATTCACGCCTCAAATCTTCAAAGTTAGCCTTCTTTAAGTTCTGGACCATGGTCTCTGAATTAACTGTTTCATTCTCCATCCTAATGCAGAATTCCACCATATTATGGTCACTCTTCCCCAAGGGGCCTCACACAATGAGATTGCTAATTAATCCTCTCTCATTACACAACACCTAGTCGAAGATGACCTCCCCCCTAGTTGGTTCCTCGACATATTGGTCTAGAAAACCATCCCTCATGCACTCCAGGAAATCCTCCTCCACCGTATTGTTTCCAGTTTGGCTAGCCCAATCTATGTGCATATTAAAGTCACCCATTATAACTGCTGCACCTTTATTGCATGCACACCTAATTTCCTGTTTGATGCCCTCCGCAACATCACTACCACTGTTTGGAGGTCTGTACACAATTCCACTAATGTTTTTTGCCCTTTGGTGTTCTGCAGCTCTACCCATATAGATTCCACATCATCCAAGCTAATGTCTTTCCTAACTATTGCATTAATCTCCTCTTTAACCAGCAATGCTACCCCACCTCCTTTCCCTTTTATTCTATCCTTCCTGAATGTTGAATACCCCTGGATGTTGAGTTCCCAGCCCTGATCATCCTGGAGCCACGTCTCCGTAATCCCAATCACATCATATTTGTTAACATCTATTTGCACAGTTAATTCATCCACCTTATTACGGATACTCCTTGCATTAAGACACAAAGCCTTCAGGCTTGTTTTTTTAACACCCTTTGTCCTTTTAGAATTTTTCTGTACAGTGGCCCTTTTTGTTCTTTTTCTTGGGTTTCTCTGCCCTCCACTTTTCCTCATCTCCTTTCTGTCTTTTGCTTTTGTCTCCTTTTTGTTTCCCTCTGTCTCCCTGCATTGGTTCCAATCTCCCTGCCACCTTAGTTTAACTCCTCCCCAACAGCACTAGCAAACACTCCCCCTGGGACATTGGTTCCGGTATTGTACAGGTGCAGACCGTCCGGTTTGTACTGGTCCCACCTCCCCCAGAACCGGTTCCAATGCTCCAGGAATTTGAATCCCTCCCTGCCGCACCACTGCTCAAGCCACGTATTCATCTGCGCTATCCTGCGATTCCTACTCTGACTAGCACGTGGCACTGGTAGCAATCCCGAGATTACTACTTTTGAGGTCCAACTTTTTAATTTAGCTCCTAGCTCCTTAAATTCGTTTCGTAGGACCTCATCCCTTTTTTTACCTATGTCTTTGGTACCAATGTGCACCACGACAACTGGTTGTTCTCCCTCCCTTTTTAGAATGTCCTGCACCCGCTCCGAGACATCCTTGACCCTTGCACCAGGGAGGCAACATACCATCCTGGAGTTTCGGTTGCGGCCGCAGAAATGCCTATCTATTCCCCTCACAATTGAATCCCCTATCACTGTCGCTCTCCCACTCTTTTTCCTGCCTTCCTGTGCAACAGAGCCAGCCACGGTGCCATGAACTTGGCTGCTACTGCCCTCCCCTGATGAGTCATCCCCCTCAACAGCACTCAAAGCAGTGTATCTGTTTTGCAGGAGGATGACCACAGGGGACCCCTGCACTACCTTCCTTGCACTACACTTCCTGCTGGTCTTCCATTCCCTAGCTGGCTGTGGATCCTTCTTCTGCGGTAAGACCAACTCGCTACATGTGCTACTCACGTCGTTCTCAGCATCGTGGATGCTCCAGAGTGAATCCACCCTCAGCTCCAATTCCGCAACGCGGTCCATCAGGAGCTGGAGGTGGATACACTTCCTGCAGATGTAGTCGTCAGGGACCACCGGAAGCGTCCCTGAGTTCCCACATGGTACAAGAGGAGCATATCACGTGACTGAGCTCCCCTGCCATGACTTAACCCTTGGATACACTTAAATTGGAAACAACAATATTAAAAGTTACTGACTGTGAAAGAAGAGAAAAAAGAAAAACTACTCACCAATCCAGCCAATCACTTGCCCCCTTGGCTGTGACGTCACCTTTCTGTTTCTTTCTACTTCTTTTTTGCCTTCTCCCTGTAGCTGCACTGGCACGCCTCTCGCCAAACCCAGACTCACGCTGCTCCGAGCTCCTGCCTCCTCGACTGACTGCTCGAACTGCCTGACTCCCGCTGGCCTTTATCGGCCTCTCGCCGACCCCGGACTCGCGCTGCTCAGAGCTCCCGCCTCCTCGACTGACTGTTCGAAGTGCTCAACTCCCGCTGGCCTTTATAGGCCTCTCGCCGACCCCGGACTCATGCTGCTCAGAGCTCCCGCCTCCTCGACTGGCTGCTCGAAGTGCTCGACTCCCGCTGGCCTTTATAGGCCTCTCGCCGACCCCGGACTCATGCTGCTCAGAGCTCCCGCCTCCTCGACTGACTGCTTGAAGTGCTCGACACTCGCTGGCCTTTATAGGCCTCTCGCCGACCCCGGACTCGCGCTGCTCAGAGCTCCGGCCTCCTCGACTGACCGATCAAAAAGATCATGGCTGATCTGGCCGTGGACTCAGCTCCACTTACCCGCCTGCTCCCCACAACCCTTAATTCTCTAATTGGTTAAAAATCTATCTATCTGTGATTTGAATACATTCTATGAGCTAGCCTCAACTGCTTCCTTGGGCAGAGAATTCCACAGATTCACAACCCTCTGGGAGAAGAAATTCCTTCTCAACTCGGTTTTAAATTGGCTCCCCCGTATTTTGAGGCTGTGCCCCCTAGTTCTAGTCTCCCCGACCAGTGGAAACAACCTCTCTGCCTCTATCTTGTCTATCCCTTTCATGATTTTAAATGTTTCTATAAGATCATCCCTCATCCTTCTGAACTCCAACGAGTAAAGACCCAGTCTACTCAATCTATCATCATAAGGTAACCCCCTCATCTCCGGAATCAGCCTAGTGAATCATCTCTGTACCCCCTCCAAAGCTAGTATATCCTTCCTTAAGTAAGGTGACCAAAACTGCACGCAGTACTCCAGGTGCGGCCTCACCAATACCCTGTACAGTTGCAGCAGGACCTCCCTGCTTTTGTACTCCATCCCTCTCGCAATGAAGGCCAACATTCCATTCGCCTTCCTGATTACCTGCTGCACCTGCAAACTAACTTTTTGGGAATCATGCACAAAGACCCCCAGGTCCCTCTGCAGCGCAGCATGTTGTAATTTCTCCCCATTCAAATAATATTCCCTTTTACTGTTTTTTTTCCCCCAAGGTGGATGACCTCACATTTTGCGACATTGTATTCCATCTGCCAAACCTTAGCCCATTCGCTTAACCTATCTAAATCTCTTTGCAGCCTCTCTGTGTCCTCTACATAACCCGCTTTCCCATTAATCTTTGTGTCATCTGCAAATTTTGTTACACTACACTCTGTCCCCTCTTCCAGGTCATCTATGTATATTGTAAACAGTTGTGGTACAAGCACCGATCCCTGTGGCACACCACTAACCACCAATTTCCAACCCGAAAAGGACCCATTTATCCCGACTCTCTGCTTTCTGTTAGCCAGCCAATTCTCGATCCATGCTGATACATTTCCTCTGACTCCGCGTACCTTTATCTTCTGCAGTAACCTTTTCTGTGGCAACTTATCGAATGCCTTTTGGAAATCTTAATACACCACATCCATCGATACACCTCTATCCACCATGCTCGTTATATCCTCAAAGAATTCCAGTAAATTAGTTAAACATGATTTCCCCTTCATGAATCCACGTTGCGTCTGCTTGATTGCACTATTCCTATCTAGATGTCCCGCTATTTCTTCCTTAATGATAGCTTCAAGCATTTTCCCCACTACAGATGTTAAACTAACCGGCCTATAGTTACCTGCCTTTTGTCTGCCCCCTTTTTTAAACAGAGGCATTACATTAGCTGCTTTCCAATCCACTGGTACCTCCCGAAAGTCCAGAGAATGTTGGTAGGTTATAACGAATGCATCTGCTATAACTTCCGCCATCTCTTTTAATACCCTGGCCTGCATTTCATCAGGACCAGGGGACTTGTCTACCTTGAGTCGCATTAGCTTGTCCAGCACTACCTCCCTAGTGATAGTAATTGTCTCAAGATCCTCCCTTCCCACATTCCCGTGACCAGCAATTTTTGGCATGGTTTTTGTGTCTTCCACTGTGAAGACCGAAGCAAAATAATTGTTTAAGGTCTCAGCCATTTCCACATTTCCCATTATTAAATCCCCCTTCTCATCTTCTAAGGGACCAACATTTTCTTTAGTCACTCTTTTCTGTTTTATATATCGGTAAAAGCTTTTACTATCTGTTTTTATGTTTTGCGCAAGTTTACTTTCGTAATCTATCTTTCCTTTCTTTATTGCTTTCTTTGTCATTCTTTGCTGTCGTTTAAAATTTTCCAAATCTTCTAGTTTCCCACTAACCTTGGCCACCTTATACGCATTGGTTTTTAATTTGATACTCTCCTTTATTTCCTTGGTTATCCACGGCTGGTTATCCCTTCTCTTACCGCCCTTCTTTTTCACTGGAATATATTTTTGTTAAGCACTATGAAAGAGCTCCTTAAAAGTCCTCCACTGTTCCTCAATTGTGCCACCGTTTAGTCTGTGTCCCCAGTCTACTTTAGCTAACTCTGCCCTCATCCCACTGTAGTCCCCTTTGTTTAAGCATAGTATGCTCATTTGAGACACTACTTCCTCACCCTCAATCTGTATTACAAATTCAACCAGACTGTGATCACTCATTCCGAGAGGATCTTTTATTGGAGATTGTTTATTATTCCCGTCTCATTGCACAGGACCAGATCTAAGATAGCTTGCTCCCTTGTAGGTTCTGTAACATACTGTTCCAAGAAACAATCCCGTATGCATTCTATGAATTCCTCCTCCAGGCTACCCCATGCGATTTGATTTGACCAATCGATATATAGGTTAAAATCCCCTATTCCTTTTTCACACGCCTCTATTATTCCCTTGATTATTGTCCGCCCCACCGTGAAGTTATTATTTGGGGGCCTATAAACTACGCCCACTAGTGACTTTTTCCCCCTACTATCTCTAATCTCCACCCACAATGATTCAACATTTTGTTCATTAGAGCCAATATCATCTCTCACAACTGCCCTGATATCATCCTTTATTAACAGAGCTACCCCACCTCCTTTCCCTTCTTGTCTTTCCTTCCGAATTGTCAGATACCCCTGTATGTTTAATTTCCAATCTTGGCCACCCTGCAACCACGTTTCTGTAATGGCCACCAAATCATGCCCATTTGTAATGATTTGTGCCGTCAACTCATTTACTTTATTTCGAATGCTGCGTGCGTTTAGGTAAAGTGTTTTAATCCTAGTTTTTAAACCATGATTTTTAGTTTTGACACCTCCTGCAGCCCCTTTACATTCATACATATTGTCCCTTCCTATCACCTTGTGGTTTTCACTTACAATGAGCACAAACTTTTAAATTTCTTACTGTTGCAGTTATTAATTTGGCGATAATCTGTTGGTATGCATGCGAACCACGGTTGAAAAAAACAAATGCCTGTCTGTCAATAATTTAGACCTTAAGGAATTCCCTCCCTAAACCGCTCTGCCTCTCCAACTCTCTCCTTCAAGTCCCTCTTTAAAATCTACTACTTTACCAACTTTTTCGTCACCCCTTCTAATATCCTCTTTAACTCAGTGTTCATTTTTGTCTGATTTTGCTTCTGTGAAGCATGTTGAAACTTATTTTCTGCTATATAAAAGCAAGTTGTTGTGATTTAACAGCCCAGTTATATTGTACACTGTTATTTGACAAGCAGTAATTTCACAAGTTACTTAGTTGAATGACAGAAGGAAAAATGTAAAGAATTGCCTAGAAATTGCGGTTGGAGTCGTACCTCCGAAGTACGTCTCCAACCCGTGAAACAATGACGAAAGTACCACCTTGTGGTCATGCTGCGAAAAGTTGCAGTCTCAGCCCTCGAGACGGAGGGCAGCGTAAGAGCCCACAGATCCCAGGGACGCAGACTGGTGTTGGAAGCGTACCTGGGTTCATGGGGGCCAGGTCCTCCAATGACAAAGGAGAATTTCATTGCAATCATTTACGAAGTAAATCCCCTAATGATATACAATGGAATCCCAAAATGTAAAAATGATCCAATTAACAGAATTTTTATTGTAATCATAATTACCTTCATTCCACCAAACTCAATAAAATTTAATTTTTTGATAATAATTTCACACATCATTAAAACTGTATTCCGGGCCAATATTTGCATAAACTCATTTCATAAAGAGTATATGCATAATTTTGGATATGTAAATGTTTAATTTAAGGCTTAGGTATCCCCTTACGCTGATGCAAGCAGGCTCTATGGCTGCTTGCAACAACCGTAGGGGCACAATTTTCCCAAAGCTTTTTTTTGGTGTACTTGAAGAGTTACGCCCGTTTTTTGGGGGCACAATACATAAAAAAAAAGTTCTCAGTTTCCCCGTTGTATTTCTTCATTTTGGCGTGGCCTTACCTGTCCTTTAGATTTGGGGGTGGAGCCTTGATCAGCGCCAAAAAGATTGAGTTGCCACGGCAAGGCTGCAAAGTGAAACATACAGCCAGCTCACAACACATTAAAACATATTGCATCAACTTAAAAACACATTAAAATACATTGCAGCAACTTACCTCCAATTATTAAAGCCGGTCCCGCTCCCTGCCCCCAGCCCTGGCCAAAGGGCTTGCCGGTCTGCTTCCCTAGCCCACCCTGAGCCCCTTGCCTGTGCCGCCCCCACCACAGTCCCGAGTGCCTTGCCGGTCTGATCCCCTGCCCGACCCTGGCTCCGAGTGCCTTACCGTTTCTCGACATGGCCGAAGGGCTTGCCGGTCTGCTACCCTGCCCCTATCCCAGGCCGAATGGCCTCCTCCCCGCAACTAACTACACCCGAAAGATTTCTCCCCACCCCCTCACCTCCCGCCCCCCCCATACCCCTTTCCATCCCTCACCTCTCTTTCTCTCCCCCTCTCTCTTACCTCTCCTGCTGCTGCTGTCCAGGCATCTGCTGCACTTACCTGCGCCGATTTCTTTACGGCACCGATTTCTTTAACTCTCCGGAAGACTTTTCTGCAGAGGCCACATACGCTGTTCTAAGCAGAACTGGAGTAACTCTCAACTGACGAAACTTGCCTAAATGACCAGAATTGGCACGGGTGGCAGGTTACGCCCGCTTTGGCTGAAAAAAAAGCTTATCTGAGTTACGCTGGTGCAAATTGATTGGGGAAACTGTGAATTTTTAACGTGGGCCAAAAAAAGCAGCCTGCTGCAAAAAAATGGCGCAAATCACTGGGGAAATCGAGCCCTAAGAGTTACATGGGAAATTGCTGGCCAGGTGCTGGGCAAATAGCCCAACTATGCGCCGGTGATTGCTTTTTCGGAACCCCCGCGAATGGCCTGTCAACGCATGGAAATCTGGAACTTGCGGGGCATTTCAAAGGGTTTGCGCCAACGTACTCTGAGAGTATGCAATCACAGACAGCGCAATTTCAGGGCCATTATAAAGCACATTCCTGCACTCTTAAATTAAGAGTTCAAATCAAGCTTTACCATATTCATAACAAAAATACCAATGCTCATATCAGTTTAACGCCTCTATTAAAATAAGGGACAGAAGCATTTAATTCTGTGTGTTGCTAACATCAGATAGTGCTATTAATAATACTAACTATATTATAATTAATCTAAGTGAAGCAACTTCAATTTGCTGAAATAAAAATTTCATTTTCATAAAATTAGTGCAAAAATTAAAAAAATATGTATGTAGAAAGATGCACAGGCCCAAATAACTGACCTAATTTTGTCAATTGCTTCTAGATATTTTTGACTCGAAAAGCACCAGATTGAAGTCAAATCCCAGCCCTTCCACGAATATACTCTGATCAGCTGTACGGTTCACTCATCCTATCAACTGAACGATTTTGTCGGTTAAGGAACAAAGCCCAGTTCAGCCTCAGTGGCCCTTTCTCGTGAGCTCAGTCTGTCCTATTTGCTCATGCCCTACAGGAGTGTGCTCAACAGAGAAGGAAGAAGGCAAACAGCCACAGCTGGTGAGGACTGCTGACATGTTTGCCCTGAATTAATAATTGGCACATGACCAAGCAAGGCTTTTAAGTGCCCTGCTGACTGAAAAGTGAGGGAACATGACATCCCTTGGTATCTCCAAATCCTTAATGGCCAACAATTGAACTTGTTTAATTAATGGCATCAATTAGACAAGGGGACACAAGATTACAATGAAGGACACAGGCTGCTTTTGGCTGTGTTCATGAACCAGGAACAAAGAACAAAGAAAAGAATCCTTATGACAACAGCTGGTATATTTTTGCATTTTAGAATTGGTATCCTTCAATGGATTTTATTGGGTGGAGATAATATTAATTCCTCCATATAATATTAATTCCTAAAATACATGTACTCATGTATCTTTTGTATTTGCTGAACTCAAATAAAATTGAATTATTAACATGCTAAACTATTAATACACTAATAAAATTTATGGGTGATGACTCTTAACCAGTTCAGGACCTTTATTTTGTTTTAAAACGATCAATAATGCAGGCATAATTACTGGTTGTGTGTACATGAGCCGTGGAAAGCATGCCCAATGTACTTTATAGTTCCTGCACTTAATGGTCAATCCTTTGGGCACAATAGACGATAAGTAATTGCTGAGTCTATGCCCAGCACAATTTCTCCAACAAACAGAGGGAAAAAGGATTATCACAGATAATTGACAAAAACAACCTTACCTAGTTTTATTTCAAGAAAAATGTGGAAGTCATTATTAAAAAATGAAAAATGAGGCATAATTCAGAGAGTTTATACATTTTTAAGCATGAATGAAATATTCACAGATAGTAAACTTTCTGGGAAATTGCCTTAATTGAATGCATTATGATGCATGTGTGCGGTTATTTTCAAATCAGGTCAGACATCAAACATAGAAACACAGAAACATAGAAAATAGGTGCAGACGTAGGCCATTCAGCCCTTCGAGCCTGCACCGCCATTCAATAAAATCATGGCTGATCATTCCCTCAGTACCCTTTCCTGCTTTCTCTCCATACCCCTTGATCCCCTTAGCCGTAAGGGCCATATCTAACTTCCTCTTGAATATGTCCAATGAACTGGCATTAACAACTCTCTGCGCCAAGGAATTCCACAGGTCAACAACTCTCTGAGTGAAGAAGTTTCTCCTCATCTCAGTCTTAAATGGCCTACCCCTTATCCTAAGACTATGTCCCCTGGCTCTGGACTTCCCCAATATCGGGAACATTCTTCCCACAGCTAACCTGTCCAGTCCCATCAGAATCTTATACGTTTCTATGAGATCCCCTCTCATTCTTCTAAACTCCAGTGAATAAAGGCCCAGTCGATCCAGTCTCTCCTCATATGTCAGTCCTGCCATCCCGGGAATCAGTCTGGTGAACCTTCGCTGCACTCCCTCAATAACAAGAACATCCTTCCTCAGATTAGGTCAACAAAACTGAACACAATATTCCAGGTGAGGCCTCACTAAGGCCCTGTACAACTGCAGTAAGACCTCCCTGCTCCGATACTCAAATCCCGTAGCTATGAAGGCCAACATACCTTTGGCCTTCTTCACCGCCTGCTGTACCTGCATGCCCACTTTCAGTGACTGATGAACCATGACACCCAGGTCTTGTTGCACCTCCCCTTTTCCTAATCTGCCGCCATTCAGATAATATTCTGCCTTTGTGTTTTTGCCCCCAAAATGGATAACCTCTCATTTATCCACATTATACTGCATCTGCCATGCATTTGTCCACTCACCTAACATGTCCAAGTCACCCTGCAGCCTCTTTGCATCCTCCTCACGGCTCACACCGCCACCCAGTTTAGTGTCATCCGCAAACTTGGGGATATTACACTCAATTCCTTTATCTAAATCGTTAATGTATATTGTAAAGAGCTGAGGTCCCAGCACTGAGCCCTGCGGCACTCCACTAGTCACTGCCTGCCGTTCTGAAAAGGACCCGTTTATCCTGACTCTCTTCGTCCTGTCTGCCAACCAGTTCTCTATGCATGTCAGTACATTACCCGCAATACCATGTGTTTTGGACAATATTCTGGGTACTATTACTTCTGGAAGGATGTCCAGGCCTTGGAGAGAGTGCGGAAGAGAATTGATCATATTTGATTTTGCAAACCAATCTCTTGTGCGGGACCTTGTCAAAAGCCTTTTGAAAGTTCAAATACACCACATCCACTGGTTCTCCCTTGTCCACTCTGCTAGTTACATTCTCAAAAAATTTCAGAAGATTCGTCAAGCATGATTTCCCTTTCATAAATCCATGATGATTTGGTCCAATCCTGTCACTGCTTTCCAAATGTGCTGCTATTTCATCCTTCATGATTGATTCCAACATTTTCCCCACTACTCATGTCAGGCTAACCGGTCTATAATTACCCGTTTTCTCTCTCCCTCCTTTTTTAAAAAGTGATGTTACATTAGCTACCCTCCAGTCTATAGGAACTGATCCAGAATCGATGGACTGCTGGAAAATGATCACCAATGCATCCATTATTTCTAGGGCTACTTCCTTAAGTACTCTGGGATACAGGCTATCAGGCCCCGAGGATTTATCAGCCTTCAATCCAATCAATTTCCCAAACACAATTTCCTGCCGAATAAGGATATCCTTCAGTTCCTCCTCCTCACGAGACCTACTGTCCCCTAGTACACTCAGAAGGTTATTTGTGTCTTCCTTCGTGAAGACAGAACTGAAGTATTTGTTCAATTGGTCTGCCATTTCTTTGTTCCCCATTATAAATTCACCTGAATCTGACTGCAAGAGACCTATGTTGGTTTTCACTAATCTTTTTCTCTTCACATATTTATAGAAGCTTTTGCAGTCAGTTTTTATGTTCCCTGCATGCTTCCTCTCGTACTCTATTTTCCGCCTATTAATTAAACCCTTAGTCTTCCTCTGTTGAATTCTAAATTTCTCCCAGTCCTCAGGTTTGTTGCTTTTTCTAGCCAAATTTTATGCCTCTTCCTTGGCTTTAACACTATCCTTAATTTCCCTTGTTAGCCATGGTTGAGCCACCTTCCCCATTTTGTTTTTACTCCAGACAGGGATGTACAATTGCTGAAGTTCATCCATGTGATCTTTAAATGTTTGCCATTGCTTATCCACCATCAACCCTTTAAGTATCCTTTGCCAGCCTATTCTAGCCAATTCACGCTTCATACTGTCGAAGTTACCTTTCCTTAAGTTCAGGACCCTAGTTTCCGAATGAACTGTCACTCTCCATCTTAATAGAGAATTCTACCATATTATGGTCACACTTCCTCAAGTGGCCTCGCACAACAAGATTGCTAATTAGTCCCTTCTCATTACACATCACCCAGTCTAGGATGGCCAACTCTCTAGTTGGTACCTCGACCTATTGGTCGAGAAAACCATCCCTTATGCACACCAGGAAATCCTCCTCCACCGCATTGCTACCAGTTTGGTTAGCCCAATCAATATGTAGATTAAAGTCGCCCATGATAACTGCTATACCTTTATTGCACACATCCCTTATTTCTTGTTTGATGCTGTCCCCAACCTCACTACTACTGTTTGGTGGTCTGTACACAACTCCCACTAGCATTTTCTGCCCTTTGGAATTCCGCAGCTCCACCCATACCAATTCCACATCATCCAGGCTAATGTCCCTCCTTACTATTGCATTAATTTTCTCTTTAACCAGCAACGCCACCCCGCCTCCTTTTCCTTTCTGTCGATACTTCCTAAATGCTGAATACCCTTGGATGTTGAGTTCCCAGCCTTGGTTATCCTGGAGCCATCTCTCCGTGATGCCAATTACATATTACCCATTAATTAGTCCACCTTGTTCCGAATACTCCTCACATTGAGGCACCGAGCCTTCAGGCTTGTCTTTTTAACATACTTTGACCCTTTAGAATTTGTAATGTGGCCCTTTTTGTTTTTTGCCTTAGGTTTCTCTGCCCTCCACTTTTACTATTCTTTTTCTATCTTTTGCTTCTGACTCCATTTTATTTCCCTCTGTCTCCCTACATAGGTTCCCATCCCCCTGCCACATTAGTTTAATTCCTCCACAACAGCACTAGCGAGCACTCCCCCTCGGACATTGGTTCCGGTCCTGCCCTGGTGCAGACCGTTCCGTTCGTACTGGTCCCACCTCCCCCAGAACCGGTTCCAATGTCCCAGGAATTTAAATCCCTCCCTTCTGCACCACTGCTCAAGCCACGTATTCATCTGAGCTATCCTGCGATTCCTACTTTGATTAGCACATGGCACTGGTAGCAATCCTGAGACTACTACTTTTGAGGTCCTACTTTTTAATTTAACTTCTAGCTCCCTAAATTCGTCGCGTAGGACCTCATCCCGTTTTTTACCTATATCGTTAGTACCAATGTGCACCACGACAACTAGCTGTTCACCCTCCCTTTTCAGAATGTCCTGCACCTGCTCCGAGACATCCTTGACCCTTGCACCAGGGAGGCAACATACTATCCTGGAGTCTCAGTTGCGGCCGCAGAAACACCTATCTATTCCCCTTACAATTGAATCCCCTATCATTATCGCTCTCTTATTCTTTTTCCTGCCCTCATTGCAGCAGAGCCAGCCACGATGCCATGAACTTGGCTGCTGCTGCTCCCCCCTGATGAGTCATCCCCGCAACAGTACTCAAAGCGGTGTATTTGTTTTGCAGGGGGATGACCGCTGGGGACCCCTGCACTACCTTCCTTGCACTACTCTTCCTGTTGGTCTTCCATTCCCTATCTGGCTTTGTACCCTTTACCTGTGGCAAGACCAACTCACTAAATGTGCTATTCACATCATTCTCAGCATCGTGCATGCTCCAGAGTGAATCCACCCGCAACTCCAGTTCCGCAATGTGGTCCGTCAGGAGCTGGAGGCGGATACACTTCCCACACACGTAGTCATCAGGGAAACCGGAAGCGTCCCTGACTTCCCACATAGTACAGGAGGAGCATAACACGTGTCGAGCTCTCCTGCCATGACTTAACACTTAGATTAACGTAATTGGACAATAATAATGTTAAATGTTACTTACTGATAAAGAAGAAAAAGAAGAATCACTGAACCCCTTGGCTGTGACGTCACCTTTCGACTTCTTTCTACTTCTTTTTTGCCTCTCTGCTGCAGCTGCACCGGTAGGCCTCACCAACGAACTCCCGCCTCCCGGACTCCCTGCTGTACCTTTTGTAGGCCTCACCAACGAACACCCGACTCTGCCGCTCCGCCTCCTCCTCGACACTGCTCCCCGGACTCCCTGCTGTGCCTTTTGTCGTTCTCACCAACGAACTTCCGACAAGGCCAAGAACCTCTTTTAAAATGGAATTCTAACTCTTCAGAAACTTTTACACTTTGAACAAGGGACACTTGCTCAGAAGTTCATGGAACAGCCCAATCTGCATTTTCTATTTTCATTTCAAATTTCCAGCATCTGCAGTATTTTGCTTTTGTTTTTGACAAAGAAACAGCTTTTTGATGGGTTTTAGCTAAAAATTAAAATAGCGACAAAGAACAAAGATTCTATTTTACTTTAATCAATTATTTAATCAATAGCTCATGAAGGTAAATACATTCACCTGCGCCATTATTTTTCAGTCTCATTGGCTTCAGTGAGAAAATTAGAGGAAATCCAGGAAATTCACAATCGTCATTGATGACGGGGGAGATAGGGCTATGATAATCAGTTTTGCACAGTTTTGGCACAGATATTGGCTGGGCAGCGTAAATGTTTCAGGAAGTTACCGTGTAGCATCAATAATGTCACTTACGCCATAATTTCCTGGGACCTTTACAGTGTAAAATGAATCCATCGCCACAGAATCGCCAGTCCAATGTGCAACTCTCCAGGAAACCTGCTACTATGCTTCCTGTAGCTCAATGGACGTGAATGGGGTATTAAAGGTGAATCTTTTAGTTCTGTCTGCCTATGGGGGATGAAAAGAAACCAGGAAGGAATCAATTTATTCGAAGTTTAAATTTGGAAGAGAGAAATATTGTGCAAGAATTTGCAGCATTCTATGAATAAGAAATCAGCTTCTGTTTAATCATAAGATATCTGGCTGTTCAGTGTTTGATACACCTGTGACAGCTTAGCCTGTTAGCAAATTGACAAATTAACATTATTGCAAAGCCTTAAACTATCAGATCACCTTTGGCGGGGCGCACAACGCCGGGGATAGCTGATCGGCTGTCTGTTTTATACCTCATCCAATTTACCTTTCCATAGAATTCACTGGAGGAACATCGAGCAGGCTGAGTAACAAATGGCTGATCTGCTATCATCGGCTTTGTGCCCCCAAAGTTGAATTTTAGCCCCAGAAAGTCAGGGGTGACAGTAATTTGTTGCACAGTTCATCCACTGAGCAAAATGCCTATTGGAGGCAGGCCACCAGGGAGAGCACGCCCAACCTGAAAGACCAACCTGCTCCTTGTAGGACAAGGGTTAGCAGTGTTGATACTAGCTTAGAAAAATGAACACCTACACTGCCGCTGTGGTATCCCTGTAAAGGGGGACAAACGGACCTTTCTCTGTCTCCACTCATCCCAGGGGGGTAACATTCTTTCCCGACCTTGTGTCAGTTGGTAGCATCCTAGTCATGTGATTTTCTGCTGCCTCCCGCCCATTCCAGGCAGGAAGTCAGTCAGCGGAATTTAAATGCCATTTCCCGCCGGAAACCTGTTGCCAGTTAAAATCCAGGCCCAGGTCTGTTCGGAAGAATGCCCCAAGACACTGCACTTAACAGTGACACTGTCTTTGCTTCCACCTATTTTAGTGGATCTTGGCGATGGCTGCATCTTATAATTCTCAGTCTGACTTACTCCGAGTGCCTTCACAAGTATAAAAGCAGGAAACTCAGAGCTGCAGTGGCACTGTTCTTCATTATAATATGTGTAAACCAGCGGACTCAGAATTTGACAGGCAGATCCCAGGAAGGACCAAAAAACACGAGGGAATTTACAAGGAGGAATTTTGGGCTGGAATACCAGCATAAGTAGTTGCCCCATTTTATTGCCAAGAAAAAGTTACTTGCTCCAATTATGCACTGAATTTACACAGGAAACAGCATGGAATGTCTATGCCATTGTGTCTGTGTTGGCTCTTTGTTTGACTAATTTAAAACTGATCCCTCCCCACAGCCCTGTCACCCTTGAATGTTTCCCAAATACACCAATCATTTGTCAAAATATTAGATACATACAGCTCAAATGAAAATTTTTCATCATTTTGAATAGATACATATACAATTAATCATCATAAAAAATATGAACTAACAGGCAGAAAATTTTGCTTACAAGCAAATGTACTATTAGATAAAGCTTTAAATTGCGATTTTAACTCGGGGGCAGGAATTGAACAGACAGGGACTGAGGCAGAAGGCAAACAATCCTGGCCTTAGCATCATGAGGCTGGGAGAATTTTACTCTCAGGTTTCATCTGTATGGCTCCAGTCAGTTTCCCACCCGAAACCGGCAGCAAGCCAGTGAGTAAGTGAGCGATGTCAGGCAACAGGAAGTGGCCATCAGCGACCAAAGGAATAGCCCCTGACTCTCATGTAAGTCACAGAGAAGGGTTTTCAGGAGGGCCTTATTGGGGGATAGGTGGGACGAGGGATCGAAAGAGCATCCTGCCTTCTGGTCCCACAGGAAAAGTAAAAAAAGGATGTTAAATACTTACCTTTTTGGATCTCTGCTTGCCTCGACTCCGATACATGCTAGATTGACCTGACAGCAAAGCCACAATGGATTCCTGCTCAGGCCCATGGTTAAAATAGCTGTCGGGCCCGGATGACAACATTGGAGCCCGATCTACATATTTAAAGAAGGAACCCACCGGCTTCCAGTGTGTCATGTATGTAACCACAATGTAACACCACTGTATTACTGTATACACTCAGCCTAGATGCACACCTTAACCACAAGGGGTGAACTTGTGGGAGACACTCCTTACCTGATCATACAGATATAAAAAGGGAGGTCCCACGCAGGGTCATCGTCTTTGCAGTCCTGTGAATAAAGAGTTATGGTCAAAGAGTGACCTTGTCCCCAGAATGTGCCTCATGTGGTTTCATACTGTAGAGTAAGGACATTACATTGGCGATGAGAAACGGGAATTCACGATCCACGAGAATGGCCATCGGGAGCACAGAGGAATGGTACTGTGTTGGGGAAGACTGGGACGATTTTGTCGAGAGGCTTCAGCAAAGTTTCGTTTCAAAAGAATGGCTGGGGGATACAGCGGCCGACAAGCGAAGGGTTCATCTTTTGACCAGCTGCGGACCAAAGACTTACGTGCTCATGAAAGATTTACGAGCACCCGAAAAACCGGCGGACAAAACCTTTGAAGAACTTAGCAAATTGATCGGGGAGCACCTCAAACTGGTGAGTAGCATACATATGGCCCGACACAGATTCTACACCCACCGACGTCGTGAAGGACAGAGAATACCAGACTTCGTAGCGAACCTCAGGCATTTGGCCAGCTTCTGGGGGGCAGATGCTAAGGGACTTCTTTATCGAGGGCATCCGTCATGAGGGAATTTTCCACAAATTAATTGAGACCAAGGATTTGATCTTGGAAGCGGCGACGTTGATAGCTCAAACTTTCATGGCGAGGGAGGAAGAGACAAAAATAATATATGCGCGCAATTCTGCCTCTAACGCGGCGCTGGATCAGGGAGTCAACATCATCAATGCGACTCAGAGCCCCGCAGGCAGGCAGGGGCAATCCGCCATTCCCCAGGCAGCAATAGACCCCAGAGTAGGACTTCAACAGAGACAATGGCAGGCTGAACGGACATTCACGCCATCACAGTGGACAATGCAGCCCGGGATGGGGCCATTGACACCCACTAATAGGGTACTGAAGGACAGTCAGCGCGGAATGCCTGGCCATAGTCCCGTTGTTCCCAACAATGGAAACTTTAACTCATGCTGGAGGTGTGGGGGAAAACACTCAGCTAGATCTTGCAGATTTCAACAGTTTGTCTGCAGGTACTGCAATCTCAGTGGCCACTTATCTCGAATGTGCAGGAAGTCTGCAACCAGATTAATATATGAGGTGGATGGACCAGAAGAGGGTTCTTTGAGGCAGGATGACTTTTGGGGCAAATCGATGGACGCCGAGGTTCAGCGGGTCCATGTGGTGAATATTCACAGTTCATACACCAAAACGCCACCAATGATGATGACGGTTTTATTAAACGGTAGCCCAGTACGCATGGAGCTGGACAATGGGGCCAGCCAGTCACTCATGGGCGTTCAACAATTTGAGAAGCTATGGCCACTTAAAGCCACTAGACCCAAATTAGCACGTATTGAGACACAATTATGGACCTACACTAAAGAAATCATTCCGGTGCTAGGCAGTGCAATGTTGGCTGTCACACACAATGGGTTAGTGAATCGGCTGCCGCTCTGGATTGTCCCGGGCAATGCTCCCACACTGTTGGGGAGGAGCTGGTTAGCCGAGATGAACTGGAAATGGGGGGATGTTCACGCAATGTCATCTGTGGAGCGAAGTTCGTGCTCACAAATCCTACAACAATTCGATTCACGATTCCAACCTGGCGTCAGGACTTTCAAAGGCACTAAAGTAGTGATACACATCACCTCGGACGCCAGGCCAGTGCACCACAAAGCCAGAGCGGTGCCGTATGTGATGCGGGAAAAGATCGAGAGCGAATTGGATCGGCTGTTGAGAGAGGGCATCATCTTGCCTGTTGAATTCAGTGACTGGGCGAGCCCCATCGTTCCCGTCCTAAAAGCGGATGGCTCTGTCACGATCTGTGGCAACTGCAAGGCCACCATCAATCGGGTGTCCCGACAAGATCAATACCCGCTCCCGAGAGCGGAGGACCTCTTCGCACGCTGGCAGACGGCAAGCTGTTCACCAATTGGACCTCACTTGACCCAGGAACTGGCCGACGAATCTAAACTACTGACCACCATCACCACGCACAAGGGACTGTTCGTTTATAACAGGTGCCCATTTGGCATTCGATCAGCGGCCGCGATTTTTCAACGAAACATGGAAAGCCTGCTTAAATCCATTCCTGGAATGATCGTATTCCAGGACGACATCCTCATCACGGGTCGAGACACCGAGGAACACCTCGACAACCTGGAGGAGGTGCTACACCGACTGGACCGGGTAGGCCTGCGACTCAAGAAGTCAAAATGTGTGTTCTTAGCTCCTGAGGTTGAGTTTCTGGGCAGGAGGGTTGCTGCAGATGGGATTCGGCCCATCGAATCCAAAACAGAGGTGATTCGACGAGCACCCAGGCCCTGTAACATATCGGAGTTGCGTTCATTCCTGGGACTGTTGAACTATTTCGGGAACTTTCTTCCGAACTTGAGCACGTTGTTGGAGCCGCTACACGTGCTCCTGCGTAAGGGTTGCGATTGGTTTTGGGGGGACTGTCAGGAATGGACTTTTGATCGGGCGCGAAACCTACTTTGTTCAAACAAATTGTTGACCCTGTACGACCCCTGTAAAAAAATTGGTTCTGACATGTGACGCATCGTCCTATGGGGTTGGGTGCGTGTTGCAGCAGGACAATGCTGAGGGTTAACTACAACCTGTGGCTTATAACTCCAGGTCGCTCTCTCAAGCAGAACGGGGATATGGGATGGTCGAGAAGGAAGCGCTTGCATGTGTCTATGGTGTAAAAAAAATGCATCAGTACCTCTTTGATAGGAAGTTTGAATTAGAGACGGACCACAAGCCATTAACATCCCTGTTGTCAGACAGCAAGGCTATCAATGCCAACGCATCAGCTCGCATACAGCGAGGGCTCTCACGCTGGCTGCTTATGACTACTCCATCCGGCACCGGCCCGGCACTGAAAATTGCACTGACGCTCTCAGCAGGCTTCCACTGGCCACCACTGAGGGGGCAGCGGAGCAAAGTGCCGAGGTGGTCATGGCTGTCAATCCCTTTGACAGTGCAGGCTCCCCCATCAAAGCCCGCCAGATCAAAACTTGGACAAACAGAGATCCCCTCCTATCCCTGATTAAGAAATGTGTCCTGACTGGGGATTGGGCGCCCGCACAAGGAGCATGCCCTGAGGAGGTCAGGCGGATGAATGAGCTCTCCATCCAAGCCGACTGCCTACTATGGGGCAGCCGGGTAGTTATGGCCCAGAAGGGCAGGGAGGCATTCATCAGGGAACTCCACAGGGAGCACCCAGGCATTGTGCTGATGAAGGCCATTGTCCGGTCACACGTTTGGTGTCCTGGAATTGATTCAGACCTGGAACACTGTGTTCACAGGTGCACGACGTGTTCCCAGCTGGGTAATGCCCCCAGGGAGGCCCCGCTCAGCCCGTGGCCCTGGCCCACCAGGCCATGGTCACGCATTCATGTTGACTACACGGGCCCGCTCATGGGAAAGATGTTCCTGATTGTGGTAGATGCTACTCGAAATGGATTGAGTGCATCATTCTGAATTCATGCACGTCATCCACCACCATGGAAAGCCTACGTGCGATCTTTGCAACCCATGGCTTGCCGGACATCCTGGTTAGTGATAATGGCCCATGTTTCACAAGCTACGAATTCCGAGAGTTTATGTCAGGCAATGGCCTCAACCACGTCAGGACTGCACCGTTCAAGCCGGCCTCCAATGGCCAGGTGGAACATGCGGTCCAAATCATTAAGCAAGGTATGCTCAGGATTCAAGGACCCTCCCTATAATGCCGCCTATCACGTCTCCTGCTGGCCTATAGATCCCGACCACACCTGCACACAGGGGTCCCGCCCGCAGAGCTACTCATGAAATGGACACTTAAAACTCGGTTGTCCCTCATTCACCCAGTTCTGACCGACATAGTTGAGGGCAAGCGCAAGTCACAAAATGAGTACCATGACTGTAATTCGAGGGGGAGATGTATCGAAATAAATTATCCTGTATTCGTCCTCAATCACGCCATGGGGCCCAAATGGCTTGAGGGCACTGTAATTGACAAAGAGGGGAATAGTGGCATGGTGGTAAAACTCAACAATGGTCAGATATGCCGTAAGCATCTGAACCAAATTAAATAAAGGTTCTGCATCACACGGAGGAATCTGAAGAAGACCATGAGATGGAGCTCACAACACCGCCAGTGAACGAGCAACAAGAGTAATCAGAGGAATGCACAGTCCCTGCAACCAGCCCGGACAGACCGGAATCACCACAGGTGACAGACACTCACGTCAGTGTCCAACAACCAGAGCCCCAACTGCGGCACTCCACGAGGGAGCGTAGACCACCTGAAAGATTGAACCGATGATCCCAATAAGACTTTGGGCGGGGAGGTGATGTCATGTATGTAACCACAATGTAACACCACTGTATTACTGTATACACTCAACCTAGATGCACACCTTGACCACAAGGGGTGAACTTGTGGGAGACACTCCTTACCTGATCACACAGGTATAAAAAGGGAGGTCCCACGCAGGGTCATCGCCTTTGGAGTCCTGTGAATAAAGAGTTAAGGTCACAGAGTGACCTTGTCCCCAGAATGTGCCTCATGTGGTTGCATACTGTAGAGTAAAGACATTACACAGTCGGTGTCCTTCATACCTGCTCAGAAGACCAGGTTAAGATTGTAGCCTATGAGAAAAGCGTGGGCCGTTGGAGGGCAATTTTAACTGTCTGATTTCTGGTGGGTTAAAATTACCTCTTCAGATTAAACTTAAAAAAAAATAACTACTCAAATTACATCACTTTTACTTGAAAAGTTAGGTTGATGACCAAGTGTATATCCAGCCATTCTAACACTTAAACATTCAGTTACTCACAAACCAAGCAAACTCTGCATCTTACTTCACTGCAACAGTCTGTGCAACAGATCCGCAGGGTAAGGAATAAGAATTATATTCTTTCTGAGTTTAAATCATAGCTAAAATGTAAGTTCAATGTCGAACAAAATTACTTTTCCTCCCAGAGGACTAAAATGTTTTTGTTCAGTTCCACTGTCAACAAAATTGTAAAATGTTATCCTCATTTGTGCAGTGTATGCTTGTACTTTTAAATCACGGTGCAATGTTTCAGTAAAAAAAATAACTAAACTATGGAGAATTGCCTTTCTCTTCCCTTTATTTAAGAGTCAACATTGATAGTTCTTGGCAGAAAATGCAGTAAGGTCAAGAACAATTATTGCACATGGATACTCTTGTGTAGACCATTACATCCATAATAAGATACATATTTCAAATTTGAACTCGCTCCTATGTGAACAGAAAATGCTTTGTCCTCACAGGGTCCTTCACAACAGACTTACAGTTGCAGACTTCTTGCAGTTACAGTTAAAAGAAAAACATAAAGCTATTTTACTGCTGAAAAATAGTATCTGGTGGTAAGCATCAAGCATTGGGCCCACTTTGTACATTTACTTTTATGATTGCCATGGCACTTTAAGAACTGGTACCAAATAAAATATTTGCGTGTTTTTCACTAAGTGATGGGATTGGTTGCTCGGATGCCCTTCGTGGGTCCCATAATTGAGGGGGTGAAAGACCGCGGCAGTGGAAGCCAAGACTTTCCTTGCAGGGCCTAGAGGACCACTCCTGCTTCTCCTGGCCCCACAAGAAAAATAAAGAGAATTAAAAACCCACCTTTTTGGGCCTCTTCTGATCCCAATCCACTTCGCCATTGGATTGGCTTGGTGCAAAACGTACTGCTGCTTCCCTCTCAGGCCGCCGAGTTAAAATTGCAGTCAAGTTCCAATGAGGACCCGACATGCATGTGTTTAAAAGGACCCTGTTGGCTTTGGATGCATATCCTCAAGGCTTGCCCAGGAGAGCAGATAAAATAAGCCCCAGAGTGAGTAAGTAACTTAGGCAATTTGAATTGAGGTGCTGCCACTCTCAAACATAATGGTTGCCACTTGCTTCACACATCTGATCCTCTGCCATGCCTGTAGGTGGCAGTTTATTAAGATTCTCAGCTCTAAATTAAGCAAGAGGTGTCATGGGCCCCTGTCACATTCGTCGGTCCAGTTGTACAACAGGATGAGTCGAAAAGCCTCCCATCTTTCAGCCCCCCACCCACCCCACAGTAGAGCTCTACCAGTAGATGGAGCTGTAGAGCTTCCATGTCTCTCACGAAAACTGCCACATTACATCAGCCTCGCTAAGCTGAGGTAATTTTTTTTTAAATGTGTTGTTTTTGATGGAATTTGTACATGTTCATACATATTTATTAAGCTATCCTGTCCACCTCTGATTCCTTTGTGGTCGGCCCACTTCCAAAAAAACATTTCAACTTTGGGCCTCAGGCTGCACTCTGCATCCCCACTGTGGCTACCTCTCAACAATGTTAACTTTGGGCCTTTGCCTCTGCTCCTGCTCTGCTTTCCCCAGTGTGGCTGCCTGACATACAAATAACTCTGAATTATCAGTACAATCTTTATATTCTTGCTGTTGCTATTCTGCCCTATGTTCTAGGCCCATTTAGCTGCCAGTAAAAAAAATAAATTGTGCATCAACTGGTCATGTGCAATGCCACAGGCAATTTACTGGCAAACATAAATTATATCATTAAATTAAAAAAAAACTGTTGCCACTTTCCTTCATTTTCTTTGTTTCCTCCCAGCAAGTTGTTTTTCTCCATGGCAACATGCCGGATGACAGCTCCATGAAAAAAGATGTGTACGAAAAGAAGAACTGGAGAGGGCCTCCCATTTAAACAGTTGAAATAAAGGAGTTTATCTGAGAAGGAAACAGATGGTATTGCTGAAAAATGAGTTTGAACATGACAGAATTGAGAATGGAAAAAGAACTTTGCAGAGTCCCTGTCAGTGTTCACAATGCTCATTAACATATTTCACCAATCAAGCTAAATAGTGTGATATTTATCTTTTTTGCACAAAATAATTTAATATTAATTTAGTGACCTGCCATGCTCTACCTTGAACTGTTGATTTTTGGACTTGTTCATCACTGACAAAATACTAATGCTTGTATGTTGACGTTTTCCAATTGTCTCAATTGATTTTTATTAGCCTCACACAAAGATGAACTATAACTTCCAATTTCTTTCCAATATTATTAAATACATTTTGTAAGTTTAAGCATTCTTATTGATATATTTGATATTTCCAATTTGAAGTCAGATTAAACAGCATTTTGAATCAATATTTAAATGTATGGAAGGCTGTGACAATTCAGTCTTGTTTCTAATAAATATTGTTGGTTGCAGGTGTATGTTTTGAGCGGTATTACATTAATGTTACCGCAAAGAAATGTAAAATGTGAACAGTTACTGTTTGAAACAGTGGCTGGAACCTTTACCTTGGAGTCGGGTTGAGTGCATGCGGGCCATGCAGTGGGTAGGGAATCGGATGATTTGAACAGCACGTTCTGCACTGCATGCTTAACTTAATGGCACCAATTGAAAGACTCATGCATGTTTTCCAGCCCAGTTAAATGGAGTGGGTCTGATGACATCACCAATTACTCGTTTTCTGCGTGGATATTTAAAGCAGCTTTGCACACATCTCATTTGAAGGTTGATGTAAGAGTGCAGAAGGTGGTTTCCAGACATCTCACTAATGGAATAAAACTGAAAAAACCGTGAGTCATGGAGACAAGAAATAGGGCAGCGAAAAGATTCACCGATGCCCCCCTGGAAATTCTGGTGCCGGCAGTAAGAGCACACAGGGTGGTCCTCTTCCCTTGCAATCGACGAAAATGACCACCCAAAGAGTCAAAAAGGGCATGGCTGGAGATCGCGGAGGAGGTTAGCAGCAGGGTTGTGGCCTGGAGCGTGTGGATCCAGTGTCGCAAGAGATTCACTAATCTCATAAGGTCAGGAATGGTGAATGTAATACCACACTCACCTACATCCTGATGTGCTTTTCACCACATCCCCATCACTCTGCCTTCCCAAGCCTACTCCTGTATATTATTCCTCACACCAACCTGCCTTGAAAGATCCATCCATCCCTCTCTCTCTATGCACCTACTCACATCCCCATCTGACTAACCACCACTAATACTCACCCTCATCCTAATGCAATCATAGCAAGTAACACCACAGAAGGAGGCCATTTGGCAATGTCACACCACTCAGTCACCATCTACAGATATAGTCCATCCATTCCTTACACTCATTCCATCACTTTCACTCAAAGTTCTCTTCTTTCCTTCCTTGCAGGAGAGGAGAGCTTAACAGTAGGGAGAGGCAGAGAACCGGAGGTGGCCCTCCAGTCTTCAGTCATTTGACACCAGCAGAGGAGCATGTCCTCAAAATCACTGGAGTTGCAGAACTGCTGGCGGTGGGAGACACAGAGAGGGGGAACTCACAGCAACCTGGTGAGAGATTTAAATTTCATACAGCCACAGGACATACCGCAGTCACTCGTCTGGTGACTCATGTCAGCAGCCAGTGAAATGTCATCATGTGCATAATGGTAATGTTACCCATTCTTAGCATGACTTCTAATTCATCTCTTTATTCTGCCACAGATCCATCAAGGGCCCTCCACTGTCTAGCCGGAGGATATGACTCCTCAGAAGAAGCTCCATTCCCCGAGCGTACACCGTCACATGACGCATGCGCAGCCAGCATCAGCGCAGATATGCAGACCTCGGTGGGTCCTGTGCGAGATAGAGTAGTGAACCACATCACAAGTGAGTAGGAACAACTGGTGTTGACAGGGACAGCAGTAGAGGCTCCTCATTGGAGGGCACAGAATACTCCAAGCTCTGCTGAGCTGCATGAAGATGCTGAGCCTCGGGGGCCATCAAGAAAGAGGTTGATCTTGGGATGGGCAGCAACAATTGCATGAGGCTCTGGCAGCTTTTGCAGCCATGATGTGTTCAAATGTGCAGAGAATGGAGGAGTCCATTTCCAACATGAGCACCGCCATCTTACAGGCAATGGTGATGATGTGTTCTTCCATGGAAAGGATGGCCACCTGCATGGGGCAGTCCAATGAGATCATGCTTGCTGTGGACAACAGATGGCAGATGCTCATTGACCTCATCTCGAGGAGGGGTACCAACGTAGACTTGGGCCTTACTTGCCCACTGATGTGCATCAAGGTGCTCTCCAGCTCTTTGCTAGCAGGGAGGTGCAGGTGGCCCATAAGAGGGATGAAAGTGTAAGGGGATATGAAAGTGGGGGCTCTTCTCAAAGTGCTCCCACTTCTCCCTCATTGCCTCCCCCACAGTCAGTGCCCCACATGAGAGGGGTTTGTTAGTTCGGTATCTGGCAGCCATATTCGTGCACTAGTGCAAGTTAAGTAAATATGGACATGATGAAGCCATCCTGTGCCACTTGGGCAGCATTGTGCATCGCTGCTGGTGGCCTCTCCACCTTAGGTTCCTCCTCCTTCTCCTCCTCCTTGTGTTCCACCTGATCCTCCTCCTACTCCTCATCTTCCACCTGTTACTCCTTCTCCTCCTCATGCACCACCTGTTCCTCCTCTGAAGAGGCTGTACGCTCTGTGCCTTGCTTCTCCTGAAGTTCCAATCCTCGCTGCTGCACTATGTTGTGCAGCACGCTGCAAATGATGATGATTTTGGAGGCCCTGGCAGGTGCATACTAAAGGGGTCCTCCAGATCTGTCAAGACATCTGAAGCACAACTTCATCATGCAGATTGTTTGCACTATGACACATCTGGTGGAGATATGGCTGTCATTATAACGCTCCTCGGCCTCATTACTTGGCCTCCTCAATGGTGTCATCAGCCACATCTTCAGTGGATAGCCCTTGTCTCCAAGCTGCCAGCCAGTAAGTCTGTTTGGAGGTGTGAAGATCTGGCGCACACATACATGATTATCTTTTTATGGTTGCAGACGAGCTGCACACTGAGAGAGTGGAAGCCCTTGCGGTTCACAAACACTCCTGGGTGATGTGGGGATGCCTTCATGGTCCCATGTGTGCAGTCAATGATCCCCTACACCTGTGGGAAGCCAGCCAGAACCGCAAAACCGAGCACACACCCAGTAACACTGGTTCATTAGTAGCAACGTTTACAGAATTGTCTGACTTGTGAAACATGGCATCAGTCACCTGGGTGATGCATCTGTGGCGCTGACTGTGAGATCCCGCAAATGTCTCTTGCAGATCCCTGGAAGAAGCCTGAGGCAAAGAAGTTGAGGGCTGTGGTGAATTTGAAAGCCACTGATGAGGCATGTCCGACATGTCCTCTGGGCAGCAGTTCTTGTTCCAGCAAGTTGCAAATGTCTGCGATGACCTGGCGGGATAGCCTGAGCCTCCTGAAGCACTGCTGTTCAGTCATGTCCAGGAAACTCATCCTCTGCCCGTATACCATGCATTGGGGGTATCACCTCCAGCGCAGTGCACCCCTGTGATGACCCACTCTCTTCTGTGGAGCATCACCTCATTGAGGAGAAAGTTGGTGTTGTGGTTGCTGCTGCTGCTGCTGGTGTGGGTGGTGTTGTTGGTGCTGGGGCCCACTTTGGTCTGATTCTGAGGTCCAAGGTGAGATAGCATAACTATGCTGATGTAATAGGTGGCAGGTAGATGGAGATCAGAGGCCCAATCCCTCAATGTTGTGTTAGTCACTAGAAATGTGGTGAGAGTGGTTTCTGAGGTTGCAGAAATTAGCTGTAAACTGCTAACAGCTAAATCTCTCTGCACAAAATGGAGTCAGCAAGAGCCTTTCCATTAGGCAAGGAAGCAGGTGTAATGTGGGAGTATTTATGTGCTTTTTCCAGCTGTCACTTAACGAACTCGCACAATAGTCACTGAGCTTCCACTTCCCCTTTACAAGCGAGGGTCCCGAGGTGTGTGTACCCTGTGCATGAAAAGTTAAAGTCAAAAGCTGGTGTGAAAAAGCCTCTTAAGGGTCTCTCAACAAGCAGTTAAGTACTTCAATGAGGTCGTCCGCATCTCCCAAGCGGGTCCGTGGTGCGCTGGGAATTGCGCCCGAGTTAAATGCAGAAATTGATGGAATGATGGTGGGTTTCCAACGCGCTGTCAATTTCTGCAAATTTTACTGCCGACCCGCCCCCAAACCTGCACGCTCGGCACTGGGAAAATTCTGGCCATTGTTTGTATGCAGTCCAAAGCCAGGGGTGCAGCATGAGTGTAGTTCCCTGCCCTTCCTTTAGAAATGAAAGTGATACAGGCTCTAAATGAAACAGACAACTGGTCCCAGGTTAAGGGCACTGGAGTTGTTTTATTGGGTCAGATTGGCAGTGAGGGAGGGGTATGCCTATCTCTCCCTTGTAATCAGCGATATTTGCCAGAGGTGGAGCAGAGAGATATAAGACCCCTTCTTCTGGGTTATTAGATTGGAATCTTTATCCATTTACAGAAGTAAATCTGTGAAACAGTCTGTTAATCTGGTCCACTGAAGAAATTTCAAAAAAGATCAAAAAAGCTGAGTCTCCCCAGTCCACTTAATCTGCGAAAGAAAAGTTTGGTAACGTTTCCTTTTGTTACCTCAAAGGTAAGTCAAGCAAATTTCAAAACACCTGATCAACTTACAGTCAATGATATGAACTCTGTACCAGTTGTCTTTCTTTTCCTTGCAGGTCAAGAACCATCATAGTCAAATATAACATTCAAGTTTCTGTCTGTACTTATTACTATGACCCTCAGTTTAATTCTTAACCAGAAATTCATCCAGTTCTGTTTTTGCTGTCATGTTAATACTGTTCTCCAAAAGTATTGGATGTGTGAAGCCCGTTAAGATATTTCATAATAAAGCTGTAACTCTTGAAAATTGGATTAAGAGGGCTAAAGGGCATTCTTCAGCTTATCTTCTCTTGTGATAAGGTGTTCTATTAACACAGTTGAATAATGTATTACAGGGAGATCTCCCACTGCTTGGTTTGCAGGCTGTTGAAGAGGTTGTGCTCCATCTCTGGCAGAGCCATTGGTCAGGGAAGAGGCTTTGATTGGAAGTTATATGCCATTGCTGAAGATTAGTGTGGGGCGGGGGCGGGGTGGGAAAAAGATACCATGTTACGTTTTGGTTGTGCAACTAGCAAGACTGAGTGATAGGGAGGTGAATTGATTTACCAAATGAATAAAATAAAATAAAAGGCGTGTTCAGCTTGGGAGTAGAGCACATGCAGGCCTGGAAGAGAAACGCAATTGGGCCCAGGAGTGGAGAATGGGTGGAGCTGGGTGCCAGGTTTAGGCTCCTTAATATGGGCAGTGAGGCACAAACTCCCTGCATCAACATGTTAAAAACAGAGGTGCAGGTTTTGCATGTTTTTTTCCTCATTTTATTTCTAAGAACATATAGGCCCTGAAATCCCGGCCTCCTTGGGTCCGTACGGAGTGTGTACAGACCCGGGAAGGTACCGCAAAAGCCGGTTTTCATCGCGCAATGTGCATGTGCCAAATACCGGCTTTTCCGTCCTGTCCAGTTTCTGGCTTGACAGATCGCACACATCTCGGGGAGAAGGACATTCCGACGGCGGAGATTGAGTGATTTGCCCTGCGAATGTCCTAAAATCTCTTGCGCCTGGTAAAAGCAGGTGCATAGACTACTTTTACCAGTGTAAGAGTTTTAAAACATATCAAAAACATATAAATATAACATTTTAAAATACATATTTATGTTAAAAAACCTGACCACTCAGGTAATTTTATTTCAAACCATAATTAAAACTTTTTAAAAAATCAACAAATATTGTTTTTTCAAAAGCATTTC
Source organism: Pristiophorus japonicus (assembly GCF_044704955.1). Classification (NCBI taxonomy): domain Eukaryota; kingdom Metazoa; phylum Chordata; class Chondrichthyes; family Pristiophoridae; genus Pristiophorus; species Pristiophorus japonicus. The sequence continues at coordinate 47,053,253 of NC_091987.1, forward strand.
TATCAACATTAATATCTATAATGTATTTATGTGAGGTGTTTTTTCTATTTTTTTTGTAGTGTTTGGGTGTTTCGGGGTGTTTCTCATTCAAAGTAATAGGAGTTTCAGACTTACGAAACTTCTATTACTATGAATGAGAAAATACTTTACCACGATTGGGTGTCCAGGCCCACATGACTCCTATGGACGTCCCAACGTGAATGTGCTCCATTGTGCAAGAAGAGGAGGCCTCGAGTCCGGGATCTCTGGTGAGCGTTTGACCAAAAGGTAAGTGCACATCTTTTCTCCTATTTTTAGTTGAACGCCCACAGGAAGAACCAGGATTTCAGGCCCAATTATGATCCATTCATTATAGCATTCATAAGCATTTAAAGTAACATTATCAAATGAGTGAATCAGAAAGTAGGGTCAAAGCAGAGAAAAATGGTAAAAAAAACAAATTTAAAAGCTGTTTACATGAATGCATGCAGATACAAATGGGTATGATCTGATAGTCATTACAGAGACGTGGTTGCAAGGTGACTAATGCTGGGAACTAAATATTTAGGGGCATTTGACAATTAAGAAGGACAGACAGAAAGAAAAAGGAGGTGAGGTAGCTCTGTGAATAAAGGATGAGATCAGTGCATTGGTGAGAAACGATACTGGCTCAGAAGAGCAAGATGTTGAATCAGTTTGGGTGGAGATAAGGAATAATAAGGGGAAAAGATCACTGTGTGGGCATAGTCTTACAGGCCCCCTAACAGTAGCTACACTGTTGGACGGAGTATAAATCAAGAATAATGGAGAGTTGCAAAAAAGGAACGGCAGTAATCATGGGCGATTTTAACCTTCATATTGATTGGACAAAGCAAATTGGCCAGGGTACATAGAGTGCGTCCAAAATAGTTTCCTTGAACAGTACATTGTGGAATCAACCAGGGAGCAGGCTACCTTAGATCTGATACTGTGTAATGAGACAGCATTAATAAATGATCTCCAAGTAAAGGATTCTCTAGGAATGCTTGACCATTACATGGTTGAATTTCAAATTCAGTTGGAGGGCGAGGAAATTGGATCTCAAACCTAAGCTTAAATAAATGGGACGACAAAGGTATGAAGGCAAAATTGGCTAAAGTGGACTGGGAAAATAGATTAATGAGTGGGATGGTTGATGAGCAGTGGCAGACATTTAAGGAGATATTTCATAACTCTCAACAAAAATATATCCCAATGAGAAGGAATGGCTTTAAGAGAAGGGATAACTATCCATGGCTAACTAAGGAAATAAGGGATGGTATCAAATTGAAAACAAGGTCATACAATGTGGCCAAGATGAGTGGGAGGTCAAAGGACTGGGAAACTTTTAAAAGCCAGCAAAGAACGACTAAAAAAATAATAAAGAGAGGGAAGATAGATTATGAAAGTAAACTAGCACAAAATATAAAAACAGATAGTAAGAGTTTCTACAGGTACATAAAAAGGAAAAGATTGGCTAAAGTAAATGTTGGTCCCCTAGAGGATGAGACTGGGGAATTAATCATGGAGAACAGGGAAATGGCAGAGACTTTGAACAAATATTTTCTATCGGTCTCACGGTAGAAGACACTAAAAACATCCCGATAGTAGATAATCAAGGGGCTATAGGGAGGGAGGAACTTAACACAATCACGATCACTAAAGAAGTAGTACTCGGTAAAATAATGGGACTAAAGGTGAACAAGTCCCCTGGACCTGATGGCTTGCATCCTAGGGTCCTAAAAGAAGTGGCTGCAGAGATAGTGGATGCATTGGTTGTAATCTATCAAAATTCCCTGGATTCTGGAGAGGTCTCAGCGGATTGGAAAACCGCAAATGTAATGCCCCTATTTAAAAAAGGAGCGAGACAGAAAACAGGAATATATAGACCGGTTAGCCTAACATCTGTCGTTGGGAAAATGCTGGAGTCCATTATTAAGGAAGCAGTAGCAGGTCATTTGGAAAAGCATAATTCAATCAAGCAGAATCAGCATGGTTTTATGAATGGGAAATCATGTTTGACAAATTTGCTGGAGTTCTTTGAGAATGTAACGAGCAGGATGGATAAGGGGGAATAAGTAGATGTGGTGTATTTGGATTTCCAGAAGTCATTCGATAAGGTGCCATATAAAAGGTTATTGCACAAGATAAGCATTCACGGGGTCGGGGGTAATATATTAGCATGTATAGAGAATTGGCTAACTAACAGAAAACAGAGAGTCAAGATAAACGGGTCATTTTCCGGTTGGTAAATAGTAACTAGTGGGGTGCCGCAGGGATCGGTGCTGGGGCCTCAACTATTTACAATCTCTATTAATGATTTGGATGAAGGGACCAAGTGTAATGTAGCCAAGTTTGCTGATGATACAAAGATGGGTGGGAAAGCAAATTGTGAGGAGGAAACAAAAAATCTGCAAAGGGATATAGACAGGCTAAGTGAGTGGGCAAAAATTCAGCAGATGGAGTACAATGTGGGAAAATGTGAGGTTATTCACTTTGGCAGAAAAAATAGAAAGGCAAATTATAATTTAAATGGAGAAACATTGCAAAGTGCTGCAGTATAGAGGGACCTGTGCATGAAACACAAAAAGTTAGTATGCAGGTACAGTAAGTAATCTGGATTGCAAATGGAATGTTGGCCTTTATTGCAAGGGGGATCGAGTATAAAAGCAGAGATGTCCTGCTACAAATGTACATGGTATTGGTGAGGCCACACCTGGAGTACTGCTGGAGTTTTGGTCTCCGTATTGAAGGAAGGATATATTTGCATTCGAGACTGTTCATAGTAGGTTCACTAGGTTGATTCTGAAGATGAAGGGATTGATTTATGAAGATTGACTGAGTATGTTGGGCTGATACTCATTGGAGTTCAGAAGAATGAGGTGATCTTATCGAAACATATAAGATAATGAGGGAGCTCGACAAGGTGAATGCAGAGAGGGTATTTCCACTCAGAGGGGAAACTAAAACTAGGGGGCAAAGTCTCAGAATAAGAGGCCGCCCATTTAAAACTCAGATGAGGAGGCATTTCTTCTCTCAGAGGGTTGTAAATCTGTGGAATTCTCTGCCCCAGAGAGCTGTGGAGGCTGGGTCATTAAATATATTTAAGGCGGAGATAGACAGATTTTTGTGCAATAAGGGAACAAAGGGTTATGGGGAACGGGCAGGGAAGTGGAGCTGAGTTCATGATCAGATCAGTCATGATCTTATTAAATGGCAGAGCAGGCTCGAGGGGCCAAATGGCCTACTCTGCACCTACTTCTTATGTTCTTAAGCATTCCTTAGTCTCAGACTAGGTGTAAAGTATCATAGTGGCTTATCTTACAGAAATTGTTTCTTGCCGGAATCTAATTTGGGAACATTTTATTTGATGAAATATGACTGGCAAGAAAATTGATAATGGGCCTTGGGCCTCACTAAAACTTTGCGTGTAAGCTGCCAGCGCCTATCCCTGGCAGATCGCGCATCTGAACAATACGAACGTTGGGTCACTTGCCTTGCCATCAGCCTAAAGGTAACTTCCGGAAGGGCGTTTAGAGCAGGCAATGGGGTGGGTGGGGGACGAGGGGTGATCATGATGATTGGCATTGTGGAGCACTCATGTTCTGTCCAGCTCCACAGGAATGTTATTTTGTTAAATTTTGTTTAAAAAAAAACGTTCCTTTCATTGGCGGCCACTCCTTAGGCCAAAGTGGTTGCTGCAGAATCTGGAGCAGGCCTGATGCCTCCCCTTTCATCATTGTCCAATTTCTGTGAGGGGGCCTAAAACAGGCGTACAGCCCATTTTGTTTTTTACATATCATAGGGACATAACGCCTGTTTGAGCGGCCAATTTTGGATCAGATATTTTCAGGTGTCCTTGGGCAGAGGATTTTGGGCCACAAAATTGAGCCATTACACCCGTTTTATGTCTGTAACGAAGTCTAAATTCTATCGTAGCGACTCAACTGGTGCGGCTTTTGCGATATGGAGAGTTGTGACATAGATGACCAGCACCAATAATATAAATATATTATATGTCAATCAGCATAGCATTAACTGCTGTAGCAAGGAATCAATTTCCATACAATTTCCATACATGTAGGAAAAAAAATCCTTCAGCTCTAAACATTTGAGGCTCATTAATTTTACACTTTTGAACCGAGTTCTGCACTCAGTCTAAGTTGAATCACCTGCTAGCAACTACATTATCTATTCCATTCAGCATTTTTAAAACCTAGATCATGTGGCTGAGAGGTTTCAGACAGGAAGAGGATGTCCTAATGTTCTTTGAAAGGATACATCTGCTGTAATTACAGACCTTTATTAGCTAAAAGGTCACTTTACCATTACATTTAGCTTCTATTCATGTCTAGTAGAGTAAATGTAATTTTGCTGTAAACTGTATACATTTATCCTGCCTTTTTGGAAGCCCTTTTTGAATTCCAATTATGTTTTGTGGCTATAAGAATGCAAACTGTCGATTTCAACCAGTTTTGCTGTAAATATAAGGAACCTGAATTGTTATATTTTATTTAATTTATTTTTGGAAGATTGCACATTATCTATCACTTTAGTTAAGCATTCTGACCCTGGTCTTATAGAAAAGATCATCTACCACCAAAAAAAAATGAAAGGCATCTATGAACTAATTGGACTCATAACCTTTAAAACCTTCTATAAATTAAATTGAAAGGGACCGAGACCCCATAAGTGTTGTAGTCATTGTAATTTAAAGGGCCACAGAAGCACTTTTAAAATTAATTTGAAGGGATTTTTCTAAATGACTGCAATGGCACATGCTGTTTCTTTAATGCTATTGTTGAAAAGAAAGTTTCCTCCCATCCCCCCGCCCCCCCCGCCCCCACCCCCGTGCATTGTTCAGATTTTTTTGGGATATAATCTACACTGGAGAGCTTACACAGTCTACAGGCTAACACACACAAAGGATATTTCTATCAGTAGTTTAATCAGGCAATGGCGGCAGCCAGCACATAATATGATACTAGCAATGAAAGCCCTGATAAATTGGAGTGCTCACTCATCATATTTTCCAACAGCAAGATCCTTCATATACATGTGTGTGTGTGTATATATATATATATATATATATATATATACACACACAAACATACCAGTGGATTTGGCTTGACTTTGTTCATGGAGAGTTGGAGGATACACAGTTTTATAACAATCATAAGAACATAAGAAATAGGAGCAGGAGTAGGCCATAAGGCCCTCTTGAGCTTGCTCCGCCATTCAATAAGATCATGGCTGATCTGATCATGGATGCAGCTTCACTTCCCTGCCCGCTCCCCATAACCCCTTCTCCCCTTATCGTTTAAGAAACTGTCTATTTCTATCTTAAATTTATTCAATGTCCCAGCTTCCACAGCTCCCTGAGGCAGCGAATTCCACAGATTCACAACCCTCAGAGAAGAAATTTCTCCTCATCTCAGTTCTAAATGGGCGGCCCCTTATTCTAAGATCATGCCCTCTAGTTCTAGTCTTCCCACCAGTGGAAACATCCTCTCTGCATCCACCTTGTCAAGCCCCCTCATAATCTTATACATTTCGATAAGATCACCTCTCATTCTTCTGAATTCCAATGAGTAGAGGCCCAACTACTCAACCTTTCCTCATAAGTCAACCCACTCATCCCTGGGATCAACCTAGTGAAACTTCTCTGAACTGCCTCCACAGCAAGTATATCCTTTTGTAAATATGGAAACCAAAACTGCATGCAGTATTCCAGGTGTGGCCTCACCAATACCCTGTACAGCTGTAACAAGACTTCCCTGCTTTTATACTCCATCCCCTTTGCAATAAAGGCCAAGATTCTATTGGCCTTCCTGATCACTTGCTGTACCTGCATACTATCCTTTTGTGTTTCATGCACAAGTACCCCCAGGTCCCGCTGTACTGTAGCACTTTGCAATCTTTCTCCATTTAAATAATAACTTGCTCTTTGATTTTTTCTGCCAAATTACATGACCTCACACTTTCCAACATTATATTCCATCTGCCAAATTCTTGCCCACTCACTTAGCCTGTCTATGTCCTTCTGCAGCCTCTTTATGTACTCCTCACACATTGCCCTTCCTCCCATCTTTGTATCATCAGCAAACTTGGCTACGTTATACTCAGTCCCCTCTTCCAAGTCATTAAATAGTTGGGGTCCCAGCACTGATCCCTGCGGTGTCTCATTCGTTACTGATTGCCAACCAGAGAATGAACCATTTATCCCGTCTCTCTGTTTTCTGTTTGTTAGCCAGTCTTCTATCCATGCTAATATATTACCCCCAGCCCCGTGAACTTTTATCTTGTGCAGTAACCTTTTGTGTGACACCTTGTCAAATTCCTTCTGGAAGTCCAAATACACCACATCCTCACCCTCGTTCCGCCTAATCCACCCTGTTCGTAACATCCTCAAAGAATTCCAGCAAATTTGTCAAACATGACTTCCCCTTCATAAATTCATGCTGACTTTGCCTGACCAAATTTTGCTTTTTCAAATGTCCTGTTACTGCTTCTTTAATAATGGACTCCAACATTTTCCCAACCACAGATGTTAGGATAACTGGTCTATAGTTTCCTACTTTTTGTCTGCCTCCTTTTTTGAATAGGTGTGTTACATTTGCAGTTTTCCAATCTGCTGGGACCTCCCTAGAATCCAGGGAATGATGGTGTAACATTGTAAGGAATGCTGGGAGGAGAGGTCCTTCCACTCTTTCAACCAAAATCTGCACCAGCACCAGAAAAAAATGGCAATAAAGTATCAGCCAAAAAAAAATGTAACAGAAGTGCCACCAAAATTATACAATAGGCACCAAAGAGCCTAACACAGAGATGAGGACAAATAAGTAAGTGTTCGACCCCTCTACAACCTGTCCACCCCTACTCTCCTCCCCCTCAGTCTCAGAATAAACAGCAAGGCTAGGATGCAGGCTCATGCCCAAGAGAAACCACTGCACTTTCTTGCTATCCCCAAACAGGGAAACCATGAAACAGCTAGGAGAATCAATGCTCAATGTCTTACATTATCCACTTGCAGAGAATTCAAATAAATGGTTTAGTTATAAATCGGGATTGATACGGCAAAGGGATATAGTCCAGATGGACCCACAGAAAGTAATGCAAGAATCAAACCTCCTCATTCCAAAAATGGAAACCCACATGACCTACTGCAACAGCATAAGCCTACTCACCCTGTGCCATCCCTGGACTCAGAAAAGGCCTTCAGACAGATGCATTAGATCTCTTACTTCCCACGCACTAGTGCATGGCCTTTGGAAAGCCGTTGAGAAATTGGATCAAAATTATCTATTCCCGTATCTCATCCTCTGTGAACAGCACTCCACATCCAGCAAGTGGTCAAACAAGGGTTTTCCCTGTCCTCTCTCCACTTTGCCCTGATCATAGAACCTCAAACCCCAAGCATAAGAATCAAACCTTAATCCAAGGAATTCAGGCCAGTAGAGTGGATCACAAAATATCCCTTTGGATGTCACCAATCCTCTCAACACCGTCTGCAGTATCTTTCAGGTCACCGAAAAATGTGGCTAGCTATTGTCAGAGCTGGACTACTCAAAGTGAGGATACAGCCCTAGTTCAGTAAATCCCGATGCAATTAAAATTAATACCCTTAGTTATCATGATAGGCTGCGAGAGCTGTTTGAATTAGAGAACTCAGAGAGGACAGCAGGAGTTTAAGATACGTAAGCGTGGAACTCGTTTAGATATCAAGAAGTTTTTCTTTTCACATAGGGTCATCGATGTCTGGAAGAAGTTGCAGGTTATGCAGTGAGTGCAAATTCGCTGCAAACATTCAAGAGGGAGATGGCCAAGTTCCTGGTTGAGAATGATATCACTGTGTACAAAAGATAGCTAGTTTGTTGGGTGAGATGCCTCTTGGTCACTGTGGTCTTGTGTAATCGTTTCAATCATCTTCCGGGACCAGAGAGGAATTTCCCAGAATACTCTTACCCATGAATTGGTCTAGGGTATTTTAATCTTTTTTTTTCCTTTTTCCAGGAGATTACATGGTAGCATTGTGGGTCATTATGCTTAATTGGGCTCAACGGATAGCTGTTCTTTTCCTGTTATATGTTCGTATGTACAAGCGGTCTACCCTAAGCAGGATTTGATTCCCTAAGTAGATTAATATTGTGCAAACTCTCTGTCCATGCATACCCCTACTGTCGTTCCAGTATACACATATGTCTGAACAGCCTGCCCATCTCACTGTTTGGGAGAACAAACACTATAAAGATCAATTAACGCCTCCACCATGTCGCGGAAGTTGCCCATCCACAGCCCAGCACAGCAGTTCCAGGACCTTGACAAGCATATGACCAAGTTTCTCTGGGTAGTAAAGCAGCCAAAGAGTTCAATCCCATAAAAAAAGGCAGCAGGCGGAGTCTCCCAAACTTTAAGTGATATTGCTGGACATCCCAAGTTCCCAACCCTAAACCATCTTTGCCTGGAATAAGGCCTTCTCCCAAACCTCTGGCTTGGCGGAGAGGCAAAAATTACATTAAGTTGTATCCCCTACTCTGGAAATCAGGAGGAAAGTCTACATTGCACTGAAGATCCTGTTGGCCATCTCTCCGCTATGATGCAGCAGTACCCTTCCTGAAGATCTCTGTGCAAGTGATTTCAAGGGCCTGAATAGACCCTGATAGAGTTCTTTGTCCAACCCCGTAATAAGAAGGGCATCATTGGGTTGGGCAAACAATTCCACCATGGTCAAAGCACGTTCTTCTAGCAGCTGGCTGACGCATTTCATTTCACCCAGCATGAATGCACTTTGCTACCTCCCGGTTCATCACTTCATCCACAACCTTAATGTGCTTTGAAAATTCAACACAAATCATTAGAGGTGGCCTTCTACAACACAAAGTCACCTCACAAGCACATCTCAGTCCTCTACTCATAGGTGTCCACCCACCACTACACCAGACAGCATTGAAAATCTACGTGGCTCCTGGGAGCACAACCTCGGCTGCTCACTCTCAGAGAAAGACTGGAAGGAGGCTTTGAGACTGGACCACAACACTGCCACTTGCAGCAGAAAATTTCACCTGACACTCACAGATTTTTTCGGGAGGAACAGTGGTCATGGAGGCATACCTAAACACATTCCAATCCTTCCTTACCCTGCAGCCCTTCTAGACCAAACAGTGGATGCCATTGAGGTTGTGACAGTCCTCTGGACCCAAGTCCATGTATATTCGACTTAGTATCAGAAGGGCATTTCCCTGTGAGTATTGCAAAGTATGAACTATAGCATTAGAACTATAGGTTATCCCAGAGCTCAGCATCATTAATATGGATCCTAAGGCTTATCAACACAGGAACATACTAGGGTTTAGCATAATGGGGAGCAGGAAGTTCAGAGATTCAACAGCTCTGAGACAGTGATCCTAATACTTAGCAGCACTCCAGAAGGGTTCTGGGGTTTGGCAACATTTGTGTTGAGGTCCTTGGAGTTTGGAAAAAGATTTATTTTCCAGGAGCTGTGAAAGACTACCTCGGGTCTGGCAGCATTGGGGAATTGGGAGCAGAACCTGGAAAGAGGTTTGTAAGAAATCTCACAAAGACAATGAAGTATTCCCGATTAAGTTTTGGAATCACCGATGACTGAAGCCTATCCTATGGATTTTCTGGGTTGGAGATGTCTTTACATGTTGGAAATGTCCAACATCTGATCTGAGCTGTTGATTCCTTTAGGAAAGTTGGCTCTGAAGAGTTTACTACATCATCCTTCAGAAACTACTTCAAAGTGAAAATGTGCACAATTGTTAAATGCTATAATGTGACTGTACACAGGACTTAAATGCAGCACACATTGATGGACCAGTTTTAGAGGGCACCAGAGACTAGAATAGGCTCAGTAATGTTTAAACATTTGACAGTTACTAAAAGATTGAGAACAGAATGGAATTCTGTAATAAGAATCTGAATAATGGAGTCTAGGGACATATCACATGTCCAGAAAGAGGAATATGAAGCAAATTGGACATCTTGGGAGAGTTTAATGGATTTGGCTAAGTTCAGAAGAAGCTTAATGAGACATGGAGAAGGTATGAGAGTCATCAGAGACACAAGGGTCACCAGAATGAGGAGAAGAGGGAGAAAAATTGCAGGACATGGAAAGGAGAAGTACCATTATGTATTAATTTTGCCAAAGAGCATAATCCCAGTAGTACCTCCTGTTAATGTGCCAGCTCCACTTGCACTAAATGACACTGTAACAAGAGGCTGCCCTTGAATTCTGGGATTTAATTAATTGAAAATAATTAAATACAGACACAATGGTATCCACTCATTAATAATTCAGACAGTTAAGACACACACTTGGGAAGCTAAAACTTTCCTGGGTAAATGTTCAGGGACATTAACAGTGGGGCTTGAATACACTTTGAATTCGTATTAAAGATCTAGGGGGCTGAAATTCAATATGACCCAAAAACGGGCGGAGGCACCGCGGGGCAAGATTTTCTTGCGCCTGTTTAGAAAATGTAGGCAGCACATCAATTTGGTGCTGCCTGTTGGTTTGGATGATTTTACTGCGCTGTCCAGCGATGAACGCGTTGCTTCAGGCTGTGTGCTCAGCAGGAGGCCCAAAGTCACGTCACTGCAGCGACACTGCATTCTCTTAAAGCAAGGCTGTCATTTTTTAAAGCAAGCTTGAGCCCTTAAAGGTGAACGAGCTTCTGAAAAATACATTCTAAACTAGGCACACTTCAACTCTTAAAGTTGAACTGCCTTCTGCACATAAAAAATTATAAAAGTGCGTCAGTATCAGTACCATCAGCTCAACATGCCAGGGAAAGGGCACTCACACACAACACTCCTGTTTTGTGTAGGGTGTCAACACTGGAAGAGAGGTCCTCAATTTACAGGGGGCCAGGAGGCCCTCCAGAAAGAAGGATGTGGGACCAGATCGCTGAGGCCGTCACTGCCAGCAGTATCTCCCACAGAACCTGGCTCCACTGCCCAAAGAAGTTTCATGACCTCCGATGAGTGGCCACGGTCAGTGAATGCATCTCAAAAAGCCTTCTCCCACCAACTGCACCAGTAGCCTCGCACACTGCTCAATGCACGACCCCTACCCCAACACTTACCTTCCAACAATCTCTACCAAACACGAGGCACATCTCACATTCCTAGTTTCATCTTACTCCCTTGGAGGAGACGGTGCTGGCCATTCTTGGCAGGGGTATGGCTGAGCCCTTGGCCAGCGGTGGGGCTGAAAGAATACAAGGTGCCGGTCTAATCATACATTATCCTCCTTCCCACATATCACAATAACTTCTGATTTATAAACTGCAGATGGTGTAAGCATGCACCTCTTGCTTTCCCACCTCCTCTCACCACAACTCTACCCTTGTGCTTTCCTCATTTCAGATACCCAAGAAATGCAGCCTGCCCAACCAGTGGTTAGTTGATTTTTTTATGTTATATTGGAAGCATATATAGATAAAGTTTGATTGGAACGTTTGCTATGTGGTGGCTTTTATTTCAGCATTGTGGCCAAGAGGAACCTGTGATGGTCAGTAACAGAGGGAAGGTAAGGTATGGGACTAATGTTGAAAGTGGAACCGATACTGCAGGGGGATGATTTGATTCTGGATATCCCGGCCAGAAAGGGGCTGTCTGGGTTGCATCTTTCATTCTGCTTCCTCCTCTTCCCTCTGCGAGCAGCTTCTCCTCTCTGCTGCCTCTGCTGCCTCTGCTTCATCTCCATGTGATGTTGCAGCCCCAGGGAGTCTGCAACTAGAGCCCCCAGGACTGTGAGCAAGTGGTCTTCTCAGAGGCCTTCCTATAACATCCAGCAGCACGCCCTGTATTCCCTGCACACTTTAACAACTTTTTAAATGTATTGCACCAAGCCACTACTCCAATAAAACATTGAAAAAACTCCAAAAGCTGAAATCGAAACTTGCGTGAAAGATGAGTGTGTCCCTTTAAGAAGCACTGACAGCATCTCTGTACAACCGCTGCACGCATGTTCTTCCATGTGTGGTTAGGAGAGGGCAGGATGGAATGCGGCGGCATCCAGAATCACAGTCATTCGTCAATTCAAGTGTTGCACCCCAATTGACATCACGATCTGGATATTTACATGGGAGAGGTGAGTACAGGCAATTGCAGCACTGCTGACCTCTCCAAAATGGCGCCCACCGTGTCCCACACCAGAAGCAGGCAGAAGCCAAACAATCGTCATTTTTTCAATAAAAACGGTCTTAACGACCGGTGCTGCAATATCGAATTTCTCAGCTTATGAATTTTCGTACATCATACTAGGTCACTTTAATTTTTAGAATTTTTTAATTATTTGAAATATTGGGCCCAAGTTTCGGGCCGCGCCTAGAACGGCGCAGCCCGAACCTGGACGGCCGTTTTTTGCGCCACAAAGTGCGTCTAAAAAAACTTACAGATTCTCCGGCTCCCTGCTGGTCCTCTGGTGTCAGGCGGGGCGCAGCACGAGCTGTGTGGGGCGGAGCTAGGTCCCTGCGCTGAAAACAGTGAAGGGACCTCTGCACATGCGCGCTACAGTGGACGCGCATGTGCAGTAGCTCCAGGCGCCCAAAACTGTGTGGGAGGGGCCCGAAGCACGCAGCCCCTAGCCCTGGCCGAATGGCCTCACTGGGACTGCATGCATAAGGCTGCCTCCCACGCCCAGCTCCTGCTTCCTCCCGACCCGATTCGACTCCCGCTTCCCCCCCCCCCACCCCCCGCCCCCGGACCGGACCCGACCCGACCCGACCCCCCAGACTGGACCCGACCCGTGCTTCCCCCCGCCCCCACGACCCGAACCGAACCGACAAGGCCCGACCCGCGCTCCCTCCCTCCCCCCGCCCCCCTACCCGAACCAACCCGACCTCCCTCCTCTCCCCCCCCGACCCGACCCGATCTCCCTCCGCCCCCCCGACCCGACCCGCGCTCCCGACCCCGACCCGCGCTCCCCCCGACCCGACTCGCGCTCCCGACCCCAGACCCGACCCAACCCAACGCCACCTACCTGTAAATCTGGTGCTGGGGACAGGCCCTGCCCGAAGTCTTGGGCCCGGCCGGGCCCGGCCCATTCAGCCTCCCTCCCCCTTCTCCTTTCCCCCCCTTCTCCTTTCTCCTGGTTCTCCTTTCCCCCCCTTCTCCTTTCCACCCTTCTCCTTTCCATCCTTCTCCTTTTCCCCCTTCTCCTTTTCCCCCTTCTCCTTTCCCCCCTTCTCCTTTCCACCCCCCTTCTCCTTTCCCCCCCCTCTCCCGGGATGGCGGGACTGACCTATCAAGAAAGATTGGATCAACTGGGCTTGTATTCACTGGAGTTCAGAAGAATGAGAGGGGACCTCATAGAAACGTTTAAAATTCTGACGGGGTTAGACAGGTTAGATGCAGGAAGAATGTTCCCGATGTTGGGGAAGTCCAGAACCAGGGGACACAGTCTAAGGATAAGGGGTAAGCCATTTAGGACTGAGATGAGGAGGAATTTCTTCACCCAGAGAGTGGTGAACCTGTGGAATTCTCTACCACAGAAAGATGTTGAGGCCAATTCACTAAATATATTTAAAAAGGAGTTAGATGAAGTCCTTACTACTCGGGGAATCAAGGGGTATGGTGAGAAAGCAGGAATGGGGTACTGAAGTTGCATGTTCAGCCATGAACTCATTGAATGGCGGTGCAGGCTAGAAGGGCCGAATGGCCTACTCCTGCACCTATTTTCTATGTTTCTATGTTTCTCCCCCTTCTCCTTTCCTTTCCCCCCTTTCCTTCCCCTTCTCCCCCCTTCTCTTTCCCCTTCTCCTCTCCTTCCCTTTCCCCTTCTCCTCCCCCCTTTCCCCTTCTCCTCCCCCCCTTCCCCTTCTCCTCCTCCCCCCCTTTTCCTCCCCCCTTCCCCTTCTCCTCCCCCCTTCCCCTTCTCCTCCCCCCTTCCCCTTCTCCTCGCCCCCCCCTTCTCAACCCCCTCTTCTCTCCCCCCTCCCCTTCTCCCTCTTCCCTCCCTCCCCCTCTGCCTCCCTCCCTCCCCTCCCCCTGCCCCCCCTCTCTCCCTCTACCCCACTCCTCCCCCTCCCCTCGCTATCAGAAACACAGACATTGACAGACAGTGAGAGACACACAGACAGACAGACAGAGAGATAGAGACACTGACAGAGACACACTGGGGGGGGTGGGGGCATCCCAGCATGCTGTTGGAGGGCTCCCGGTGCTGCAGTCGGTAAGTCGAAAAAGTTTAGTGATTTAAAAAAAAAATTAGTTCTTATTAATTTTTTTGATTGATTTATTGGTTGATTTATTGATGTTTTTATCATTTATTATTGATGATGGCTCTTTATTTGTAAAACTGATGTGTTTAATGTTTGTAAACTTCCCTTTAAACCCCCCCCCCGCCTCCCTCCATTCCCTACGCCTGATTTTCTAAAGTGTAGACAAGGTTTTTTCGAGCGTACAAAAATCTCCATTCTAAGTTCGTTTGGAGTAAGTTTTCACTGCCGAAACTTTGAAAACAGGCGTAAGTGGCCGGACACGCCCTCTTTTGAAAAAAAAATTATGTTCCAAAGTGAAACTGTTCGAACTGACTAGAACTGGAGCAAACTAAATGCTGAGAATTTGAATTTCTAAGATACTCCTTTCTACACCAGTTGCTCCAAAAAAGCAGGAGCAACTGAGGCCGAAACTTGGGCCCATAAAGGCTATGTATTCTAATATATTCAACCAAGGATTTGTAATGAAAATCAAAGCAGTCACCAGAAATCTTTCAATATTTAATATGGTCCCCAGGTAGATCCATTTCATTTTTAGATGTACTGAAGGTTGTTCGTGTGCCTTTGGCATGTCAACAATGGGGATTTAAAAACCCTGATGCACAGATTGAACTTATTAAATTACAAAGAAGCTGGCTCAATTTTTTAAATTATGATTATTGTCATGTATTCAACTATCATTGTAACCCATGTATAAGCTGACCTAAGTTGTACACCTTGAGAACTTTGACCACAAGGGGTGAACTTGTGGGAGACACTCCTAACCTGGACTTTCCGGTATAAAAGGGGAAGCTCCACCCACCTTCATCTCTTGAGGTCTTGGTAATAAAGGTAACTGGTCACAGAGTCACCTTCTCTCAAGTATGGGCCTCGTGTGCATTTATACTATACAGTAAGGACATATCATTGGCGACGAGAAACTGGGATTTAAACCACATGAGCATGGCCACTAGCAGCACAGAAGAGAGGTACTGTGTTGGTGATGATTGGGACGATTTTATTGAGAGACTACAGCAAAGTTTTGTCACTAAGGAATGGTTGGGACAGGATTTGGCCGACAAACACAGGGTTTAACTCCTGATGGTTTGTGGATCCAGAACGTACTCCCTGATGAAGGACCTTCTAGCGCCAGAGAAGCCGGCAGACAAGACGTTCGAAGAGCTCAGTAAGTTGATCGGGGAACACCTTAAACCAGCGAGCAGCATGCACATGGCGAGACACCCGTTTTACACGCACCGGCGGCGAGAAGGTCAAAGCCTTCCAGACTTCATGGCAAATCTCTGGCGACTGGCGAGCCTATGTAAGTTCCCTGATGCATGCAGAGCGGAGATGCTGCAAGAATTTTTTATTGAGGGCATCGGGCACGCTGGGGTTTTCAGGAAACTGATTGAGACCAAAGACTTGACCTTGGAAGCGGTGGCTCTGATAGCCCAGACATTTATCTCAGGGGTGGAAGAGGCCAGAATTATGTATGTCAACAATCTTGGCTCAAATGCGGCAAACGACCAGGGAGTCAACATTATAAATGCGGCACACAGTTCTCTAGGCAGACAAGGCAATCGGACATGCCCCAGCATGTAGTCAAACCCAAAGGGGGAATTCAACAGAGACAATGGCTAGCTGAACAGTGATTCATTCCATCGCAATGGACAATGCGGCAAGTAATGGGGCCATCAACACCTGTTAATGGTGTGCTTAAGGGCAGTTACAGAGACAGTCAGAGACGATCGCCTGGTAATGGACCTTTTGTTTCCAACAACGGGGCCTGCAGCTCATGCTGGAGTTCATGTGGAGCACATATACAGTTCATATACCAGTACGCCACCGATAATGATGAATGTGCTCCTCAATGGCATCCCAGTATTAATGGAGCTAGACACGGGGGCCAGCCAGTCCCTGATGAGTATCAAACAGTTCGAAAGGTTATGGGTGTCCAAGGCCAGGAGGCCAAAATTAACGCCGATTGACGCACAGCTACAGACATATACAAAGGAGATCATTCCAGTGCTAGGCAGTGCCACGGTAGTTATGACCCAAAAAGATTTGAAGAACAGGTTGCCACTCTGGATTGTCCCAGGGGACGGTCCCGCACTACTGGGGAGGAGTTGGCTTGCTGTCATGAACTGGAAATGGGGCGATGTCAATGCAATTTCTTCTGTGGAGCGAGTATCATGCTCACAGATCCTGGACAAATTTGACTCATTATTTCAACCCGGCATCAGCACTTTCATGGAGGCCAAGGTAGTGATTCACATAAACCCGGAGGCCAGGCCAGTACACCACAAGGCCAGAGTGGTACCGTACGTGATGCGGGAAATGATAGAATGCGAATTGGATCGCTTGCTGAGGGAAGGCATCATCTCGCCAGTCGAATTCAGTGACTGGACGAGCCCGATCGTGCCAGTGCTCAAGGCGGATGGGTCGGTCAGGATAAGTGGCGAATACAATGCCACCATCAATCGGGTGTCACTCCAAGACCAGTACCCGCTACCGAGAGCGAAGGACCTCTTTACGACGCTATCTGGTGGCAACCTTTTTCAAAACTGGACCTGACCTTAGCTTACATGACCCAGGAGCTGGCGAGTGAGTCGAAGAAGCTGACCACCATCACGACACACAAGGGGTTGTTTGAGTATAACAGATGTCCGTTCAGGATTTGTTCGGCCGCCGCGATCTTTCAGCGAATTATGGAAAGCCTCCTCGTCGATTCCAAGGACAGTCGTTTTTCAAGATGACATCCTCGTCACGGGTCACGATACTGAAGAACACCTCCACAATCTGGAGGAGGTGCTACGCAGACTGGACTGGGTAGGGCTGCGACTGAAAAAGGCGAAGTATGTCTTCTTAGCTCCAGAGGTAGAATTCCTGGGGATGAGGATAGCAGCAGATGGGATCAGGCCCACTGCGTCCAAAACGGAAGTGATCCAGAAAGCACCCAGACCCTGTAACACGACGGAGCTGCGTTCGTTCCTGGGGCTCCTGAACTATTTTGGTAACTTTCTTCCCAAATTGAGCACGCTGTTAGAGCCGCTACACATGCTCCTATGCAAAGGTCGCGATTGGGTCTAGGGGGGGACAGCCAGGAAAGGACTTTTGATAGAGCATGCAACAAACTGTTACCGTTATATGACTCGTGTAAGAAACTTGTTTTAACGTGTGATGTGTCGTCCTATAGGGTCGGTTGTGTGTTGCAACATGTGAATGCCAAGTGTCAGTTACAGCCGGTAGCTTATGCCTCCAGAAGTCTGTCCCAGGCAGAAAGGGGCTACGGGATGGTAGAAAAGGAAGCACTAGCATGTGTATATGCAGTAAAAAAAATGCACCAGTACCTGTTTGGCAGGAAGTTTGAGCTGGAGACAGATCACAAACCCCTAACGTCCCTTTTGGCCGACAACAAGGCCATAAATGTGAATGCATCGGCCCGCATACAGAGGTGGGCACTTACGTTAGCCACCTATGACTACACAATTCGGCACAGACCGGTCACTGAAAACTGTGCTGATGCACACAGCAGGCTTCCACTAGCCACCACTGAGGGGGCAACTGAGCATGATGCTGAGATAGTCATGGCTGTTGAAGCTTTCGAAAGTGAAGGCTCACCTATGACAGCCCGTCATATTAAAGTCTGGACAAATAAAGACCCGCTACTGTCTTTAGTTTAGAAAAGTGTCCTGAATGGGGACTGGGCAACCACGTACGAGTCATGCCCTGAGGAATTTAAATCGTTTCATAGGCGCAAGGATGAACTCTCGATTCAGGCCGATTGCCTACTGTGGGGAAACCCAGTAGTCATGCCCCAGATGGGCAGAGAGGTGTTTATCAGAGAACTTCACAATGAGCACCCAGGCATTGTCATGATGAAGGCAATTACCAGGTCACACGTTTAGTGGCCAGGGATAGATGCAGACCTGGAACTTTGTGTTCGCAAGTGCAACACATGTGCTCAGCTGGGCAATGCACCCAGGGAAGCCCCCCTTACCCACCTGGTCCTGGCCCGCCAAGCCATGGTCACGCAGCCATGTGGATTACGCAGGTCCTTTCATGGGAAAAATGTTTTTGGTTGTAGTAGACGCCTACACCAAATGGATTGAGTGTGCCATTTTAAATTCAAGCACATCCTCTGCCACGGTAGTAAGTCTACAGGCATTGTTCGCCGCCCATGGTCGACCGGATGTCTTGGTAAGCGTCAATGGCCCGTGCTTCACAAGCACTGAATTCCAGAACTTCATGGCAGGCAATGGAATCAACCATTTCAGAACGGCACCATTCAAGCCGGCCTCAAACGACCAGGCGGAACGAGCAGTGCAGATAAATCAAACAGGGAATGCTCAGAATCCAAGGGGGTTCCATACAAAGCCGTTTATCATGCCTCCTGTTGGCCAATAGATCCCGACCACACTCGCTCACAGGGGTTCCACCCGCAGAGCTGCTAATGAAAAGAACGCTCAAAACCAGGTTATCCCTTATACACCTCACCATGAAAGAAATTGTTGAGAGCAGGCGTCGGTCACAATGTGACTACCTTGACAGAAATGTGAGGGCGCGATGTATTGATGTCAATGACCCTGTTTTTGTCCTTAATTACGCTGTAGGGCCCAAATGGCTTGCAGGCACTGTGATTGCCAAAGAGGGGAATAGGGTTTTGGTAGTTAAACTTACCAATGGACAAATCTGTCGCAAACACGTGGATCAAACTAAAAGGAGGTTCAGCAACCCCATAGAAGAAGCAGAGGAAGAACACGACGTAGAGTTTACTCCACCACAGGTGACCGAACACCGGAACCAAGTGGAGGAGAGCGCAGTCACTGTGGGCAGTCCGGACAGGCCTGAGGCACCGCAAACAGCAGACACTCAGGCCAGCGCCCAACAACCGGAGCCCCAACTCAGGTGCTCTACAAGGGAGCGTAAACCACCAGAGGACTTAACGTGTGATCCCAATAAGACTTTGTGGGGGAGGTGATGTCATGTATTCAACTATCATTGTAACCAATGTATAAGCTGCCCTAGTTGTACACCTTGAGAACATTGACCACAAAGGGTATCTTGTGGGAGACACTCCTCACCTGGACTTTCAGGTATAAAAGGGGAAGCCCCACCCACTTTCATCACTTGAGGTCTTGGTAATAAAGATAACTGGTCACAGAGTGACCTTCTCCCAAGTATGGGCCTCGTGTGCATTTATACTGTTTAGTAAGGACATATCAATTATCATGTGAATTTGTTAAACATCTGCTCCAGACTAATATGCAAAAATGGTGGAGTGCCTAATATTAGTTATAGGAACACATAAGATAACCTCTTGAACATAAATTAATACTAAAGAATACATAATACTAAAAAGACAAGTTCGACAAGTTGTACTCACTTCAACTTCATTTTTGTAAATCCCATTATAACAAACCAGTTACAATGAACTTTAATCCTGGTCATAATGGAAGCTCAATTACAATCACCACAGGAGTGTGACAAAAATTGATTATTTTTTTGACTAAGTTTTACCTTGGTATTGACTCCTTTAATTAGTCGCAATAAGTAAGGAATTAGAAATCAGTTTCACTCACAGAAATTATGTTCCAGTTTAACTTGATATACCGTTTCCTCGACTAGTCATTTGTCTCCATGTAGCTTGCTTGAAGATGGAGCCAAACAGCACAAGTCAAACACAAATATGGGAGGACTTTAACTGCCTGTAGGTTTCATAAGAACATAAGAATTAGGAACAGGAGTAGGCCATCTAGCCCCTCGAGCCTGCTCCGCCATTCAACAAGATCATGGCTGATCTGGCCGTGGACTCAGCTCCACTTACCTGCCCGCTCCCCGTAACCATTAATTCCCTTATTGGTTAAAAATCTATCTATCTGTGACTTGAATACATTCAATGAGCTAGCCTCAACTGCTTCCTTGGGCAGAGAATTCCACAGGTTCACAACCCTCTGGGAGAAAAAATTCCTTCTCAACTCGGTTTTAAATTGGCTCCCCCGTATTTTGAGGCTGTGCCCCCTAGTTCTAGTCTCCCCGACCAGTGGAAACAACCTCTCTGCCTCTATCTTGTCTATCCCTTTCATTATTTTAAATGTTTCTATAAGATCACCCCTCATCCTTCTGAACTCCAACGAGTAAAGACCCAGTCTACTCAATCTATCATCATAAGATAACCCCCTCATCTCCGGAATCAGCCTAGTGAATCGTCTGTGTACCCCCTCCAAAGCTAGTATATCCTTCCTTAAGTAAGGTGACCAAAACTGCATGCAGTACTCCAGGTGCGGCCTCACCAATACCCTGTACAGTTGCAGCAGGACCTCGCAGCTTTTGTACTCCATCCCTCTCGCAATGAAGGCCAACATTCCATTCGCCTTCCTGATTACCTGCTGCACCTGCAAACTAACTTTTTGATATTCATGCACAAGGACCCCCAGGTCCCTCTGCACAGCAGCATGTTGTAATTTCTCCCCATTCAAATAATATTCCCTTTTACTGTTTTTTTTCCCAAGGTGGATGACCTCACACTTTCCGACATTGTATTCCATCTGCCAAACCTTAGCCCATTCGCTTAACCTATCTATATCTCTTTGCAGCCTCTCTGTGTCCTCCACACAATCCGCTTTCCAACTAATCTTTGTGTCATCTGCAAATTTTGTTACACTACACTCTGTCCCCTCTTCCAGGTCATCTATGTATATTGTAAACAGTTGTGGTCCCAGCACCGATCCCTGTGGCACACCACTAACCACCGATTTCCAACCCGAAAAGGACCCATTTATCCCGACTCTCTGCTTTCTGTTAGCCAGACAATTCTCTATCCATGCTCATACATTTCTTCTGACTCCACGAACCTTTATCTTCTGCAGTAACCTTTTGTGTGGCACCTTATCGAATGCCTTTTGGAAATCTAAATACACCACATCCATCGGTACACCTCTATCCACCATGTTCGTTATATCCTCAAAGAATTCCAGTAAATTAGTTAAACATGATTTCCCCTTCCTGAATCCATGTTGCGTCTGCTTGATTGCACTATTCCTATCCAGATGTCCCGCTATTTCTTCCTTAATGATAGTTTCAAGCATTTTCCCCCCTACAGATGTTAAACTAACCGGCCTATAGTTATCTGCCTTTTGTCTGCCCCATTTTTTAAACAGAGGAGTTACATTAGCTGCTTTCCAATCCGCTGGTACCTCCCCAGAGTCCAGAGAATTGTGGTAGATTATAACGAATGCATCTGCTATAACTTCCGCCATCTCCTTTAATACCCTGGGATGCATTTCATCAGGACCAGGGGACTTGTCTACCTTGAGTCCCATTAGCCTGTCCAGCACTGCCTCCCTAGTGATAGTGATTGTCTCAAGGTCCTCCCTTCCCACATTCCTGTGACCAGCAATTTTTGATATGGTTTTTGTGTCTTCCACTATGAAGTCCGAAGCAAAATTATTATTTCAGGTCTCAGCCATTTCCACATTTCCCATTATTAAATCCCCCTTCTCATCTTCTAAGGGACCAACATTTACTTTAGTCACTCTTTTTTTCCAGCAGAAAACCATTGGTTTCAGTTTGTCTCCGCCCGCCTGCAGCAGTATTTTAATCGCTAGGCTTCCTTAACATGCCGCCGGTCCATCTTTAGCCTGGAGCTTGGGGATTGGCTGCCCACTGGCACTCAGGTAAATATAAGAGTTGGGGGACTTCCAGATGGGGCAGGGATGACTTTGAAGCAGGGAAGGCCTAATCTTTCCCTTTGGGCCCGAAAGAGAACTTCTATTTCTCCTGGTTCCACAAAGAAAAGTAAAAACCTTACCTACAATGCCTCTTCAGCTTCCTGATCCTCATCATGCTGGCGTTTACCTGGTGGGAAAGTTGCGATGCCATCCCAGCTCAGGCCAAAATTAATATCGCTGTTGGGGCCCAATTATATTATTGCATCCCCATTGGCATATGCAATATGGGATGCTGTTAGCCGTAAGAAAAAAAAATCTTTATTAATGATTAAAATTGATTCTGTGTATGTATAAATGTTAAAAGTATAGATTATATGGAAAGGCCTGTTTGTGTTGAAACAAAATGAAAGCCCACAGTTTGCCAGCATGGGCTGAGTTTTGAAAGAAACAAAATGTAAGCCCACAGTGCTGCCGCATGGGTTTTGTGTATTGAAAAGGCATCTAATCTAATCAAGAGATAGCTAAGCTAGTACAGACAACCACAAGTGTGAAGAGAGCCAATAAGGAACTGCCCTGGAACCAAGACCAATCCTGAGGCTTTCAGAGGGACAATAGCTTTTGAGAGGTATAAAGAACTCAGCCACAGATATTTCTCTCTCTCCTGAACCAGCCAGCCAAAGGGAAGTAACGCATATCACTCTTTATTATAACCTCATTGTATCTGTTGTAACTAAGGTGGATGTGCGTGTGTGTGTGTGTGTGTTTTTTTAATAAACTGTTCCAATTGTTTTCGAAGAATTATCTCACTATCAAATTTAATGCCAGAGATTTAGAAATCTTACATAACTTTAGGCAAGTGGCTTAGCTTCCTGTCCAGAGCATCCATTAAAATAGGAAACCACGGAATCTGGGCAACTTTCCGGTGGATAAGTAACCCGTACATTTTTAGGATAGAAATTGGATGCAGCTGCACCTATTTTCTGGGTGCAGAACAAGCCCAAGAAGATCTAATTTCACAGTGCTGTCTCCCATGCACCAAAGTATTCATGTGTCCCTGATAGCCATCTAAAAATGCAATAGGCCCCTTGCAAATATTATTAAGGGGCTGAACAACTGTTTCAGGACCTTTTCCGCATTTCTGTCAGTGCTGAATGAAGTAGGAAGCTAGATTGAAAGGCCACACTGTAGTGGGTACCAATCAGAGGCTTTGTGCTCTGAAACGATATGACGGTTGTCAGATTAGTTGTTGAGGAGAACGTTGAGGAGGCGTTGGTCCTGCTGTACTCAGTTGTGCAGGTGCTTCATCAGCCAAACCAGCAGTCCTTAAAATGACCAATAGAGGCCGCCACCAAAAAGGTACATTTTTCTTATAAACTTATCTTCATGTGGAGCTGGAGGGAGCAGGAATGTCAAGTTATTTGAAGGTTAGTTTAAATTCATAGACAGACTGGAGGTGTTCAGCAAAACAGTCAACCAGTCTGTGTTTGTTCTCCTCAACAAATAATCTGACAACTGTCATATCGTATGAGAGCACAATGATACCCATTGGTACTTACTACAGTGTGGCCTTTCAATCTAGCTTCCTAATTCTCCAAAGATGGCAGGAGGTTCTGCAGGAGAAAGATACTGGTAACTGGTGGCAATGAGACATCCTGCACTGAAGTAATTTATCTATCCTGGGCAGTTCAGCAGTTCTAAAAAAAACCTTTCCACTTCACCCTGGCAATTTATTTGTCCTGGGCACAGTACTTAAAAAAAAAAAAAAAAAAAATTATTCACAGGATGTGGGAAAAGCCAGCGTTTATTGCCCATCACTAATTGCCCTTGAGAAGGTGGTGGTGAGCTGCCTTCTTGAACCACTGCAGTCCATGTGGATTATACTTTGGCATAGCAGTTTGGTAGCTTGCTAGGCCATTTTAGAGGGTAGTTAAGAGTTACGTGGGTGTAATGTATGCACCTGTGAGTTTGCGCACAGGTTTGTCGAGCTGTTGAGCACACGATGTCCACTGGTACGCTGGCGGCCTTCCACGAGAGGTGAGCGCCGGAGGAACTGGAGTGCATTGTCACCCCCGGCAACCAAATTTTAATTTGATTTTATATGTTTTAAAGTTTAATTTGTTTTAATTGCTGGGTTTTTAGTGTCCCCTCCCCTTTTATATGGGGCACTTGTAAATTATGGTTTTAGAGCCCCAAAAAAAACACAAAAAAAACTACAAAAAAAAAAGGGCCTTGGGAAATGTTTGGAGTGTCCCCCAGATCGGGGGGCATGATTTAATGTTTAATATTGTTTACTCCAAAAGAGTTGTAGAGCTGTTGAGCACACGATGTCCACCGGTACACTCGCAGCCTTTCGCGAGAGGTGGGCGCCGGAGAGACTGGAGTGCATCATCATCCCCGGCAACCAAATTTTAATTTGATTTTATATGTTTTAAAGCTTAATTTGTTTCATTGCCTGTTTTAATGTCCCCCACCTTTTAGCCAGGGGGCACTTGTAAAATTTGTGTTTTTTAGTGCCAAAAAAAATCACCAAAAGAAACAAAAAAAACACCAAAAAAAAGGCACTTGAAAAGTATTTGGAGTGTCCCCCAGATCAGAGGCCACTTGATTTAACTGTTTAATTTTGTTTCCAACCAAAAGAGTTGTCGAGCTGTTGAGCACACGGTGTCTACTGATACGCTCACGGCCTTCCGCAAGAAGTGGGCGCTGGAGGGACTGGAGTGCATCATCATCCCCGGCAACCAAATTTTATTTTGATTTTAATGTCTAAAGGTTAATTTGTTTAATTTGCCTGATTATAGTGCCCCCTCCCCCCTTTTAGCCAGGGGGCACTTGTATAATTTGCGTTTTGATGCCCTCAAAAAAAAAAAACAAGGGGGCACCTGAATAGTTTTTGGAGTGTGCCCCCCCCCCTTTAATCAGGGGGCACTTGATTAAAGTATTACAACAAAATAGTTGTAGAGCTATTGAGCACACGGTGTCTACTGGTACATTCGCGGCCTTCTGCATGAGGTGGGCACCAGAGGGACTGGAGTGTATCATTATGCCTGGCAACCAAATTTTAATTTGAGCTAAGTTTCCTTTAAAGTTTAATTTCTAAATGTAGAGGTTGCAGTGCCCTTGCCAAAAGGGGGCACTTGATTTAAAAGTTTTGTTTAAAATAGTTGTAGAGCTGTTGTATTGTGAATGGCTTAGCTAGTCATGTGATGGTCACAAGACTCAATAAAACCCCAGTAAATTAGGTCGAGATCATCCACGATGAGCTATGCAGTTGTGAGCCGAGTGGATAAAGTGGTAACTTGTAAAACCATTATTAATAAACCAACCAGTTCTTAATAACAATGTGTTACTATGCATTCTTGAGCAAAGAACCCATGAAACAAATACATTACAGAGGGTCAGGTCTGGAGTTACATATAGGCAGATTTCTTTCCCTAAAGGACATTTGTGAATGACAATTTGGTAGTCACATGGTCACAATTACTTATACTAACTTTGTATCTCAGATTTATTTAATTGAATTTAAATTCCCCAGCTGCTGTGGTGGGATTTGAACTTGTGTCTCGAGTTCATTAACCCAGGTCTTTGGCTTACTAATGCAGTAACATAATCACTGTGCTACTATTCCTGTTCAGTACTTAGAGATTTAGCAGTCACACTTACAAATTCTGCATCCTGTTTTTATCCTTCTTCTGCAGCAGTTGTTGTAAAATGAGAGAGAATAGTTTGTTTTTCTTCCCTCTATTCACACTTATCCCTGCCCGCAGCACAAAGAAACCCGCTGTGAAGTGATGCTTCACAGTTCCAAACTCTGAGGCAGTCCACCCACCTTTATAGTTTTTTTCTTGCTGATGTAACAGTCTCAGGTTTTGAAACAAAAAAAGTGATTCATTGATCTTTCTGGGTTTTTTTCTTCCTCCAAATATCGCTCTTCTTGTATGAAAGAGAAAATAGTTTTTCTCCCATTACTTCTCCAATAGGAGCACGCAGAAGTTTCTCCTGTCAGTGTTGCATGTCAATTTGATTATTTAGGCACTTATCAGAATCTGGCATTGTATCAATTAGCCAACCAATATGATGCAGAGGGTTTTAACCAGTGAGAAAGGTGTTCGATAAATGGAAGATGGCCTGCTACTCTTTGGACTTTATTTTAAAACATAGGATTACGTAAGAGGAGACTCGAATAGACTATAAAGCTGGAATGGATTGGTTGGCCCAATTGGCCCAACCAATCCATTCCAGCTTTATAGTCTATTCGAGTCTCCTCCTATCTTTCCTCATCTAAATCTATTAGCATAACCCTCTATTCCCTTCTCCCTCATGTAATATATTCACAGAGCACAAGCACACACAGCTTTCTAACATGGCAGGCACCTCTCGGAAGTCTCCGGAACTCCCTGGTTCTGTTTAATTATTAACTCTGTAGTTGCAGTACAAAATACGTTCACATCCACAGTGTGGAGCTACAAACATTACCATCATCATAGGCGGTCCCTCAAACAAGGATGACTTGCTTCCATACGAGTTGATAGATGTTTCAATGAAGGACCCGATGTTCCAGTCCTGAACTCCAACTGAGGGGGTGGAAGATGCCTCTGCGTGGATTTTTTTAATGTGTAGTGACTGTTGCACACCAGCCACCACACGGCCTTGACAGAGCTAGGCCTTTATCGAGTGGCAAGGATTAACCAAGACGACTGGAGACCTGCTCTGCTGCACTGACCTACTGGACACACATATCGCAGTGTGGACTGACCCGTGCTGCACCTGGGCTCTCGGCCGTTTGGAGCGTGGGACTGAACAACAGCGCTGGTGGCCACATTACGTTCTCTGGGCAGGGCGGGGCTCGAGTAATGCGAGGTAAAGATGGCCAACTATATTTGAAAAAGAGTTGAGCAGCAAGGTTAATAATTTTACATTATTGAATATCAAAATTGAAATTGAACTTTTAACCTCAATTATTTGCCCTGGTGATACTGCTAATCTTAATATGCTTAGCTACAGCAATCTATGGGATTTCTCTTATTGTTGTGAACCTTATTAGTTACACTATGGATATTGACGGTCATACAATTTAACAAGTCCTCTGCCACTTTTTCTATTTTCCTCAATCTGCTCCCTGCAATTTTTGGGATATCTCTAAATTTACTGCTGTGATACGACAAAGAGTGAAAATCAGGTTATATTAATACAGAGTGACAGCCCAGTTATACACACTTACATCATATATGCATTTATCAGACCTCAGCTAGGACCATGTCCTTTCATAGTTCAGCACAACAGTCATGTTTTCTTTTATTACTTGATGAACCAGCTAAGCTTAATAACTACCGTATAAATATTCACTTACTGCTATTATTAATTATTTATTCTAATCTGGTTTAAGTTTGTTTGGCAGTTGAAGCCATAGTCATAATCTAGTGTAGTATTATTACTCTGTAACAAATATTACAAGCTTACAGACATTACACTTCTCCCGTCTCAATGAAGAAGTTATTATAACAATATCATACATAACTTGCATTTTTATACATAACACAGGGATATAGACTTAATCTTTCCATATTTACAAATTTAACTTAACCACTTGTTTTCTGTTTCGAAGAGGATACCTTCGCTCTCGAACAGAACCTTCCAAACATGGTGTCAAATCTAAACTCCTTCGATGCTCATCCTGAGGAACGTTTTCCTCCACGGAATTTCCTTGATTTTCATTTGAACTCACTATCACTTCAGACTGTTTGTTTTCCTGACTCGGACGCAGACTTACATTCTGATTTTCTCTTGGATTTGTTTCCAGTACATTGGATGTAGGATATGCTACTGGTATATCAAAACTATCTGATGAGTCAGAAGTAATTGAATCATTCCCACCTTCAACTCCTTCCATGTCTGCAGGTAAAATATGATCAATATGAACAAACCTAACCTGTCCATTGTCAAACACCTTTACCAAATATGTGCGAGGACCACATATCTTCACCACTCTTCCTGGTAACCACTTTACCCATTTATGGTGATGGTTCTTCACTCTCACCTTCTGGGTTAATTTCACACTTCCCTCTTTTACTCTACCTCTATCATGATTCTCTTTCTGTCTTAATTGTGTCTCTTCTACAGACTGTGCAAAATTTGGTTTTAACAAAGAGAATTTGGTTCGTGGCTGTTGTTTGAGAAACAACTCGGCTGGTGTTCTACCAGTAGTTGTGTGAGGAGTATTAAGATATGTAATTAGAAAATTAGCCAATTTGTGATCCAATGACAATTGTCGTTGCCTTGGATTTGGATTTAACATTTGTTTTATGAGGGCACATTTTACAATTTGTACAGTGCGCTCTGCTGCACCCTTCGAGGCAGGGTGATATGGTGGAACCTTGGCATGTTTCACACCATTTTTGCTCATGAACTGTGCAAATTCTTTTGAACAAATTTGTGGTCCATTATCCGAAACAATTTCTTCTGGGAGGCCAAATGAAGAAAATAAACTTTGCAAAATGTCTAATGTTTTACTTGTTGTTATTTTCCACATTGGAAACACCTCAACCCACTTCGACTGGCTATCAATCACAATGAACAATTGTTGTCCTTTCAGCTCAGCAAAATCGGTATGTAGCCTTTGCTACATGCTGGGAGGCCATTTCCATGACTGTAATGGTAATGATGGTGGTTGCTTGCTTACTAATTGACATGTCGTACACTGACTGACGATGTACTCTGTGTCTTTATCAAGACCTGGCCACCATCAATAACTGCGTGCAAAACTCTTGGTCAAGCACATTCCCAGGTGCTGGTCATGGAGGTCTGCTAATAATTTGGACTTGAATTTATTTGGTATAACCACTCTTGCACCCCACATGATACAATCTTTATCGACTGATAATTCATTCCTACGAATGAAGAATGAATGAATATCTTTGTCTGTTACATGGTTTGTCCATCCATTTGCAATATACTCATACACCTTTGACATCACTGGGTCACATTTGGTTGCTCTACCAATCTCTTCAGCTGTAACTGACAGTTCATCAATGTATAAAAAATAAACCACTTCTTCCCTATCTGGTGTAACTTGTTATGGGGAAGGCAATCTAGACATTGCATCAGCATTACTGTGATCAGCTGATCGTCTGTATTCAATATCATATGTATATGCTGACAAAATCAAAGCCCACTTTGCATTCGGGCTGCAACTAATGTTGGAACTGGGGACTTTGGATGGAGGATTGCTGTTCAGGGCTTATGATCCGTAACGATGGTAAACTTCGACCATACAAGTATTTGTGAAACTTCTTGACCCCAAAAATTAATGCCAAAGCTTCCCTTTCGATTTGCGCATAATTACTCTCACTGGCACTGAGAGTGCGTGAAGCAAAAGCAATTGGTCTCCCCTCCCCACTACTTAATACATGAGAGATTACTGTACCAACTCGATACTGAGAGACGTCACATGCGAGCTTAATCTCCTTAGATACGTCATAGTGAACTAACATGGCGCTCTCCACCAATTTGCTTTTACACTCTTTTAATTACCTGTTTTTTCAAAAATTCATTCAGTGGATGTAATACCGTAGCCAAATTTGGTAGGAACTTCCCATAATAGTTCAAAAGACCAAGAATGACTGAAGTTGAGTGACATTCCTGGGAGTGGGTGAATTTCTGATTGCATCTAGCTTTCTCATGGTTGGATGCAAACCATCTTTGTCTACTCTGTACCCTAAGTACCCCACTGAGTTTTGAAATAACTCACACTTACGAGCAGACACTCGTACTCTGTGCTTCTCTAGCCATTTGAGGACTTTATTCAATGTGTTATTATGAATTTGTCTATTTGGTGCTGAAATTAGTATGTCATCCAAATAACATACTACCCCTTCAATACCTTGCAAAATCTGGTTCATCACCCGTTGGAATATGGCAGGGGCGGAAGACATTCCAAATGGTAGCCTATTAAATTGATGCAGTCCTAGATGAGTATTTATAGTCAAACATGACTTGGACTCCTCATCTAGTTCAAGCTGTAAGTAGGCATTCGTAAGATCCAGTTTTGAGAAGATCTGACCACCTGTCAGTGTTGTGAACAAATCTTCTATATACGGCAATGTATTGGGGAGATTATCCTCTCGAACCTGGTTTACGGTTACTTTATAATCACCACACAATCTTACCTTGCCATCGGACTTAAATAGAACAACAATGGGTATAGCCCAATTACTTCGATCTATCTTAGAAATAATATTCTCAGTCTCTAGTCTTTTGAATTCTTGCTCAACTTTCTCCTTGAGTGCATATGGTACGGAATGTGGCTTTCACTAAACCGATCTAGCGTCCTGCTATACCCTGACACTCGCCTTGAAGCCTTGGATCAGATTGCCCGTTTCGCAGAACACCTTCGGATACTTCTTGATAACATCATCCATTGATGCAAATCTCATTTCCACACAGAAAATCTTACTCCAATCCAGCTTCAGTGATCTCAACCAATTTCTTTCTAGTAAGGCAGGCTTGTCTCCTTTCACCACTATTAGAGACAAGTTCTGAAATTGATCCTTGTATTTCACCGGTGTGGTGATACGACCTACCACAGGAATTTTCTCTCCCAAGTAGCCTCGCAGCTCTATCTTGGATTTCTCCAATGGGAAATCATGCAATTTGTCGAGGTATAGCGACTCTGGTACTACACTCATGGATGCACCCGTGTCGATTTCCATTAGTATCTTGAATCCCCAACATCTATGTGGATTTTGATACTTTCTGAATCGCTGTCCGTTAACCTCATGCTCCTGATGACGTGTAACTCTAACATCTCCTTGTCCTGTTGTTGTTCTTCCAAGCTATGTAGTTTCTTTGGATTTCTACTCATAGCTTTGAACACTGGACTCATAGTTTTGAAAGCTGGTTTACCCTTCAGTCGGCATGTCTTCGCAAGATGTCCAGTCTTTCTGTAGAAGAAACATTCTGCCTTCACATATGGACAACTTTGAACAATGTGTTGTCCCAGGCACCTACAGCACGACTTCGACGTTCTGTTAGAATTTCCAGTTTCTGAGACTTTGGGCCCCCGCCGCCATTTACTTTGAGTCTGCAGGCGATTTACCTCGGTTGACTGATGGCTGTAATTATTATGAAATTCTCGGGTATATTGTTCGGCCATGCCCATCGATCTCGCTGTCTGACAAGCAATCTCAAAAGTCAAATCATCCGTCGTCAATAACTTTCTTCTCAGCGCATCATTTTTCACCCCACAAACAAAATGATCCTGCAATGCTCGGTTTTGAAAGTTTCCAAAATTACAGTAAATAGATAGCGTTTTTAATGCTACATTGTAATCACTGATACATTCATCAGCCTTTTGATTTTGTATACCAAAACGCTAGCTTTCAGCAATTTCTAACGGTTTGGGGTGATTGTGCTGCTCCAGCTTCGTTAAAATCTCTTTAAGCGTTGTGTCCTTTGGCTCATCAGGCACAAGCAGATTTACAAGGCCGGACCCGCTTCAGATAAGAAGATCGCTCTCTTACGTTCCAACACAGCTCGGTTCTGATCAGCATTCTCTGGAACTTTGATGATGTTATTTGCAGTGAAATACATTTCTCGCCGGTCCACATATGCCTTAAACCTTTCCTGGTCACGTTTATATTCACCGAAGTGTCACATTACTGCTACGGATGCTGCCATTTTGTCTCACAGTGCAGACAGCGTGCTGTTTTTTTACCTTGGGTTTTGTCGCTATTTCCAAAGACAGAGAAGCTTCTAAAGTCTCTCTGTTGGCTGGCTGAATCCTTCACCAACAAAATTTCAGCTCGAAATCATCCGAAAATTCCCACCTCGCCACCAAATGTGATATGTTCAGAGAGCACAAGCACACACACAGCTTTCTAACATGGCAAGTAGCTCTCGCAAGTCTCCGGAACCTCCGGCTTCTGTTTAATTATTCACTCTGTAGTTGCAGTACACAATATGTCCACATCCACAGTGTGGGGCTACAAACATTACAAGCTTACAGACATTACACCTCATATGTTTGTCTAGCCTCCCTTTAAATGTATCTATATTATTCGCTTCAATCACTCTCTGTGGTAGCAAGTTCCACATTCTCACCACTCTTTAGGTCGAGAAGTTTCTTCTGAATTCCCTGTTGGATTTCTTGAATTCCATATTGGATTTCGCAAAATGCAGCAGAGGGCTTTAACCAGCAAGAATGGTGTTCGATAAATGGAAGATGACCTGCTACTCTCTGGAGTTTATTTTAAAACCTTGAATAAAGTTAGTCATTTTCATTCATTCTTGAATTAAAGAGATATAAACAATTATTTTCTCAGGTTTGCTTTTCCTACAGTTCCTTCTTCTCTCCTAAGATGTGCATCAAAGTCATGGAAGCTACAAGCCCCATACTGCTTTGCAGCAGGAACAGTGCTCGAACATCACTATTGCAGAGAAATTTGTGCAGCTCCCAGTTTTACTTTGAGGCAATTAATATAAAATATGTCTAGACAAAGAAATTTTATGCAAGAGTATTACATTTTTCCTTAACAACCAATAACACGGTAAACATAGAGTCAGTCTGCGAGGTACAGGTTGAGTGTCCAAAATCTGGAGTTCCAGAATCCGGAATGTTCCGGAATCCGGACTACAGGATGATCTGTGGCAGGTTCTTCCGGAATCCATAAAATGTTCTGGAATCCGGACCGGATGACCCTGCCCGACCTCGGGGCCTGGCCGCTGCCCGACCTTGGGACGTCACCGCTGCCCGACCTTGGGACCTCGCCGCTGCCCGACCTCGGGGCCTCGCTGTTGCCTGACATCTGGCCTTACCTCGCTGCTCTTACCTCGGGGCCTCATCGCCTGCCTGCCCGAACACCTCCTTGGCAGGGCCCGCCCACCGATGCCATCCTTGGCGGGACCCACTGGCCCGACAACAACCTCGGTGGGGCTTGCCCGACGACGACCTCCTTGGCAGGGCCCCACCTGATGATGACATCCTTTGTGGGGCCACGCCCAATGACAACATCCTTGGTGATGCCCGCCCGAACACCTTCTTCTCGGCGGGGCCCACCCAAACACGTCCTTGGCAGCGGGGCCCACCCGAGCATCACCCCAGCAGCGGAGCCCGCCCAAACAACTCCTTGGCGGCAGGGCCCGCCTGAACACCTTCTTCCCTACGTGAACCGTCCAAACACCTCCATGGCGGCGGGGACGCACCTGACGACCTCCTAGACAGGACCGGCGACCCAAATAGCTCCTCGGAGAGCAACCACCACCGCCAGCCCCCTCTCTCCCCACCCCCCCACGCACTTCTGACATTATGAAATCGAAAAATACCCGAACCTGGGCTCAGGTGATTCTGGATTTCGGACAGCAGAAACATGTTCCGAAGTCCGGAATATCACGAAGACCGGCTCAGCCTCGGTCCCGAGGTTGCCGGATTCTGTCCGCTCAACTGTATTACACCTTGTTCTCCATATCCCCTCACCAACCATTTTATCAGTCACAGCTTTATCACAAACAAGATCACCAGATAATGTAACATTGAAATCCCTGTTTTTTAAATATTCCATTGTTGCAGTACAATCCTGTGTCCTAATTTGTCATTCCAACTCACCTCAGCAAATAAGCTTTCTAAAATCTGTCCTAATCCAATCCTGTGCTTTTGTTTTTTGACTTACATTTTTCCTTTCATAGAAACATAGAAACATAGAAAATAGGTGCAGGAATAGGCCATTCAGCCCTTCGAGCCTGCACCACCATTCAATAAGATCATGGCTAATCATTCACCTCAGTACGCCTTTCCGGCTTTCTCTCCATACCCCTTGATCCCTTTATCCGTAAGGGCCATATCTAACTCCCTCTTGAATATATCCAATGAACTGGCATCAACGACTCTCTGCGGCAGGGAATTCCACAGGTTAACAACTCTCTGAGTGAAGAAGTTTCTCCTCATCTCAGTCCGAAATGACCTACCCCTTATCCTAAGACTGTGTCCCCTGGTTCTGGACTTCCCCAACATCGGGAACATTCATCCCGCATCTAACCTGTCCCATCCCGTCAGAATCTTATACGTTTCTATGAGATCCCCTCTCATCCTTCTAAACTCCAGTGAATAAAGGCCCAGTTGATGCAGTCTCTCCTCATATGTCAGTCCAACCATCCCTGGAATCAGTCTGGTGAACCTTCGCTGCACTCCCTCAATAGCAAGAACATCCTTCCTCAGATTAGGAGACCAAAACTGAACACAATATTCCAAGTGAGGCCTCACCAAGGCCCTGTACAATTGCAGTAAGACCTCCCTGCTCCAATACTCAAATCCCCTAGCTATGAAGGCCAACATGCCATTTGCCTTCTTCACCATCTGCTGTACCTGCATGCCAACTTTCAATGACTGATGAACCATGACACCCAGATCTCGTTGCACCTCCCCTTTTCTTTATCTGCCGCCATTCAGATAATATTCTGCCTTCGTGTTTTTGCCACCAAAGTGGATAACCTCACACTTATCCACATTACGCTGCATCTGCCATGCATTTACCCACTCACCTAACCTGTCCAAATCAATCTGCAGCCTCTTAGCAACCTCCTCACAGCTCACACCGTCACCCAGTTTAGTGTCATCTGCAAACTTGGAGATATTACCCTCAAATCCTTCATCCAAATCATTAATGTATATTGTGAAGAGCTGGGGTCCCAGCACTGAGCCCTGCGGTACTCCACTAGTTACTGCCTCCCATTCCGAAAAGGACCCGTTTATCCCAACACTCTGCTTCCTGCCTGACAACCAGTTCTCTATCCACACCAGTACATTATCCCCAATATCATGTGCCTTGATCTTGTACATCAATCTCTTATGTGGTACCTTGCCAAAGGCCTATTGAAAGTCCAAATACACCATATCCACTGGTTCTCCCCTGTCCACTCTACTAGCTACATCCTCAAAAAATTCCAGAAGATTGTTCAAGCATGATTTGTCTTTCATAAATGCATGCTGACTTGTCACCGCTTTCCAAATGCGCTGCAATTTCATTCTTAATAATAGATTCCAACATTTTCCCCACTACTGATGTCAGGCTAACCGGTCTATAATTACCCGTTTTCTCTCTCTCTCCTTTTTAAAAAGTGGTGTTACATTAGCTACTCTCCAGTCCATAGGAACTGATCCAGAGTCGATAGACAGTTGGAAAATGATTACCAATGTATCCACTATTTCTCGGGCCACCTCCTTAAGTACTCTGGGATGCTTACAATCAGGCCCTGGGGATTTATCAGCCTTCAATCCCATCAATTTCTCCACCACAATTTCCCGCTTAATAAGGATATCCTTCAGTTCCTCCTTCTCACTAGACCCTCGGTCCCGTAGTATATCCAGAAGGTCATTTGTGTCTTCCTTCGTGAAGACAGAACCAAAGTATTTGTTCAATTGGTCTGCCATTTCTTTGTTCCCCATTATTAATTCACCCGAGTCCGACTGCAAGGGACCTACGTTTGTTTTCACCGATCTTTTTCTCTTCACATATCTATAGAAGCTTTTGCAGTTCGTTTTTATGTTCCCGGCAAGCTTCCTCACATACTCTATTTTCCCCCTCCTAATTAAACCCTTTGTCCTCCTCTGCTGAATTCTAAATTTCTCCCAGTCCTCAGGTTTGCTACTTTTTCTGGCCAATTTATATGCCTCTTCCTTGGATCTAACACTATCCTTAATTTCCCTTGTCAACCACGGTTGAGCCACCTTCCCTGTTTTATTTTTACTCCAGAAAGGGATGTACAACTGTTGAAGTTCATTCATGTGATCTATAAATGTTTGCCATTACCTATCCACCGTCAACCCTTTAAGTATCATTTGTCAGTCTATTCTAGCCAATTCACGCCTCATGCCATCGAAGTTAGCTTTCCTTAAGTTTCGGACCCTAGTTTCTGAATTAAATGTGTCACTCTCCATCTTAATAAAGAATTCTACCATATTATGGTCACTCTTCCTCAAGGGACCTTGTACAACAAGATTGCTAATTATTCCCTTCTCATTGCACATCACCCAGTCTAGGATGGCCAGCTCTCGAGTTGGTTCCTCGACATATTGGTCTAGAAAACCATCCCTAATACACTCCAGGAAATCCTCCTCCACCGCATTGCTACCAGTTTGGTTAACCTAATCTATATGTAAATTAATGTCGCCCATGATAACTACTGTACCTTTATTTCTTGTTTTATACTTTCCCCAACCTTACTGCTACTGTTTGGTGGCCTGTACACAACTCCCACCAGCGTTTTCTACCCTTTGGTATTCCGCAGCTCTACCCATACCGATTCCACATCATCCTAGCCAATGTCCTTCTTTACTATTGCATTAATTTCTTCTTTGGCCAGCAATGCCACCCTTCCTCTCTGTCTATCCTTCCTAAATGTTGAATATTCCTGGATATTGAGTTCCCAGCCTTGATCACCCTGG
The DNA here is from genome assembly GCF_044704955.1 of Pristiophorus japonicus. Lineage (NCBI taxonomy): Eukaryota > Metazoa > Chordata > Chondrichthyes > Pristiophoridae > Pristiophorus > Pristiophorus japonicus. The sequence continues at coordinate 47,089,576 of NC_091987.1, forward strand.
AGCCATGTCTCTGTGATGCCAATTACATCGTATCCATTAACTGCTATCTGCGCAGTTAATTCATCCACCTTATTCCGAATACTTCTCGCATTGAGGCACAGAGCCTTCAGGCTTGTCTTTTTAACATACCTTGCCCCTTTAGAATTTTACTGTAATGTGGCCCTTTTTGTTTTTTGCCTTGGGATTCTCTGCCCTCCATTTTTACTATTCTCCTTTCTATCTTTTGCCTCTGTCTCCCTTTTATTTCCCTCTGTCTCCCTGCATTGGTTCCCATCCCCCTGCCATATTAGTGTAACTCCTCCGCAACAGCACTAGCAAACACTAGGACATTGGTTCCGGTCCTGCCCAGGTGTAGATCGTCTGGTTTGTTACTGGTCCCACCTCCCCCAGAACCAGTTCCAATGCCCCAGCAATTTGAATCGCTCCCTTCTGCACCACAGCTCAAGCCACGTATTCATCTGAGCTATCCTGCAATTCCTACTCTGACTAGCACGTGGCACTGGTAGCAATCCTGAGATTACTACTTTTGAGGTCCTAATTTTTAATTTAGCTCCGAGCTCCCTAAATTCATCTCGTAGGACCTCATCCCATTTTTTACCTATATCTTTGGTACCTATGTGTACCACGACAACTGGCTGTTCACCCTCCCTTTTCAGAATGTCCTGCACCCGCTCCGAAACATCCTTGACCCTTGCACCAGGGAGGCAAGATACCAGCCTGGAGTCTCGGTTGCAGCCGCAGAAACGCCTATCTATTCCCCTTACAATCAAATCCCCTATCACTATAGCTCTCCCACTCTTTTCCCTGCCCTCCTATGCACCAGAGCCACCCATGGTTCCATGAACTTGGCTGCTGCTGCCCTCCCCTGATGAATCATCCCCCTCAACAGTACCCAAAGCAGTGTATCTGTTTTGCAGGGGGATGACCGCATGGGATCCCTGCACTACCTTCCTTACACTGCTCTTCCTGCTGGTCACCCATTTACTATCTGACTGAGTACCCTTTACCTGCGGTGTGACCAACTCGCTAAATGTGCTATTCATGTCATTCTCAGCATCGTGGATGCTCCAGAGTGAATCCACCCACAGCTCCAGTGCCACAATGTGGTCCGTCAGGAGCTGGAGGTGGATACACTTCCCGCACACATAGTCGTCAGGGACACCGGAAGCGTCCCTGACTTCCCACATAGTACAGGAGGAGCATAACACGTGTCCGCGATCTCCTGCCATGACTTAACCCTTAGATACACTTATGTTGGCAACAACAATGCTAAATGTTACTTACTGATAAAGCAAGAAAAAGAAAAGCTACTCACCAATCTCCACCCAATCACTTACCCCCTTGGCTGTGACGTCACCTTTGGATTTCTTTCTACTTCTTTTTTGCCTTCTCCCTGTAGCTGCACAAGCTCCACCTCTCCACACACCTCCCGAGCCTCTCGCCGACACACCACGACTCCCGACGACTCACGGACGCTGGGCCTTTTTATAGACCTCTCCACGCACCTCCCAAGCCTCTTGCCGACACACCACGACTCCCGACGACTCACGGACGCTGGACCTTTTTATAGACCTCTCCACGCACCTCCCAAGCCTCTCGCCGACACACCATGACTCCCGACGACTCTCTGATGCTGAGCCTTTTTATAGGCCTCTCCACACACCTCCTGAGCCTCTCGTCGATGCACCACGACTCCCGATGACTCTCGGACGCTGGGCCTTTTTATAGGCCTCTCCACGCACCTCCCGAGACTCTCACTGATGCACCACGATTTCTGGTTGGATCTGAACTATTAAGCTTAAGGAAAGAGTCCACACACATTTTTGGAATTCTATTCCTTTTTCTCCATTTATTACCTTTCTGTCCCAAGCAATAAGTGGATAATTAAAATTTTGCAGAACAATAGATTTGTAATTCCAACTAGACTGCTTAATTTGACTGCAGATTTCCTCTCCCATTTTCTTCCCACCATCATACTGCACCCCTACTAGCATAACAAGGCCTTTTTTTTATCTTTGATCTCTTCTTTTTCATCACATTGGAATAGGGGGATTCCTGTTGTGAAATCCATTTATCGAACCCAAAACATAACTTTCTCCAGTACTCACTTTGTGCAGAAGATGTCTTTAGAGAAACTCCAAAGTCAGAATCAGAAAAATCAATGTCCAGGCGAAGTTTCACAAAACTTCAGATGTTGCAACCAAGATGCCTACCTCAGGGATATGGTTGTGCTGCTCATATCACCACCTGTACAGTGGCAGTTTTCACAGAGGTCAGGTTTGTGGTGCTAATTGGGGAAAATTACCTTTTCCCCACCTATTCACCCTAATTTACATGTGGCAAGGAGGGCGCCAGGCAGACAGTTTACTGGACAGTTGATATTTCACAAAGAGAATCCTGGCGAGCATTTTTAGGGCAGGATTGTGGCAATAAATCACACTGCCCATTGTTCGATTTTTACTGCTGCAAATGGGAGGTTTTTGAAATGAAAATCTAGCCATTGTATTCTTCATTGGAACTTTGACATCGTAATTATAATTTCCATGTCCAGACTGAGCCCAGTTCATTTATTTTCTCAGTGGGAGTCCTGCTTTTCAACGAGTCTGTCAATATCACCATTATGAGGTCCATAGGTGGTAAATGGTAATTTGGGAAAGTGTTTTAGTAAGTTTTGGATAGAAATGAATTGAGATGTAAACATTTTCTGCATATGTACAGCATAATCATACTAGAAAAAATGTTGCCTGTGGAAAATGTCTCTAATACAGTACTTTTATGATTGCAAATGGAAGTATATGCATCTGTTTTGGCAGTCGCTTCTTAAGTTAATCTTTCATGTTTTAAAACTGTGATGCAGTAGCAAAGTAATTGTGATGCATGGGAGAGAGTTGAGCGAAAGAAAAACAAATGAAGACTTGCATTTTAATCGCAAGCTACCGCATCTCTCAGGCATTTGTTCAGCATGCTGTGACGTTATAGTGTGGGCAAATGCAGCAGGCATTTTTCACATCGCAAGGCAGCGCAGTAACAAGATAAATGACCAGTTAATCTGCTTCTTGTATCGTAGAGTGAGGGAAGAATGTTGCCAGAACACCAGGAAAATCCTGTTCTTAAAATAGTGCAATTGGACCTTTAATAGGCACCTGAACGAGAACAGGCAGAAAAGGCTAGAGTTTTAAAGAATGTCAGCTGCAGCAATGCAGCACCCCCTCAGTGTTGCACTGATGTATCAACCTAAATTATATGCTCCACAACTAGAGCTGAGCTTGACCCCACAGCCTCTGACACAGAGGCAAATGCCACCAACTGAGACCAGCTGATACCTCAGCTCAGTGTTAAGAAAGGACTTCCTTAAAAAGCTTGTAATTTGTTTGTCTCATTACTGCTTGCTATGAGAAAAATGCCTGCTGCATTTGCCCACACAACAGTCACAGCACGTTTTGAACAAATGCTTGAGAGAAGAGATAGATTGTGATTCAAATGCAAGTCTTTATTTGTTTGCCTTTTCCTCACTCCTAGCCTCCAACTTCTCCCTCTCTATTATGGTCTGCCTTGTCTCTGGTTACTTTATCAATACCACTCTGGTCAGCACATGTGGTGGAGAAGAATGGTCAAGTGGAAAACAAAGCTGAAACATTTTATGGTGCTTATACTACTATGGTGCTTCCTCCTGGACCACCAAGCTACCTGCCTTCCTGCCGTCATACTCTCAACCCCCCGCCAGCATTGTGCCGCTCCCCCAAGCCGAAGACCCTGCTGGATTCGGGGAATGGGCCCTCCCTCATATCCCCTGCTCCCACTAGCAGCTGTCGGCTCCGTAACCTGCTCCTGCGGCCTGCTCCAGATCGTCCCCATTTGTCTGGGAACTAAGCCTGTCAATCAGGCTGACTCCCAGGCCGGGATCCTGTCAAAAAGAAAGATGCATGTTGTGGAGTTGGATTCCAGGTTTCCTGACCTATACTCTTCGCCCCCTGCTCAAAAAACATGTCCTTGTCAATAACAGAGCCAAAGGCCAGAATCTTCTGAGGTAAGACCACGTGGGTTGGAGGTGTGAGGAGAAGTGAAAGTTGAAAAAATGTGAACTGTGACCCCAACCCGCCAACTTCCTCTTTCACTCAGGTGGAACGGGGGCAGGTAGCCAATCCATGGCCAAGAAGCGGGTTTACTTAAAGCTAGTCTGCTCCTATTAAAGGCAATCTGCAGCTCTTAAAGCTGAGCTGCTTTCTGCAGATTAAAAAAAAATTGCTTCAGCACTAGGCAGTCTGCACATCTTAAAGGTGGGCTGCCTTCTGCTGATTAAAAAAGCTATAAGTGCTTCAGCATTAAAATGACTGAGTAGGCCATGGAAATGGTACCCTGGGTCTCACACGCAACACTTGTGCTTTACGCTGGGGGTCAAAACTGGAAGAGAGGTCTTTAGCCCACAGGAAGCCAAGAGGCCCTCTTGAAAGAAGGATGTATGACCCAATTGCCAAGGTGGTCACTGCCAACAATGTCACCCCCAGGACTTGGCTCCAGTACCCAAAGAAGTTTCATGACCTCAGACAAGTGGTCAAGGTCAGTGAATGAATCTTCAAAAGTCATCGCCTACCAACTGCACCACTAGCCTCACCCACTGCTTAATGCAAGGTCCGCCCCCATCCTGCATCACAACCTACCAACAATCTCGACCAAACATGAGGCACACCTTATATTTGTAGCTTCACCTCACCCCCTTAGAGGAGATGGTGCTGGGCATTCTTGGCAGTGGCATGGTTGGACCCTCGGCCAATGACGGAGCTGAAGGCTGCCATTTCTTCTTCCCAATCAGCCTGAATACCCGGCACTGACCGCTCAAATTTCCCGGTCATTGTATATTCAGAGCACCTCTCAACCCAGTGACCATGACCTCTGATTTTAGAAAATAGGAATATTATTGCGAGTATATGGAGCACTATGATGACTTACAAAGGGCTTAATGGTATATAAGGCAAACATTGGGAATGGCCTTCCGAACTGTAAATCTATGTGCAACCATGAAGGTGCGAGTTGATTTTTTTCCTTATATTTAGGATGAATTTCATATTGGACTTATTAAAGCAATCTCTCGCACTCTAATGGCCTTGGGGCTCCAATTTTTTAAAGGCAATCAGTTTTCTCCCAATTTTTTATATCCTTACTTGTCCACAATAGAAAATAAGGGATGGCTACACATAATATATTTTGTTTTGTAAAATACAAAAAAGTTCTTATATTTTTCATCACTTTCACAGTACTGTATAAATATATCAGTAAGGCCTCTTTACAGAGCATAAATATTTAACACATGGTATAACCCACAGGCGATTTCATCATTCACAGGTTATACAGGCTGCAAATTTGACATCTTCCAATATTCTTGCTGTATGTCCTATAGCTTACACTGTGTATTAAAAAGCATGTGAAATTACACTTTTATCGTTGTTAGGTAATAGCAAATGTGTTATTAGAAAGAGGCAAAGGTCATTAAGCATCAAATGGGTTAAACTTGCTTTGATGATGAATTAAACAATCAACGACGAGATCCAACGCCACCTCCAGTGCGCCAGTGCAGCCTTCGGCCGCCTGAGCAAAGGAGCTTTGAAGACCAGGCCCTCAAAACTGCCACCAAGCTCATGGTCTACAGGGCTGTAGTAATACATGCCCTCCTGTATGGCTCAGAGACATGGACCATGTACAGTAGACACCTCAAGTCGCTGGGAAAATATCACCAGCGATGTTTTAGCAAGATTCCTGGGAGGACAGACGCACCAACATCAGCATCCTCGTCCAGGCTAACATCCCCAGCATTGAAGCACTGACGACACTCGATCAGCTCCGCTGGGCAGGCCACATAGTTCGCATGCCAGACACAAGACTCCCAAAGCAAGTGATCTACTCAGAGCAAACGAGCCAAAGGTGGGCAGCAGAAATGTTACAAGGACACCCTCAAAGCCTCCCTGATAAAGTGCGATATCCCCACTGACACTTGCGAGTCTCTGGCCAAAGACCGCCCTAAGTGGAGGAAGTGCATCTGGGAGGGCGTTGACCAACTCGAGTCTCAACGCCGAGAGCATGCAGAAATCAAGCGCAGACAGCGGGAAGAGCGTGCGGCAAACCAGTCCCACCCACCCCTTCCCTCAACGACTATCTGTCCCACCTGTGACAGAGTCTGTGGCTCTCATATTGGAATGTTCAGCCTCCAAAGAACTCACTTCAGGAGTGGAAGCAAGTCTTCCTCGATTCCGAAGGACTGCCTATGGTGATGAAACAATCAAACCAACAGTCCAATAATTAGATTTTTCTCCACTAATTACTCAAATACGTTGGTGTGTAGAAATGACAGTTCAATAGTTGAATATGAAGAGAGAGAGAAAATATAAAGAAATATAACAAAAGAAACAAAAATAAGAAAGAGAGCCAGTTTAAATGAAATAAGGTGGAAAAAGCTAGACACAGCATTGCATTGACAAAATAACTTAAATCTAAAAAATGTAATAATATCGGCATAAAAATTTGATTGCTCCCAAAAAAGTGCCTGTTGGTGTTGTCCCAGGCAGCACGTAATATTTATGCTGCCTGCTTATTTTCATCACTCAGGCGTGCAGCCAGTACTATTCATTGGCTGCATGTCTGTTTGTGGGGCTATATAGCAGGCCTCTCTGACATCGCTTAAAGACAACCAGCTCCTCTTAAAGGGGAAATGCACTCTGGCTGCAGAAGGAAAAAAACACTTTGCAACACGCAATTGGCTGCAGCAAGCAGTGCGAGGGCAGCAAAGTTGCTTTGTGCTATCACAGAGGCCGTAATGCAGGCAGTGGACAGGAGGAGGCAAAAAATCTACCGCCAATGGGAACAAGTCGCTGAGGAGGTCAATGCCAGGAGCTTAGCTCTAAGGTGATGGCTGCAATGCTGCGCAAAGTTCAAAGACCTCACCAGAGTGGTCAAGGTAAGAAAACTGCTCTCTTACTGTCTACTCCAGCACCTCACTACTCTCAATTCTAAAAGGACAAAGGGTGTTAAAAAAACAAGCCTGAAGGCTTTGTGTCTTAATGCAAGGAATATCCGTAATAAGGTGGATGAATTAACTGTGCAAATAGATGTTAACAAATATGATGTGATTGGGATTACGGAGACGTGGCTCCAGGATGATCAGGGCTGGTAACTCAACATCCAGGGGTATTCAACATTCAGGAAGGATAGAATAAAAGGAAAAGGAGGTGGCGTAGCATTGCTGGTCAAAGAGGAGATTAATGCAATAGTTAGGAAAGACATTAGCTTGGATGATGTGGAATCTATATGGGTCGAGCTGCAGAACACCAAAGGGCAAAAAACGTTAGTGGGAGTTGTGTACAGACCTCCAAACAGTAGTAGTGATGTTGGGGAGGGCATCAAACAGGAAATTAGGAGTGCATGCAATAAAGGTGCAGCAGTTATAATGGGTGACTTTAATATGCACATAGATTGGGCTAGCCAAACTGGAAGCAATACGGTGGAGGAGGATTTCCTGGAGTGCATAAGGGATGGTTTTCTAGACCAATATGTCGAGGAACCAACTAGGGAGGAGGCCATCTTAGACTGGGTGTTGTGTAATGAGAGAGGATTAATTAGCAATCTCATTGTGCGAGGCCCCTTGGGGAAGAGTGACCATAATATGGTGGAATTCTGCATTAGGATGGAGAATGAAACAGTTAATTCAGAGACCATGGTCCAGAACTTAAAGAAGGGTAACTTTGAAGGTATGAGGCGTGAATTGGCTAAGATAGATTGGTGAATGATACTTAAGGGGTTGACTGTGGATGGGCAATGGCAGACATTTAGAGACCGCATGGATGAATTACAACAATTGTACATTCCTGTCTGGCGTAAAAATAAAAAAGGGAAGGTGGCTCAACCGTGGTTATCTAGGGAAATCAGGGATAATATTAAAGCCAAGGAAGTGGCATACAAATTGGCCAGAAATAGCAGCGAACCTGGGGACTGGGAGAAATTTAGAACTCAGCAGAGGAGGACAAAGGGTTTGATTAGAGCAGGGAAAATGGAGTACGAGAAGAAGCTTGCAGGGAACATTAAGGTGGATTGCAAAAGTTTCTATAGGTATGTAAAGAGAAAAAGGTTAGTAAAGACAAACGTAGGTCCCCTGCAGTCAGAATCAGGGAAAGTCATAACGGGGAACAAAGAAATGGCAGACCAATTGAACAAGTACTTTGGTTCAGTATTCACTAAGGAGGACACAAGCGACCTTCCGGATATAAAAGGGGTCAGAGGGTCTAGTAAGGAGGAGGAACTGAGGGAAATCTTTATTCGTCGGGAAATTGTGTTGGGGAAATTGATGGGATTGAAGGCCGATAAATCCCCAGGGCCTGATGGACTGCATCCCAGAGTACTTAAGGAGGTGGCCTTGGAAATAGCGGATGCATTGACAGTCATTTTCCAACATTCCATTGACTCTGGATCAGTTCCTATCGAGTGGAGGGTAGCCAATGTAACCCCACTTTTTAAAAAAGGAGGGAGAGAGAAAGCAGTGAATTATAGACCGGTCAGCCTGACCTCAGTAGTGGGTAAAATGATGGAATCAATTATTAAGGATGTCATAGCAGCGCATTTGGAAAATGGTGACATGATAGGTCCAAGTCAGCATGGATTTGTGAAAGGGAAATCATACTTGACAAATCTTCTGGAATTTTTTGAGGATGTTTCCCATTAAAATGGACAAAGGAGAACAAGTTGATGTGGTATATTTGGACTTTCAGAAGGCTTTCGACAAGATCCCACACAGGAGATTAATGTGCAAAGTTAGAGCACATGGGATTGGGGGTAGTGTACTGACGTGGATTGAGAACTGGTTGGCAGACAGGAAGCAAAGAGTAGGAGTAAATGGGTACTTTTCAGAATGGCAGGCAGTGACTAGTGGGGTACCGCAGGGTTCTTTGCTGGGGCCCCAGCTGTTTACATTGTTCATTAATGATTTAGACGAGGGGATTAAATGTAGTATCTCCAAATTTGCGGATGACACTAAGTTGGGTGGCAGTGTGAGCTGCGAGGAGGATGCTATGAGGTTGCAGAGTGACTTGGATAGGTTAGGTGAGTGGGCAAATGCGTGGCAGATGAAGTATAATGTGGATAAATGTGAGGTTATCCACTTTGGTGGTAAAAACAGAGAGACAGACTATTATCTGAATGGTGACAGATTAGGAAAAGGGGAGGTGCAACGAGACTTGGGTGTCATGGTACATCAGTCACTGAAGGTTGGCATGCCGGTACAGCAGGCGGTTAAGAAAGCAAATGGCATGTTGGCCTTCATAGCAAGGGGATTTGAGTACAGGGGCAGGGAGGTGTTGCTACAGTTGTACAGGGCCTTGGTGAGGCCACACCTGGAGTATTGTGTACAGTTTTGGTCTCCTAACTTGAGGAAGGACATTCTTGCTATTGAGGGAGTGCAGCGAAGATTCACCAGACTGATTCCCGGGATGGTGGGACTGACCTATCAAGAAAGACTGGATCAACTGGGCTTGTATTCACTTGAGTTCAGAAGAGTGAGAGGGGACCTCATAGAAACGTTTAAAATTCTGACGGGTTTGGACAGGTTGGATGCAGGAAGAATGTTCCCAATTTTGGGGAAGTCCAGAACCAGGGGTCACAGTCTAAGGCTAAGGGGTAAGCCATTTAGGACCGAGATGAGGAGAAACTTCTTCACCCAGAGAGTGGTGAACCTGTGGAATTCTCTACCACAGAAAGTAGTTGAGGCCAATTCACTAAATATATTCAAAAGGGAGTTAGATGAAGTCCTTACTACTCGGGGATCAAGGGGTATGGCGAGAAAGCAGGAAGGGGGTACTGAAATTTCATGTTCAGCCATGAACTCATTGAATGGCGGTGCAGGCTAGAAGAGCTGAATGGCCTGTTCCTGCACCTACTTTCTATGTTTTCTATGTTTTCTAATACTCAGACTCACCACTTCCTTTTACTACTCTACAATTATTGCACCACACTTCACTACACTTCCTTCTCTTCATACTCACATACTGACCACTATTGCAACCCTCACTTCCCACACCTCACATCTTACACACTACATACCAGGTATTTCACCATGATAGTCACATTCTCTAAACACCTCACAAGACTATCACTAAAACACTTCCTTCTTTCTTGCAGGAGAAGGTTGCCCAAAGCTACAGACAGCAGGCTGCCAGCAGAGGAGGCTGAGCCCACCTGCACATCCTTACACAAATCCATACGAGGCACATTCTATGGACAAGGTCACTCCATGACCTGAATCTTTATTCACAGGACCAAGAAGTGATGACCCTGCATGGGACCTCCTTTTATATACCTGGATGACCAGGTGCGGAGTGTCTCCCACAAGTTCACCCGCTGTGGTCAAGGTGTGCATTTCTTACGTATATACAGTATTGTAGTGTTGTTACATAAAGGTTACATACATGACATCACTTCCCCCTTAACATCTTATTGGGATCATAGGTTAAGTCTCCCGGGTGGTCTGCGCTCTCTCATGGAGCGCCGCAGTTGGGGCTCTGGTTGTTGAGCCTTGGTATGCGTGTCTGTCACCTATGGTGATTCCGGCCTGTCCGGGCTGGCCGCAGGGACTGTGCATGCTGCTGAATGTTCTTGTTGCTCATTCACTGGTGTGAATACCATCTCATGATCTTCCTCAGGTTCCTCAGTGTCCATGCTGAACCGTTTTTTTACTTGGTCCAGATGCTTGCGGCATATCTGCCCATTGTTAAGTTTAACCACTATGACCCTATTCCCCTCTTTGTCTATTACAGTACCCTCAAGCCATTTGGGCTCCAAAGCGTGATTGAGAACAAATACGGGGTCATCAATTTCTATACATCTCCCCCTTGAATTTCGATCATGGTACTCATTTTGGGACTGGCGCTTGCCCTCAACAATGTCGGACAGGACTGGATGAATGAGGGACAGCCGAGTTTTGAGTGTTCGTTTCATGAGTAGCTCCGCGGGTGGGACCCCCGTGGGCGAGTGCAGTTGGGACCGATAGGCCAGCAGGAGACACAATAGGCGGCATTGAAGGGAGGGTCCTTGAATCCGGAGCATGCCTTGTTTTATGATTTGGACCGCACGTTCTGCCTGGCCATTGGAGACCGACTTGAACGGTGCTGTCCTGACATGGTTAATGCCAATACCCGACATGAACTCCCGGAATTAGTAGCTTGTGAAACATGGGCCATTATCGCTAACAAGGATGTCCGGCAAGCCGTGGGTCGCAAAGACCGTGCGCAGACTCTCCACGGTGGTGGATGTCATGCACGAATTCAAAATGATGCACTCGATCCATTTCGAGTACGCATCAACCACAATGAGAAACATTTTTCCCATGAACGGGCGCAGGTAGTCTGCATAAATACGTGACCATGGTCTGGTGGCCCAGGGCAACGGGCTGAGCGGGGCCTCCCTGGGGGCATTACCTAGCTGGGCACACATCGTGCACCTGCGAACACAGTGTTCCAGGTCTGAATCAATTCCCGGCCACCAAACATATGACCGGGCAATGACCTTCATCAGCACGATGCCTGGGTGCTCACTGTGGAGTTACCTGATGAATGCTTCCCTGCCACTCTGGGTCATGACTACCCGGCTGCCCCATAGTAGGCAGTCAGCTTGGATGGAGAGCTCATCCATCCGTCTGTGAAACGGTCTGACCTCCTCAGGGCATGCTCCGTGTGCGGGCGCCCAATCCCCAGTCAGTACACATTTCTTAATCAGGGATAGGAGGGGATCTTTGTTGGTCCAGATTTTGATCTGGCGGGCTGTGATGGGGGAGCCTGCACTGTCAAAGGCATCAACAGCCATGACCATCTCAGCGCTTTGCTCCGCTGCCCCCTCAGTGGTGGCCAGTGGAAGCCTGCTAAGCGCGTCAGCGCAGTTTTCAGTGCCGGGCCGGTGCCGGATGGTGTAGTCATACGCAGCCAGCGTGAGAGCCCATCGCTGTATGCGAGCTGATGCATTGGCATTGACAGCCTTGCTGTCTGACAACAGGGATGTTAACAGCTTGTGGTCCGTTTTTAATTCGAACCTCCTGCCAAAAAGGTACTGATGCATCTTTTTCACCCCATAGACACATGCGAGTGCTTCCTTCTCAACCATCCCATATCCCTGTTCAGCTTGAGAGAGCGACCTGGAACAATAAGCCACAGGTTGTCGTTGGCCCTCAGCGTTACCCTGCTGCAACACACACCCAACCCCATAGGACGATGCATCACATGTCAGAACCAATTTCTTACGGGTCGTGCAGGGTCAACAACTTATTTGAACAAAGTAGGTTCCGCGCCCGACTGAAAGCCCATTCCTGACAGTCCCCCCAAAACCAATCGCAACCCTTATGCAGGAGCACGTGTAGCGGTTCCAACAATGTGCTTAAGTTCGGCAGAAAGTTCCTGAAATAGTTCAAGAGTCCAGAAATGAACGCAGCTCCGATGTGTTGCAGGGCCTGGGCGCTCGTCGAATCGCCTCCTTTTTGGATTCGGTAGGCCGAATCCCGTCTGCAGCAACCCTCTTGCCCAGAAACTCAACCTCGGGAGCAAAAAAATACACAGTTGGACTTCTTGAGTCGCAGGCCTACTCGGTCCAGTTGGCGTAGCACCTCCCCCAGGTTGTGGAGGTGTTCCTCGGTGTCATGACCAGTGATAAGGATGTCGTCCTGAAATACGATTATTCCAGGAATGAATGGATTTAAGCAGGCTTTCCATGTTTCATTGAAAAATCGCGGCTGATGATCGAATGCCAAATGGACGCCTGTTGTAAACAAACAGTCCCTTGTGCGTGGTGATGGTGGTCAGTAGTTTAGATTCGTCGGCCAGTTCTTGGGTCATGTAGGCTGAAGTGAGGTCCAATTTGGTGAACAGCTTGCCGCCTGGCAGCATGGCAAAAAGGTCTTCCGCTCTCGGGAGCGGGTATTGGTCTTGTAGGGACACCCGGTTGATAGTGACCTTGTAGTCGCCGCAGATCCTGACCGAGCCATCCGCTTTTAGGACGGGGACGATGGGGCTCGCCCAGTCGCTGAATTCAATGGGCGAGATGATGCCCTCTCTCAGCAACCGGTCCAACTCGCTCTCAATTTTCTCCCGCATCACATACGGCACTGCTCTGGCTTTGTGGTGCACTGGTCGGGCGTCTGAGGTGATGCGTATCACTACTTTGGTACCTTTGAACATCCCGATGGCAGGTTGAAATAGTGACTCAAATTGCTGTAGGACCTGTGAGCATGAACTTCACTCCACAGATGACATGGCGTGCACATCTCCCCATTTCCAGTTCATCTCAGCTAACCAGCTCCTCCCCAACAGTGCGCGACCATTGCCCGGGACAATCCAGAGCGGCAGCCAGTTCACCGATCCATTGTGTGTGACCGCCAACATTGCACTGCCTAGCACTGGAATGATTTATTTGGTGTACGTCCGTAATTGTGTCTCAATACATTCTAGTTTGGGTCTGCTGGCTTTGAGTGGCCACAGCTTTTCGAATTGTTGAACACTCATGAGTGACTGGCTGGCCCCCGTGTCCAGCTCCATGCATACAGGGATGCCATTTAATTGGATTTTCATCATCGTAGGTGGCGTTTTGGTATATGAGCTGGGATTATTTGCCACATGAACCCGCTGAACTTCAGCATCCATTGATTTGCCCCCAGCATCATCTTATCTCGCAGACCCCTCATCTGGTTCATCCGCCTCATATATTAACCTGGTTACAGGCTTTCTGCACATTCTGGCTAAATGGCTACTGAGGTTACAATTTCTGCAGACGAACTGTTGAAACCTGCAAGTCCTGGCAGCATGTCTGCCCCCACACCTCCAGCATGAACTGAGATTCCCATTGTTGTGAACAAAAGAGCTGTTACAAGGCATTCCTCACTGATTGTCCCTTTGACTGCTCTTGAGCACCCTGTTAGTGGGTGTCAATGGTCCCATCCCGGGCCGCATTTTCCACTGGGGGGACATAAATGTCCATTCAGCCTGCCATTGTCTCTGTTGGAGACTTACTCTTGGGTCTATTGCTGCCTGGGGTGTGTCGAACTGTCCTTGCCTGCTTGCGGGGCTCTGAGTCGCGTTTATGATATTGACTCCCTGATCCATCACCACATTGGAGGCAGAACTGCGTGCGTAATTTATCTTGGTTTCCTCCTCCCCTGCCATAAAAGTCTGAGCCATCAACGCTGCCGCTTCCAAGGTCAAGTCCTTGGTCTCAATTAGCTTTTTGAAAATCCCAGCATGACCGATGGCCTCAATAAAGAAATCCCTTAGCATCTTCCACCTGCAGGCATCTGTGAACTTATAGAGGCTGGCCAAGCGCCGGAGGTCCGCAACGAAATCCGGTATTCTCTGTCCTTCCTGATGTCGGTGGGTATAGAATCTGTGTCGGGCCATGTGTACGCTGCTCGCCAGTTTGAGGTGCTCACCGATTAGTTTGCTGAGCTCTTCAAAGGTTTTGTCCGCCGACTTCTCGGGTGCTAGCAGGTCTTTCATGAGCGCGTAAGTCTTAGGTCCACAGCTGATCAGCACATGAGCCCTGCGCTTGTCAGCCGCTGCGTCTCCCAGCCAGTCCTTCATGATAAAACTCTGCTGGAGCCTCTCAATGAAATCGTCCCAGTCCTCACCAACACAGTACCATTCATCTGTGCTGCCGGTGGCCATTCTCGTGGGTCATTGATTCCCGTTTCTCGTCGCCAATGTAAAGTCCTTACACAATACCACAAATCCACACGAGGCACATTCTATGGACATGGTCACTCTATGACCTGATCCTTTATTCACAAGACCAAGAAGTGATGACCCTGTGTGGGACCTCTCTTTATATACCTGGATGACCAGGTGATGAGTGTCTCCCACAAGTTCACCCCCTGTGGTCAAGGTGTGCATTTCTTACGTATATACAGTGTTGCAGTGTTGTTACATACAGGTTACATACATGACACTTTCCTTCCTCAAAGAGCATTCAAAGTCATTACCATCACCATATCCCCCACCATCAACAACCTGGGGGTCACCATTGACCAGAAACATAACTGGACCAGCAACAAGACCAGGTCAGAGGCTGGGTATTCTGTGGTGAGTGTCTCACCTCCTGACTCCCCAAAGCCTTTTTACCATCTACAAGGCACAAGTCAGGAATATGATGGAAGACTCTCCACTTGCCTGGATGAGTGCAGCTTCAACAACACTCAAGAAGCTCAACACCATCCAGGACAAAGCAGCCCGCTTGATTGGCACCCCATCCACCACACTAAGCATTCACTCCTTTCACCACCAGTGTACCGTGGCTGCAGTGTGTACCATCTACACGATGCATTGCAGCTCACCAAGGCGTCTTCAGCAGCATCTCCCAAACACGCAACCTCTACCTTTCTAGAAGAACAAGAGCAGCAGGTGCATGGGAACACCTGCAAGTTCCCCTCCAAGTTACACACCATCCTGACTTGGAAATATATTGCCATTCCTTGATCATAGCTCAGTCAAAATCCTGGAACTCCCTCCCTAACAGCTCTGTGGGAGTACCTTCACCACACAGAATGCAGCAGTTGAAGGCAATTAGGGATGGGCAATAAATGCTGGCCTTGCCAGTGACACCCACATCCCATGAACGAATTAAAAAAAAGAAAGCATTCTGGCCATTACTGGCAGGGTCAGAGTCATGGTTGTGGCAATTGGCAACACTGGAGGAGATGTCGGCAGAGTTTCTTCATACCTTACCTTTTTTTTACTTCTATCTCACCGTACACCCTCTGCATGACAAGCTGCTGATACTTTCACCATCCTCTGCATCCTCTCTGCTTTCCTTTTAAAATAAAAACTATCAGTGGAGCAAGGGGAGTGTCATTCGATCTCACACTGGCAAGCACTAGCACAGACACTGGCATCACTGGCATGTGCTGAATCAATGGCCACAAGAGCGCAGGAGCTGGGCACGGGGATAGGGTGCCACAGATGCCAGCTCACCAGAAAGTGAGATTGCATGCTAGCTCTGCTGCAGAGGACTCAGCTGCTGACTTTGAGAGCCCAACCTATCAAAGAAGGCTGATGGGCATCTACCAGGAAATGCTAGCTGCACTGAGCAACCTGCCAGGGAGCTTGCGCACAATGTCGCAAAGCATGCAAGAGTCCAGCTCCAACCTGTGTCAAGAGTTCGCGCAGTGTGGAGATGATTCTGTCCAACATAGACCGAGCGGTGAGTTCCATCAACAGAGCAGTGGCATCCATCATCGTGGCGCCTCTCCTGACAATTCTCACAGCTGCCCTGGAAGCTCTGATTTCTGCCACCTTGGCTTTGGGGGCCCATTTTTGACAGAGGCTTCCAGAGTGTCACCTCAGTGCTCTGTTTTTGTGCAGTGCAGCAGAAGTACTGGGGAACAGTCCCAGGAGAGTGGCCATGCCTCCATGGGGCTGCTGTCGTCTCTCAGGGCAACATAATGCCTGGCATCTCATCACCCACACTCTCAGTGCCCTTGCTACTGCCACATAGCTAGCTGGACCAAACTGCTCTGGACCATGCCTAGATGCTGCAGTCTGCAGCCGGGCTCTCTCGTCCCACAGCTGCTCAAGGTTGCCTATCATGGCCATGTGACATGCTCAGTAGCCTCCCACCTCCTAAGCTGTAGCCACTGAGAAAACACTTCATAGGAACACTAGGATAGGTAAATAAGAACACAAGACAGATACTAAGCGTGATTCATAATTATTTCTGTTTACCGTTCGGTACTGATGGAATTGAGTTGTGCGATAAATTTGTTTTTTGTTCTGGATTTGATGTTGGTGTTTCTATCTGTAGTAAAATGAAGGCAAGACCCACAAGGCTGGACTGAAGGAAGGCAAATGATTGGTGGTAGAAAGGACGGTGGTGGTAAGGACTGGGGGACTGTTGGTGTATGCGAGGTGGGATGAATGGTTCAGGTGAAGCGTTTTTCAATGAGCTGCACTCTGAGAGCTCTGGCAGCTAGGGGCACTGTGGTTAATGGCTCTCCTCATCCTCTAAATGCTCCTCCTCCTCCTCTGAATGCTCCTGCTGTACTTCTGGTTGCCCAGGTGATAGCAAAGCTATCCAGCATGCAGTAGATGACCACAAATCTGGATCAGTGCTCAGCAGTGTACTGTAAAGCTACTTTGAATGGTCTCGGCAGCAGAAAAGTTACTTAAGCACGCTAATTGTTTGTTCGATCATGTTTCTTGGAGCGGCATGGCTCTTATTGTAGGCCAGCTCTGCAGCTGTGTCTGGGTTCTTGGCAGGAATCATGAGTCATGTCTGGAGGGGATATCCCTTGTCGCCCAATAGCCAGCCTGTAACTTGATGTCCTAATTGGAATAAAGTTGGCACACAGGACTGGCGCAGGATTAACGAGTTATGACTGGTCCCAGGATACTGGGCATAGATCTGTATGATGTGCTGTCTGTGGTCGCAAACCAGCTGTACGTTGAGGGAATAGAATCCCTTTCTATTGAGATAGATGCCAGGCTGGTAATAGGGAATATGCAAGGGAATACGCAAGGCAATGTGTGTGCATTCTATGACACCTTGCACCCAGGGGAAGCCTGCAATGTGGGCGAAGCCTAGTGCTCTTTCATCCTGCATTGCTCTGTCCATGGGGAATGAGATGTAGATATTCCTCCTGATATACAGAGCTTTGATGACCTTCCTGATTCAGTCGTGGACTGCAAACTGGGATACGTCACCGATGTTACTTGCTGCATGAAAGAAGCCCATCCCATAAAAGTTAAGGCCCAGGGTGACCTTGACAGCCACAGGCAGTGCAATTCCTGCCCTCATGAGAGGCTCGAGTTGTGGCTGCAGCAGGTGACATAGTTCGGACAGCCTCCTTTGTGAAGCAAAGGCACTTCATATATTGCTCCTCAGTGCTAAGTTGAGGTAGGAGAAATGCTCCCTGAACACCTGCTGTAGATATGGCCTCCAGTACAGTGCCCAGCTCAATCTCTCTCTGTGGCAGCTGTTCCTGCCCCCTGTTGTCTTCCTTGATGTTCTCCCTTGTTCTCCTGCTCCAAAGACAGCCCTACCAGACCATCCATGACTGCAATCACACTGTTTACAAAGCAGCAAAGGACAGTGTAACACCAACAAAGCCTTCTTCTCGGCAGTGAACCTGAACTTTCCAGAGTCAGAAAACAGGCCAAAAAACACCCAGAGGTTAACCAGCAGTCTGAAATGACAAACCAGCAACTAACCTGTAAGTACTGCATGAAACCTTTAAAAAGCGCTGGTGATGGGTTCTTCCTGCCTGAGTTGCTGGGTGAGTTTAGCACGTGGCGAATCAGGCACTGGGGCAGACCAAAATCAGAAAAGGGTCCTCCAACAAGGACCTTAACTTGAATAAGCTAATCAGTTTTTTCATAGTTCTGGCATGCACTCTTGCCACCCGATTGGTGGGTGGCGCAAGTCCAGCTCGAAATGAGAGCGATTCCTGCCCATCATATTGGAGGTTTATGCGCCCATTTAGCACTTGGAAAATGGATGAGGAGCGATTGAATTCATAGGCCAAAGTATGAAAATTGAAAACTTCACTCTAATATAATTTAAACAATATAAATACTTTCCATTCACAGTAACACTTCACTGACTTCCACAACAAAGACAAAAAAATGGACCTGCAGGAATTCCTAACAACCTACACTACCCTGCTAAATCTGATGGACAGATGTAATCTATCATTCTGTATAACCTTTATGAGGATTGAATTTGTGCTGCTGGCTTTAGTAGCTAAAAACAGCTATTTTACTGAACCAGAATTCAACTGTGAGACCTACAGCTGACAGATATATAGCTCAGTTGACATTTATGAGAAGGAATGATTTCCCCTTATTGATCCTGTAATCAAAAACATGCAATGCCTACAATCCTGTGGGGATTATCGTACACACTTGACCCAACTGCCAACATTTTCTTTTTACTTTTTCAGTTTTTGTCTCTTTCTATTTTCTTTTTTTTTTAAATGTTCAATTGAAATGAACTGATATACTGACATATTAGCAAAGAGAAAGGCAACTAATCCATAATAAATCACAGAAAATGCTGGAAATACACAGCAGGTCAGGCAGCATCAGTGGAGAGAGAAACAGAGTTAACATTTCAGGTCGATGACCTTTCGTCACCTTGAGGGTGAAATAATGCGATAAACAATATTTTACACTGACCACTTCTGGGTGAACCAAACTGACCAGTTCTGGGACAGCTCAGTGTAATGGCTGTCATTCAAATGTCCAATTTGTCATCTGTACATCGCAAAAAGTGAACTTACATGACATGCTGAAACAAATACACATTTAGAGAAATGATCATCTGTTGACTGTTTCTCTAAACATGTTACAATCAGGTGCATTAAGTACAGAATGGGCATCATTTAACAATGTGAATCTGTAAATGGAGGAACAAAAAATGGGGCTGAAATTACCCCTTTCTATAAGAGCCGTGACCACCTCCAAGAGGCGGCCACAGGTCGGTAAGGACTCACCGCTCGGTCGGCGTGGAGGGGCCGCCATTTTGAAAATTGCCCGCCTTTATTTTTGGTGCGGTGTACAGGACTGCCCTGGCCATCTTCCCACCCCTGAGAGCAGCCCTGCCTCCACTCAGTGCCTCCGACAGCGTTCCCCAACAGCAAATTTCTGCTGACTGGTTGGCGCATCCGCCCTTAAAGGGGAGGGCGCACTGCCGTGGCCGCCATTTCATTTTAATTGTTGGCTGACTACCAGTTTGGCCCGACAATGATGGGCATGGGTTTGGCCGGGATGCCAATAGGCAGCCTGGAAGCCCCTCTTGGGTACCGGGCAGATGGCCCGGCCAAAACCCTCCCTGGTCGCCCAGTGTTTGCCACTAAAGTGGCTGCAGAGTTCACTGAAGGGGAGGGACGTTGTTATGTGCAGTGCTGATGACTTGGAGCGACGGTTGTTCCGACGCGCCCGCACGTCCACCCGCTGACAATCCACCCCGCTACAAAAAAAAAATAAAGAGCTGAATTTCACCGGATTCTCCGCCCCATGCACTTAAAAAACGATAAGTGCGCTCCGATTGGGGAGGAGGGCAATTTTGGCCCCAATGTCTTTGAAACTGTTTAAGATAAAATATTATTTTAATGTAAAAAAACAGTTTGCTATTGTTTTGTTTAAATTTGGTGTAACTATTTACTTTTTCTGACAAGTAAGAAATTTATAATTAGATGGAATTAGTTTTGGATTGCTCTCGCAAAGAAATAACACAGACACAAAGGGCAGAATGGCTTCCTTCTGTGTTTCTATGGTTCTGTGCTGATTGCATATGGTCCATTGTGGATTAATACAAAGTTTCTCCCTTGGAAACCTTCAATTGAATAGAATTAAGAGCTAAGTGACCAAGTAATATCTGTCGTTAAAAGAACAACAATTGACTTCATATGGCAAAACAAAGCTGGAAGTTTTGAGAAAATAATCATGGGGGTCTAATTTGTTTGCATTAAATTCCTGTCAATGCTGTCACATTAACCTATTTAAAATAAACAACATAATGATGGCATTAAAATGGTGCAGATAATGCAGGGCACATACTTTAAACAATCTTAAAAATATTGAACAGTGGAAGTTAAACCCTTTTTGTTAAGTAGACTGAAGTTATCCTGTATGGACATAATTCTGATGCCTTAGGAAAAATAAATGCAGTCAGCAGTTCACAGGTCACAACAGAGGTGATAAGTAATTTCAGCCTTTTCTATGCAAAAATTATTGTTGATCTGAGATTAGCTATATATATTTAAATAAACAGCACAACTCAAAACTGATCTTACAAACCATACTAAAAGAGCTGTGTAAAATTTGCAGATTATATTTGAGTATGGCTGTGCTCTTATGTAGTTTTCCTATTGAATTTGGTAATCTGACAGAATGTCAGTCTCTAATGTCATTTTTAAAGTTGTTCCTTTTCTATTATCCATGTTAAGAATTAATGGACAATTTTAACCATACAATGCATCTCCATCACCTTCACTCTATTCACTGCAGTGCATAGATTTTACAAGACTCATTCTCGATATTGTTACCTTTCCATTTGAACTTTTATAAATTATGTTGAATTTAATACCAAAGCTGTTATTTTATCTCCTGTAACCAGTGGCACATGTTCAAAGTGAACAGTAGTAAATGTTATACTTCCTTTTCTGTGAATTAGGCTGTTACATTAACAGGAGTGATACCTTTGTGCAGACTTGCTAAAAAAAATTAGTAACTCATGAAATGCTGTTGATCATTTTTCAGTTTATTGTTGCCAGTTTACTTTTCCTTCTTTTCAGTTTTTTCCCCTTTCTCCAGTATAAATTACCTCACGCTATGGCGCTCAATGTGATCATGGCATAATAGCTGAGCCTGACCATGCTTTCTAGACACACACACACTTTAGCAGCAGTCAATAGACTGCAGTCAGGAGCAGGAAAGGAATCCTGAGTGTCATCACTTCTGTCCAAGAGAGATTTGTTGACTTCAGCACAGGCCAAGGATAGAACCTAGAATTTTCCAATTCCGTTGGACTCATTACTACACATATGGTACTTGTTCCCCTTGAGATATGGAAGGTTAAAAGTGGAGTTGAGAACTTTTTTCACCCAGAGGATGGTTGGGGTCTGGAACTCATTGCCTGAAAGGGTGGTAGAGGCAGAAACCCTTATCACATTTAAAAGGTACTTGGATATGTACTGAGGTGCTGTAATCTAAAAGGCTACGGACAAGAGCTGGAAAGTGGGATTAGGCTGGATAGCTCTTTATCGACCGGTGAATACACATGAACCAAATGGCCTCCTTCTGTGCCATAAATATCTATGGCCATAATTTTCATTACCTGGGCAGGTCGGGTGTGGGCAGTCAGCATAGCGGGGCCCCCAACCTATTGTTACTTCCATCCCGCTGCTGAGATAAACTTTGTGCTAATGGGGCCTATTAAGCCCGCCCTGTGTGCTATCCGGCCCAATTAATTGGTGCAGGTCTGATAACATCATCGAAGATGCGTATCCAGCTGGGATATTTAAAGGAGCCATGGCCACATTGCATTTGAAGTTTCATCTAGAAGTTTGCAGTCACTGCACTGCAGGCTTTGTTTGCTACAAACACTTGGAGACATGAATGCACAGAGGCTGAGGGCTGTGTCATGTATTCAACTGTCATTGTAACCCATGTATAAGCTGACCTAAGTTGTATACCTTGAAAACACTGACCACAGGGGGCGAACTTGTGGGAGACACTCCTAACCTGGACTTTCAGGTATAAAAGGGGAAGCTCCACCCACCGTCTGCCTCTTGAGGTCTTGATAATAAAGGTAACTGGTCACAGAGTGATCTTTTCTCAGGTATGGGCCTCGTGTGCATTTATACTGTATAGTAAGGACATATTAGGCTGCACCCAGGTTCTCCGATGACTCCCTCCATATGCCTGTGGAGGGAGTCCGAGCATGCAGAGAGGTCCTCTTCCCTTTGAATGGGAAGAGAGACAAAAAGAGCTTGGCTCCAAATTCCAGAGGAAATGAACAGCAGGGGTGTGTTCAGGAGGATCTGGGTGCAGTGCTGGAAACATCTCAATGATCTCATTAGATCAGGAAAGGTGAGTACAAAGCCACACTCAACTGAATCCTACTGTGCTACTCATCACATCCCAATTGTTATGTCCTGAATGAAGAATCTGACCAGAAACTATAAACTCAAAGTAATGTGCCGAAGTCCTTTATTCAAGTCTCCAGAGTGCCTCTCCAGCCTGTGAGGCCTCCTTATGTACAGGTGCTCCCAAGGGATTGTGGGATACCTTGGACTCCAGGGGATGAGTCCTCTGGTGGTTAAACATGGCATTTACAGGTTTACATATATAACAACACTTCCCGCCCCCGCCCCTCAAGTCAATAGTGTAACTATTTACAATGTGAGTCGATCTGGGGCCTTCCTTTCCCTGGTTGATTGTCTTGGTGCAAATGCTGGTTTTGGTGAGTCGTTTGTTGGGCCCTCGCTGGGCTGCTGTGCAGCTGGCCTTGCTGGGCTGCTGGGTGTGGTGAGTCCTGCTGGGCTGCTGCAGGTGATGGGTTCTACTTCGTGGTCAACCGCTGGGTCGGTTGCCACTTGTGTATATGTGGGAGGGTCGAAAAAGATAGAGTCTATTTTGGGTTGTTCGAGATAGACCGAGAATCTGAGTTTTCTTTGGTCCAAGTGTTTCCTGCAGGTGAGTTCATTTGAAAGTTTGACCTGAAACACCCTACTCCCCTCTTTGGCCACGACAGTGCCGGGAAGCCACTTGGGACCTTGTCCATAGTTTAACACAAATACAGGATCATTAATCTTGATTTCGCGTGACACATTTGTGCAATCATGATATGTATTCTGTTGAAGCCGCCTGCTCTCTACCTGTTGGTGTTGACAGGGTGGATAATGAGAACCTTGTCTCAAGTACCCTTTTCATGAACAGTTCAGCGGGGGGGAACCCCAGTGAGCGAATGGGGTCTTGTGCAGTAACTAAGCAGGACTCGGGATAGGCGAGTCTGCAGTGAGCCTTCAGTTACCCTCTTCAAGCTCTGCTTGATTGTTTGCACTGCTCGCTCTGCCTGACCATTTGACGCTGTTGAACGGGGCAGAAGTGACATGTTTGATCCCATTGCGGGTCATGAACTCTATGAACTCGACACTGGTGAAGCACGGCCCATTGTCACTCACAAGGACATCAGGCAGGCCGTGCGTGGCAAACATGGCCTGCAGGCTTTCAATGGTGACAGCGGATGTGCTTGCCGACATTATCTCACATTCAATCCATTTGGAGTACGCATCTACAACCACACAGAACATATTCCCCAAGAATGGGCCTGCATAGTCAACATGGACCCTGGACCACGGTTTGGAGGGCCAGGGCCATAAACTTAGTGGCGCCTCCCTGGGTGCATTGCTTAACTGAGAACATGTGTTACATTTGTGCTCGCAGGACTCTAAGTCTGCATCGATACCGGGCCACCACACTTGAGATCTGGCTATTGCTTTCATCGTTACAATGCCTGGTTGGGTACTGTGGAGGTCACTAATGAAAGTGTCCCTGCCCTTTTTTGGCATCACTACCCGATTACCCCATTGGAGGCAGTCTGCCTGTATGGACATTTCATCTCTGCGCCGCTGGTACGGCTTTATTTCTTCCTGCATCTCTAACGGGACACTAGACCAACTCCTGTGTAGCACACAGTTTTTTACAAGGGACAGTAAGGGGTCCTAGCTCGTCCATGTCCTAATCTGTCGGGCAGTAACAAGTGATTGCTCACCCTCGAATGCTTCCATTACCATAACTAACTCTGTGGGCTGTGCCATCTCCACCCCTGTGGTAGGCAATGACAGCCTACTGAGAGCATCGGCACAGTTTTCTGTGCCTGGTCTGGCCTGTGGCGGATGGCACAGTTATATGCGGATAACGTGAGCAACCATCTCTGGATGTGGGCCATGCATTCGTGTTTAACCCTTATTTTCAAAAAAGAGGGATATAAGTGGCTTATGGTCGGTTTCCAATTCAAATTTGAGCCCAAACAGATATTGATGCATTTTCTTTACCCCATACACACACGCTAACACTTCTTTTTCGATCATGCTGTAAGCCTTCTCAGCCTTCGACAGACTTCTGGATGCATAAGCAACCAGTTGTAATTTCCCAGATTCATTAGCTTGTTGCAATACACACTCGACACCGTATGACGACGCATCACATGCTAGTACCAAACGCTTACATGGGTCATACAACACAAGCAATTTGTTTGAGCATAACAGTTTTCTCGCTTTCTCAAAGGCATTTTTTTGGCTTTTACCCCATACCCATTCATCTCCTTTATGCAGTAAAGAGTGCAGTGGTTCGAACAGTGTGGTAAGACCCGGTAAGAAGTTACCAAAGTAGTTCAGGAGTCCTAGAAACGACCGCAGCTCCGTCATGTTCTGTGGTGCCGGTGCATTCTTAATTGCCTCCGTCTTCGAATCGGTGGGACTGATGCCGTCCGCCGCGATTCTTCTCCCCAGGACCTCCACTTCAGGCACCAGGAAAATGCACATCGAGCGTTTTAACCTGAGCCCCACATGATTAAGCCGACTAAGAACCTCCTCCAGGTTCTGCAGGTGCTCGACGGTGTCCCGATCTGTAACCAAGATGTCGTCCGGGAAGACAACGGTGTACGGGACTGACTTCAGCAAGCTTTCCATGTTCCTCTGGAATGTCGTCGCGACTGATCAAATCCCAAATGGGCATCTGTTGTAAATGAAGAGACCATTGTGCTTGTTGATGCAGGTGAGGCCTTTCGATGATTCCTCCAGCTCCTGCATCATATAGGCCGAGGTCAAGTCCAGCTTCGTGAACGTTTTTCCTCCCGTCAGCATCGCAAATAGATCGTCTGCCTTTGGTAGCGGGTATTGATCATGCAAGGAGAAATGATTGATAGTTACTTTGTAATCACCACAGATTCTGACGGTGCTGACTTCCTTGAGGACTAGGACAATCGGACTGGACCACTCGTTGAATTCGATCGGCGAAATGATGCCCACTCATTGCAGCCTGTCCAGCTCGATCTCCATCCTCTCTCTCATCATGTACAATACTGCTCCCACCTTGTGATGGATGGGTCGCACCCCTGGAATCAAATGGATCTGCACTTTTGCTCCTTGAAACTTCCCGATGACTGGTTCAAACAGCGAGGGGAACTTGTTTAAGACCTGGGCACATGAAGTGTAATCGACGGATGAGAGCGCTCGGACGTCGTCCCAGTTCCAGCATATCTTTCCCAGCCAGCTCCTGCCGAGCAGCGTGGGACCATCGCCCAGTACCAACCAGAATGATAATTTGTGCACCGCTCCATCGTAGGAGACCCTTACGGTAGCACTGCCGATTACGGGAATCACTTCCTTTGTGTACGTTCTCAGTTTAGTACGAATGGGAGTCAGGACTGGTCTTGAGGCCTTGCTGCACGACAATTTATTGAAAGTCTTTTTGCTCATTATGGACTGGCTCGCGCCCGTGTCCAGCTCCATTGACACCGGGAGTCCATTTAATTCAAGCTTCAGCATTATCTAAATGTGTGCACCCCATATACCTCTGCCTCCTCAATCTAAGGCTCTGGTTCATCGTTATTCAGTGTGGATCTGTCCTCCTCTGCAACATGGTGGTCTGCAGGATTAGCATGGTTTGCAACTCGCCTGCACATACGTTGGAAATGTCCCATTGTTCCACAGCCCTTGCAAACGTATCCTTTGAAGCAGCATGAATGGAAGCGATGATCACCTCCGCAGCGCCAGCAAGGTGTTAATGGCCTTGCATTCACCACCCTTGATGGTGGACTCTGAGACATATGCGGCAGTGCAGCTGCACGCATGTGAGTCCTGCCTCTACGTTACATTTCGAAAACAGCATTACTTTGTTCACAGTACTAGCCGTGGCAGTCGTGTGCTGAGAGATTTGTTTGGTATTGTCACTGGTGGTGATGAACGCCTGGGCTATTGCTATGGCTTTACTCAAGGTTGGGGTCTCTACAGTCAAAAGTTTGCGAAGTATTACTTCATGGCCAATGCCAAGTACAAAGAAATCCCTGAGCATCTGCTCCAAATGTCCTTCAAATTCGCAATGGCCTGCATGGCACCTTAACTCGGTGACGAAGCACGCCACTCCCTGGCCTTCAGACCTCTTGTACGTGTAGAACCGGTACCTCGCTACCAGAACGCTTTCCTTCGGGTTCAGATGCTCCTAGACCAGTGTGCACAAATCATCGTACGACTTCTCTGTAGGTTTCGCTGGAGCAAGCAGATTTTTCATGAGGCCATACGTTGGTGCCCCGCAAACGGTGAGGAGGATCGGCCTTCATTTGGCAGTGTTCACTTCTCCTTCCAGCTCATTGGCCATGACGTATTGGTCGAATCATTCCACGAAGGATTCCCAATCATCTCCCTCTGAAAATTTCCCCAGGATGTCCATGGTTCTCTGCATTGTTGCGGTGGGGTTCACTATCTGTATCTCGTCGCCAGTTGTTATGTCCTGAATGAAGAATCTGATCAGATACTGTAAGCTCAAAATAACGTGTGACTGTAGTCCTTTATTCAAGTCTCCAGAGTCCCTCTCCAGTCTGTGAGGCCTCCATGTGTACAGGTGCTCCCAAGGGATTGTGGGTTCCCTTGGAACTCCAGGAGATGAGCCCTCTGGTGGTTAAACATGATATGTACAGGTTTACATATATAGCATCCATCAACCTGTCTTCCCAATCCTACCGCTAAACATCCTTACTCACACCAATATACCTTGTACCTCCACCCATCCCTCACTGTTTCTAGATTATCACAGCCCCATCTTCCTAGCCACCCCTCACAATCACCCTCATCCTAATGTAATCATACACACTAACAACACACAAGGAGGCCACATGGCATTGCCACCCCACTCCATCATAGTTTCCCTCTGAAGATGTAATCCATCCATTCCTTACATAATCCAAAACTCTCACACAACTTTCTCTCTCTCCCTCCTTGCAGGAGAAGAGAGTGCACAATAAGAGGGAGAGGGAGAGAACTGGAAATGGGCCTCCATCATTTGCCTCAGGGACTATGCAGAAAACAGATAAGGCTGCATTGGAAGTATCGTGAGTGGCCGAGCAGCTGAAGGTGGGGGATAGAGAGAGAGGGACATTTCAGCAACCTGGTGACAGAATTACATATCATAAATCAGTCATTCATTTGGGCAATGATGTCATCAGCCACTGAATGGTCATCATGTGTATAATGTGTACCCATTCTTCATATGGCATATCTAACGCATCTCTTTACTCTGCCACAGATCCATCAAGCGCCCCACCCCCCTCCCTCCACGCCCCCCCCCCCCCCGCCCCCCACCACTGTCCAGGAGGAAGAGGAAGATTACTCTTAGTAGGAGCCTGCAGCCTCTGAGGGCGCGGCATCACCAGACATGAGCGCACCCAGCACCAGCGCAGAGACTCACACTTCGGTGGTTCCCACGTGAGATAGAGTAGTGTTGTCACCAGGTCCATCACAAGTCACAAGTGAGCAACAGCAGTTGGTGGAGAGAGGGACAGCAGTGGAGACTCCTCGCCGGAGGGCAAAGAATGCTCTCAGCTCTGCTCAGCTGCATACAGACGCTGAGCCTTGGGAACCATCCAGAAAGGGGGCGATCTTGGAGATGCAGCAACAGGTGCAGGGGGCTTTGACAGGTTTTGTAAATGCGATGTCTGCAAACGTTCAGAGAATGGAGGAGTCCATCTCCAACACGAGCACCCAACATGTTGCAGGCGATGGTGACTGTAGGCTCTTCCATGGATAGGATGGACATCTGCATGGAGCAGCTAATGCACCACTCAGGAGCACATGGTTGCTATCGAGAATAAATGAATATCTATGGCGAATAGATGGCAGAGATTCATAGACCTCTGGTCTAGGAGGGATGTCAGCATAAACATGGATCCTCATGGCCCCACTGATGTGCAGCAAGGTGCTCTCCATCTCCTTGCTAGCAGGGAACATAAGAACATAAAAAATAGGAACAGGAGTAGGCTAAACGGCCCCTCGAGCCTGCTCCGCCATTCAATAAGATCATGGCTGATCTGATCATGGACTCAGCTCCACTTACCTGCCCGCTTCCACAGCTCTCTGGAGCAGCGAATTCCACAGATTTACAACCCTCTGAGAGAAGAAATTCCTCCTCATCTCAGTTTTAAATGGGCGGCTCCTTATTGTAAGATCATGTCCTCTAGTTCTAGTCTCCCCCATCATGGAAACATCCTCTCTGCATTCACCTTGTCAAGTCTCATAATCTTATACGTTTCAATAAGATCACCTCACATTCTTCTGAATTCCAATGAGTAGAGGCCCAACCTACACAACTTTTCCTCAAAAGTCATCCCTCTCATCGCCGGAATCAGCCTAGTGAACCTTCTCTGAATTGCCTCCAAAGCAAGTATATCCTTTCGTAAATATGGCAACAAAACTGCACGCAGTATTCCAGGTGTGGCCTCACCAATACCTTATACAGCTGTAGCAAGATTTCCCTGCTGTTATACTCCATTCCCTTTGCAATAAAGGCCAAGATACCATTGACCTTCCTGATCACTTGCTGTATCTGCATACTATCCTTTTGTATTTCATGCACAAGTACCCCCAGGTCCCGCTGCACTGCAGCACTTTGCAATCTTTCTCCATTTAAATAAGAACTTGCTCTTCGATTTTTTTTCTGCCAAAGTGCAAGACATCACACTTTCCAACATCATCTGCCAAATTTTTACCCACTCACTTAGCCTGAATTTGTCCTTTTGAAGATTTTTTGTTTTCTCCTCACACATTGCTTTTCCTCCCATCTTTGTATCATCAGCAAACTTGGCTACGTTACAATCAGTCCCTTCTTCCAAGTCATTAATAGAGATTGTAAATAGTTGGGGTCCCAGCACAGATCCCTGCAGCAACCCACTAATTACTGGTTGCCAACCAGAGAATGAACCATTTATCTTGACTCTCCGTTCTCTGTTAGTTAGCTAATCCTCTATCCATGCTAATACATTACCCCCAACCCCGTGAACTTTTATCTTGTGCAGTAACCTTTTATGTGGCACCTTGTCAAATGCCTTGTGGAAGTCAAAATACACCAATCCACTGGTTCCCCTTTATCCACCCTGTTCGTTACATCCTCAAAGAATTCCAGCAAATTTGTCAAACATGACTTCCCCTTCACAAATCCATGCTGACTCTGCCTGACCGAATTTTGCTTTTCTAAATGTCCTGCTACTGCTTCTTTAATAATGGACTCCAACATTTTCCCAACTACAGATGTTAGGCTAATTGGTCTATAGTTTCCTGCTTTTTGTCTGCCTCCTTTTTTAAATAAGGACGTTACATTTGCAGTTTTCTAATCAGCTAGGACCGCCCCAGAATCCAGAGAATTTTGGTAAATTACAACCAATGCATCGACAATCCCTGCTGCTACTTCTCTTAAGATCCTAGGATGCAAGCCATCAGGTCCAGGGGATTTATCTGCCTTTAGTCCCATTATCTTACTTAGTACCACCTGTTATGTATGAATAAAGAGTCTCACTGGATACTATGAGCTCAAAGTAAATTGTGACCGTCGTCTTTTATTAAAGATCTCCAGAGTGCCACTCCAGCCTGTGAGGCCTCCTTAAGTACAGGTGCTCCCAAGGGATTGTGGGATCCCTTGGGACTTCAGGGGATGAGCCCTCTGGTGGTTACACAAGGTATTTACAGTTTTATATATATAACTACACTCCCCCCCCCCGCCAAAAGTCAATAGTGTAACTATTTACAAGGTGAATCGATCTGGGGCTTTTCTTTCCCTGGTTGATCGTCTCGGTGCAAATGCTGATTTTGGTGAATTGTTTGTTGGGCCCTCTCTGGGCTGCTGTGCAGCTGACGTTACTGGGCTGCCTGGTGTGGTGAGTCCTGCTGGGCTGCTGTGGCTGATGGGTTCTGCTTCGTGGTCAACCGCTGTGTTAGTTGCCACTGGTGTGTATGTTGGGGGATCAAAAAATGTAGGGTCTAATGTGGGTTGCTCTGGATAGTCCGTGAATCTGAGTTTGGTTTGGTCCAAGTGTTTCCTGTTGATGAGTCCATTTGAAATTTGACCCAAAACATCCTACTCCCCACTTTGGCCACAACAGTGCCGGGAAGTCACTTGGGATCTTGTCCATAGTTCAACACAAATACAGGATCATTAATATCAATTTCGCATGACATATTTGCGTTATCATGATATGTACTTTGTTGAAGCCACCTGCTCTCTACCTCTTCGTGTAGATCAGGGTGAACTCACAAGAGCCTTGTCTTAAGTGCCCTTTTCATGAGCAGTTCAGCAGGTGGAATCCCAGCGAGTGAGTGGGGCCTCATGTGGTAGCTAAGCAGACCTCGGGATAGGCGAGTCCGCAGTGAGCCTTCAGTTACCCTCTTCAAGCTCTGCTTGATTGTTTGCACTGCTCTTTCTGCCTGACCAGTGGATGCTGGTTTGAACGGGGCGGATGTAACATGTTTGATCCCATTGTGGGTCATGAACTCTTTGAACTCGGCACTGGTGAAACAGGGCCCGTTGTCGCTCACAAGGACATCAGGCAGACCGTGCATGGCAAATATGGCCTGCAGGCTTTCGATGGTGGCAGCGAACATGCTTGCCGACATTATTTCACATTCAATCCATTGGAGTACGCATCTACGATCACTAGGAACATTTTACCCAAAAACGGGCTTGCATAGTCGACTTGGACCCTAGACCACGGTTTGGAGGACCAAGACCATCAACGTAGTGGTGCCTCCCTGAGTGCATTGCTTAACTGTGAACGTGTGTTAAATTTGTGCACACAGGACTCTATGTCCGCATCGATACCAGGCCACCACATGTGGGTTCTGGCTATCACTTTCATCATTACAATGTCTGGGTGAGTACTGTGGAGGTCACTAATGAATGTGTCGCTGCCCTTTTTGGGTACCACGATCTGATTACCCCACATAAGTCCGTCTGCATGGATAGACATTTCATCTTTGCACCACTAGTACGGCTTTATCTCTTCGTGCATTTCTAATGGGACACTGGACCAGCTCCCATGAAGCACACAGTTTTTTACTAAGAACAGTAAGGGATCCTGGCTCGTCTAGCTTATAATCTGTCGGGCGATAACGAGTGATTGCTCACTCTCGAACGCTTCCATTACCACAGCTAAATCTGTGGGCTGTGCCATTTCCACCCCCATGGTGGGCAATGGCAGCCTACTGAGAGCGTCGGCACAGTTTTTTGTGCTTGGCCTGTGGTGGATGACGCTGTTGTATGCGGACAACTTGAGCACCCATCTCTGGATGTGGGCCGATACATTCATAGTTATCCTCTTACTTTCAGAAAAGAGGGATATCAGTGGCTTATGGTCAGTTTCCAATTCAAATTTGAGCCCAAACAGATATTGATGCATTTTCTTTACCCCATAACCACACGCTAACACTTCTTTTTCAATCATGCTGTAGGCTCTCTCAGCCTTAGACAAACTTCTGGATGCAGAAGCAACAGGTTGCAATTTCCCAGATTCAATAGCTTGTTGCAATACACACCCGATACCATATGACGACACATCACATGCTAGTACCAAATGCTTACATGGATCATACAACACAAGCAATTTATTTGAGCATAACAGTTTTCTAGCTTTTACAAAGGCTTTTTCTTGGCTTTTACCCCATACCCATTCATCTCCTTTACGCAGTAAGGCGTGCAGTGGTTATAACATTGTGCTGAAACCTGATAAGAAGTTACCAAAGTAGTTCAAGAGTCCTAGAAACAAACACAGCTCCGTCACGTTCTGTGGCCTCGTGTGTTTTCGATTGCCTCCGTCTTCGAATTGGTGGGCCTGATGCAGTCCGCCGCAATTCTTCTCCCCAGGAACTCACTTCAGGCACCAGGAAAATGCACTTCAGGTTCTCCAGATACTCGACTGTGTCCTGACCTGTAACTAAGATGTCATCCTGGAAGACCACTGTGCGCAGGACCGACTTCAGTAAGTTTTCCATGTTTCTCTGGAATATCGCCGCAACTGATCAAAGCCCAAACGGGCATCTGTTGCAAATGAAGAGACTTTGTGCATGTTAATACAGGTGAGGAAGGACATTAGCCTGGATGATGAGCTTTCTGTATGGTTGGAGCTGCGGAATACCAAAGGGCAGAAAACGCTAGTGGGAATTGTGTTCAGACCACCAAACAGTAGTGGTGAGGTTGGGGCAGCATCAAACAAGAAGTTAGGGATGCATGCAATAAAGGTACAGCAGTTATCATGGGCAATTTTAATCTACATATAAGTTGGGCTAACAAAACTGGTAGCAATATGGAGGAGGAGGATTTCCTGGAATGTATTCGGAATGGTTTTCTGGACCAATATGTCGAGGAACCAACTGGAGGGCTGGCCATCCTAGACTGGGTGATGTGTAATGAGAAAGAACTAATTAGCAATCTTGTTGTGTGAGGACCCTTGGGGAAGAGTGACCATAATATGGTAGAATTCTTTATTAAGATGGAGAGTGACACAGTTAATTCAGAGTTTAGGGTCCTGAACTTAAGGAAAGGTAACTTCGATGGAATGAGGCGTGAATTGGCTAGAATAGACTGGCAAATGATACTTAAATGGTTGACAGTGGATAGGCAATGGAAAACATTTAAAGATCACATGGATGAACTTCAACAATTGTACATTCCTGTCTGGAGTAAAAATAAAACGGGGAAGTTGGCTCAACCGTGGCTAACAAGGGAAATTAAGGATAGTGTTAAATCCAAGGAAGAGGCATATAAATTGGCCAGAAAAAGCATCAAACCTGAGGACTGGGAGAAATTTAGAATTCAGCAGAGGAGGACAAAAGGTTTAATTAAGAGGGGGAAAATAGAGTACGAGAAGAAGCTTGCCGAGAACATAAAAACTGACTGCAAAAGCTTCTATAGATATGTGAAGAGAAAATGATTAGTAAAGACAAACGTAGGTCCCTTGCAGTCAGATTCAAGTGAATTTATAATGGGGAGCAAAGAAATGGTGGACCAGTTAAACAAATACTTTGGTTCTGTCTTCACAAAGGAAGACCCAAATAACCTCCGGATATACTAGGGGACCGAGGGTCTAGTGAGAAGGAGGAACTGAAGGATATCCTTATTAGGTGGGAAATTGTGTTAGGGAAATTGATGGGATTGAAAGCCGATAGATCCCTGGGGCCTGATAGTCACCATCCCAGAGTACTTAAGGAAGTGGCCATAGAAATAGTGGATGCATTGGTGATCATTTTCCAACAGTCAATCAACTCTGGATCAGTTCCTATGGACTGGAGGGTAGCTAATGTAACACCACTTTTTTAAAAAGGAGGGAGTGAGAAAATGGATAATTATAGACTGGTTAGCCTGATATCAGTAGTGGGGAAAATGTTGGAATCAATTATTAAAGATGAAATAGCAGCGCATTTGGAAAGCAGTGACAGGATCAGTCCAAGTCAGCATGGATTTTTTTATGAAAGGGAAATCATGCTTGACAAATCTTCTGGAATGTTTTAAGGATGTAACTAGTAGAGTGGACAAGGGAGAACCTGTGGTGTATTTGGACGTTCAAAAGGCTTTTGACAAGGTCCCACACAAGAGATTGGTAAAATCAAAGCACGTGGTATTGGGGGAATGTACTGACATGGATAGAGAACTGGTTGGCAGACAGGAAGCAGAGAGTCGGGATAAACATGTCCTTTTCAGAATGGAAGGCAGTGACTAGTGAGGTGCCGCAGGGCTCAGTGCTGGGATCCCAGCTATTTACAATATACATTAATGATTTAGATGAAGGAATTGAGTGTAATATCTCCAAGTTTGCAGATGACACTAAACTGGGTGGTGGTGTGAGCTGCGAGGAGGACGCTAAGAGGCTGCAGGGTGACTTGGACAGGTTAGGTGAGTGGGCAAATGCATGGCAGATGCAGTATAATGTGGGTAAATGTAAGGTGATCCACTTTGTGGGCAAAAACACAAAGGCAGACTATTATCTGAATGGCGACAGATTAGGAAAAGGGGAGGTGCAATGAGACCTGGGTGTCATGGTACAGCAGGCAGTGAAGGAGGCAAATGATATGTTGGCCTTCATAGCAAGGGGATTTGAGTATAGGAGCAGGGAGGTCATGCTGCAGCTGTACAGGGCCTTGGTGAGGCCTCACCTGGAGTATTGTGTTCAGTTTTGGTCTCCTAATCTGAGGAAGGGTGTTCTTGCTATTGAGGGAGTGCAGCGAAGGTTCATCAGACTGATTCCCGGATAGCTGGACTGACATATGAGGAAAGACTGGATCAACTGGGCCTTTATACACTGGAGTTTAGAAGGGTGAGAGTGGATCTCATAGAAACATATAAGATTCTGACGGGATTGGACAGGTTAGATGCGGGAATAATGTTCCCGATGTTGGGGAAGTCCAGAACCAGGGGACACAGTCTAAGGATAAGGGATAGGCCATTTAGGACTGAGATGAGGAGAGAATGAGGGAATGATCAACCATGATCTTATTGAATGGTGGTGCAGGCTCGAAGGGCCGAATGGTCGACTCATGCACCTATTTTCTATGTTTCTATGTTTCTATGAGGCCCTTCGATGATTCCACCAGCTCCTGCGTCATGTAGGCTGAGGTCAAGTACAGCTTCGTGAACATCTTTCCTCCCGCCAGCGTCGCAAAAAGGTCATCTGCCTTTGGTGGTGGGTATTGATCTTGCAGGGAGAAATGATTGATAGTTACTTTGTAATCACCACAGATTCTAACGGTGCTGACTTCCTTGAGGACTGGAACAAGCGGACTGGCCCAGTCGTTGAATTCGATCGGCGAAATGATGCCCTCTCATTGCAGCCTGTCCAGCTCGATCTCCACCCTCTCTCTCATCCTGTACGGTACTCCTCTTGCCTTGTGATGGATGGATCGCGCCCCCGGAATTAGGTGGATCTGCACTTTTGCTCCTTGGAACTTCCCGATGCCTGGTTCGAATAGCGAGGGGAACTTGTTTAAGACCTGGGCACACGAAGTGTCATCGACGGACGAGAGCGCTCGGATGTCGTCCCAATTCCAGCGTATCTTTCCCAGCCAGCTCGTGCCGAGCATCGTGGAACCATCACCTGATACCACCCAGAGTGGTAACGTGTGCACCGCTCCATCGTAGGAGACCTTTCCAGTAGCACTGCCGATTACGGGAATCAGTTCCTTTATGTAAGTTCTCAGTTTAGTGCGAATGGGAGTCAGGACTAGCCTTGAGGCCTTGCTGCACCAAATTTATCGAAAGTCTTTTTGCTCATAATGGACTGACTCATGCCCGTGTCCAGCTCCATTGACACCGGGAGTCCATTTAATTCAACCTTCAGCATTATCGGGGGACACTTTCTGGTAAATGTTTACACCCCATATACCTCTGCCTCCTCGGTCTGAGGCTCTGGTTCATTGTGATCCACCGTGGATCTGTCCCCCTCTGCAACATGGTGGTTTGCAGGATTAGCAGGGGTTGCATCGCGCCTGCATATACTTTGGAGATGTCCCATTGTTCCACAGTCCTTGCAAACATATCCTTTGAAGCGGCATGAAAGGAAATGATGATCACCCCCAGAGCACCAACAAGGTGTTAATGGCCTAGCATTCATCACCCTTGATGGTGGACTCTGAGACATCTGCGGATGTGCAGCTGCAGGCATGTGAGGCCTGCCCTGACGTTGTGATTCAAAAACAACATTATTTTCTTCACAGTACTTGTAGCAGCACTCATGTGTTGAGAGATTTGCTTGCTATTGTCACTGGTGGCAATGAACGCCTGGGCTATCGCTATGGCTTTACTCAAGGTTGGGGTCTCTGCAGTCAAAAGTTTGCGAAGTATTACTTCATGGCCAATGCCAAGTACAAAGAAGTCCCAGAGCATGTGCTCCAAATGTCCTTCAAATTCGCTATGTCCTGCAAGGCGTCTTAGCTCGGTGACATTGCTCACCAATTCCAGGCCTTCAGATCTTTTGTATGTGTAGAACCGGTATCTCGCCATCAGAACGCTTTCCTTCGGGTTCAGATGCTCCTGGACCAGTGTGCACAAATCGTCGTACGACTTCTCTGTGGGTTTCACTGGAGCAAGCAGATTTTTCGTGAGGTCATACGTTGGTGCCCTGTAAATAGTGAGGAGGAACACCCTTTGTTTGGCAGCGTACGCTTCTCCTTCCAGCTCGTTGGCCGTGAAGAATTGGTCGACTCACTCCGCAAAGTTTCCCAATCATCTCCCTCCAAAGATTTCTCCAGGATGCCCATTGTTCTCTGCATCATTGGGTTCATCGTCTGTATCTCGTCGCCAGTTGTTATGTATGAATAAAGAGTCTGACCAGATACTGTGAGCTCAAAGTAAAGTGTGACCTTAGTCTTTTATTACAGGTCTCCAGAGAGCCTCTCCAGCCTGTGAGGCCACCTTCAGTACAGGTGCTTCCAAGGGATTGTGGGATCCCTTGGGACACCAGGGAATGAGCCCTCTGGTGGTTACACAAGGTATTTACAGGTTTACATATATAACACCACCTCCTTAGTGCAGGTGGCCAATGAGAGGGATGCTGGTGAGAGAGGACATGGGCTCCTCTTAAAGCACTTACGCTTTTTCTCCATTGCCACACCCTCAGTCAGAGCCCCAGATAGCTCCTCAGATCGCAATGGCCAAGTCTGCCTCTGCACAGTTGCAGGAGAAGCAGACTTCAGCGGGACCATCACAGGCTCCAAAACCCAGATGATGTCCGGCGAGAGTATCTAAGCAGTCGCAGCAGGGAAGTGAGCAGGCTGCCTCTACCTCTGCTGAAACCGCAGGGGTTTCACCTCGCAGAAGCACATGGAAGAGAAAGATGGCACAAATAGATTCACAAGGGTGGCCACTTGGCTGTTTTATTCAATCTTAATGTCAAGTTTCCATTAATGTAACGGCAACCATAAAAATCTTTATTTTTACCACTTTCGTTCTTGGACAAATTTGTGTGTACCTTTGACAGTGGCTTAGTGAGTTGCAGTGAATGGTGAGACATAACGTTACCTCCAGCAATGGTGGTCAGTGTGAAAGGAATGGCTTGGTCATTGTAGGGATCCTTATGGTGTTGCTGTGGGGTGGTGCCAACCTGGTACAGCATGTAGCAGCCATATGGGTGTACTGCGTAAAGTTAAGTAAATCTGGCCATGATGAGGCCATCCCTGACCTCCCGGGCAGCAATGTGCTCAGGTGTTAGTGGGATCTGGCCCACAGGTTCCTCCAGCTCCAATTCATCTTCCAGCTGATGCTCCTCCTCCTCTTCCTGCCCCTCTTCCCCTGAAGAGGCTGTGTGCTCAGTGCCTTATTCCTCATGCAGCGCTAATCCTCGCTGCTGTGTGATGTTGTGCAGGGTGCAGCAGACCACAATGATTCTGGAGACCCTGCCTGGTGCATACTGAAGGGTCCTCCAGATCTGTCATGACATCTGAAGTGCATTTACCGCATGCCTATTGTCTGCTCCATGACACATCTGGTGGAAATGTGGCTTTCATTGTATCTCTCCTGGGCCTCAGTACTTGATCTGCTCAAGGGTTTTAGGTACCACATCGTCAGTGGATAGCCCTTGTCTC
Source organism: Pristiophorus japonicus (assembly GCF_044704955.1). Classification (NCBI taxonomy): domain Eukaryota; kingdom Metazoa; phylum Chordata; class Chondrichthyes; family Pristiophoridae; genus Pristiophorus; species Pristiophorus japonicus. The sequence continues at coordinate 47,127,695 of NC_091987.1, forward strand.
CAAGCAGCCAGCCAAAAATCAGTTTGCAGGAGTGAAGAGCTAAGAGAGAGTGAACTGGCAAAGGACAAAAGAGTCATGGCAGTTGCCATGGAATTGGCACACACATGAATGATGATCTTCTTATGATTGCAGACTGGCTGCACATTGAGGGAGTGGAAGCCCTTGCTGTTAAAACTCCTGGGTTATGATGGTGTGCCCTGATGGCCACATGTGTGCAGTTGATGACGTCCTGCACCCATGGAAAGCCAGCCAGAGTAGAAAAGCCAACACGCACTCAGTAACATCAGGGCTTCATCAGGGACAAATTTGATGGGGGAAAAATTGCGGTCAGAGGCTTCCTTTGTACGAACGCCACCAACTCGGAAAAAATCTACAAAATACCTGGTAGTCCTGGAGGAACGTAGGATTCCGGTCGGAGGCCTAGATTCGCTGTGCAGCGCTTGGGGAGATGTTGCTCACGTACATATGTAAGTAAGTACAAGCTGGAGTCACATGGGCCTGGACTACCAATCATTCTGCAGTATTCTCATTGATAAAAATGGGAGCTCTGTTTGTACAAGTTCCCATTGCTATCAATGAGAAATTCCCCTAAAACACCGAAATATAGCATAATAAATAAAATACCCCACATATTTAAAATTAATTGAAATTAAATGTAATTAAATGTTTTAGAAAAAAATTTATTTTTTGGAATGTTTTTTAACGTGTTTTAATAGCGTTAAAATAATCTTACCTTAATGGAGAGGGTTTTTAATATAAAAATGAGTGTTTAAATTTAATGTTTATATGTTTTAAAAGTGTTATGCTGGTAAAACATAGAAACATCGAAAATAGGTGCAGGAGTAGGCCATTCGGCCCTTCGAGCCTGCACCGCCATTCAATAAGATCACTGCTGATCATTCCCTCAGTACTCCTATGTGGGCTATGTGCCTGTTTTTACCAGGCGGAAAAGTTCGAAGGACATTCGCTGGGCATGAGTTGGGAAAATAGACCAATCTCGCCCATGCGGATGTCCATCCTACGGGGATGTGTAGGATCTGTACGGAGAATTCTGGACAGGTCGGAAAAGCCGATTTTCGGCATTGAGCGCTGAGAACCTGCTTTTGCGAAGCCTCGTCGGGTGTGTGCGCACTTGGTACGGACCCGGCAAGGCCGCAATTTCTGGCCGACGTCCTGCACCTATGGGAAGGCAGTCAGAGTGCAAAAGCTGATGCCCACTCAGTAACACTGGCTTCATTGTGGACAAATTTGATGTAATTGATTGATTTGTCAAAGAGGCATCGGTGACCTCCTCATTTGTGGGTGACCAACTGCGAGATGTCGCAAATATCTGCTGCAGATCCCTGGAAAGAGGCTGAGGCGAAGAAGTTGAGGGCGCTGGTGACTTCAACAGTCACTGGTAAGGTATGTCCAGCTGTTCCTCTGGGTTGCAGGTCTTGCTCGAGCAATGTGCAAATGTCTGCAATGACCTGCCCGATAGGCTTAGCCTCCTTTGGCACTGCTGCTCCATCATGTTGAGAATGTTCATCCTCTGCCTGTGAACTCTGTGATGGGGGTATCGCCTCCGGCAAACCTGCGCTGATGCTCTCTGTACTATTGAGGAGAAGGTTGGTGGTGTTGCTGTTGGTGCTGATGGTGTGCCTGGTGCTGCTAGTGTTAGGGCTCATCATGGTCCGATTCTGAGGACCAAGGTGATATAGTATAAATGGCAACCATGCTGATGGAATAGATGGCAGGTCAAGTAGAAATCAGTGTAGCAATCTGTCACTGGTGTGATAGGTTATAACAATGAGGTGAGACTGGATGGTGACTTTGTTGGAAACACTTGCAATGTGTAGAAGGTTAAATGTGTGCTGGGAATGCAGTCAGCAACAGCTTCTGCCTGAGGAAAGTGACCAGCTGTGAGGTGGGAGCTTTTATGGTACATTTCATGCTGTCATCTAACCAGCTAGAGGAATGGCCACTCAACTCTCGCCTCAGGCTGATAGACGTGGTTCATAAGAAACATAATGCAATAAGAAAATGCTCGGAAATCAAGGGTCTAGCGAGCAAGAGGAATTAAAGGAAATGATTATTAGTAAGAAAATAGTGCTGGAGAAACTAATGGGACTGAAGGCCAATAAATCCCCAGGTCCTGATGATCTGCATCCCAGAGTACTAAAAGAGTTAGCCATGGAAATAGTGGATGCATTGGTTGTCATCTTCCAAAATTCTATAGATTATGGAACAGTTCCTGCAGATTGGGGGTTGGCAAATGTAACCCCATTATTTAAAAAAGAAGGGAGAGAGAAAAAAGGGAACTACAGACTGGTTAGCCTAACATCAGTCGTAGGGAAAATGCTAGAGTCAATTATAAAGGATGTGATAACGACACACTTAGATAATATCAACGGGATTAGACAAAGTCAACATGGATTTATGAAAAGAAAATCATCTTTGACAAACCTACTGGAGTTTTTTGAGGATGTAACTGATAGAATAGATAAGGGAGAACCAGTGGATGTAGTATATTTGGATTTTCAGAAGGCCTTTGATAAAGTCCCACATAAGAGGTTAGTGTGAAGTTATCCACTTTAGTAGGAAAAACATAACGACAAAGTATTATTTAAATGGTGATAACTTGGGAAATGTTGATGTACAAAGGGACCTGGGTGTCCTTGTATACCAGTCATTGAAAGCAAATATGCAGATGCAGCAAGCAGTTAGGAAGGCAAATGGTATGTTGGCCTTCATTGCAAGAGGGTTTGAGTACAGGAGCAAGGGTACTACAGTAATACAGGGCCTTGGTGAGACCACACCCTGGAGTATTGTGTGCAGTTTTGATCTCCTTACCTAAGAAAGGATATACCTGCCATAGAGGGAGTGCAGCGAAGGTTCACCAGACTGATTCCTGGGATGGCAGGACTGTCACATGAGGAGAGATTGGGTCGACTAGGCCTGTATTCACTCGAGTTTAGAAGAATGAGAGGGGATCTCAATGAAACGTATAAAATTCTGATGGGGTTGGACAGACTGGATGCGGGGAGGATGTTTCCCCTGGCTGGGAAGTCTAGAACAAGGGGTCACAGTCTCAGGATACGGGGTAGGAAATTTGGGACCGAGATGAGGAGACATTTTTTCACTCAGAGGGTGGTGAACCTATGGAATTCTCTACCACAGAAGGCTGTGGAGGCCAAATCACTGAATATATTTAAGAAGGAGATAGATGGATTTCTAGACACAAAAGGCATCAAGGGGTATGAGAAAAAAGCAGGAATATGGTGTTGAGATAGAGGATCAACCATGATCATATTGAATGGCGGTACAGGCTCCAGGGACTGAATGGCCTGCTACTGCACCTATTTTCTATGTTTCTATATTTCTATAAGAATATAAGGAATAAGAGCAGGAATAGGCCATTTGGCCCCTTGAGCCTGCTCCGCCATTCAATAATATCATGGCTGATCTTCTACCTCAACTCTACTTTTCTGCACAATCCTCATTTCCCTTGATTCTCTTAATATCCAAAAATCTATCCATCTCTGTCTTGAATAGACTCAACGACTGAGCCTCCACAGCCCCCTGGGCTAGAGAATTCCAAAGATTCATCACCCTTTGAGTGAAGAAATTACTTCTCATCTCAGGCCTAAATGGCCGATCCCTTATTCTGAGACTGTGACCTCTGGTTCTGGACTCCCTGCATCTACCCTGTTAAGCACTGTAAGAATTTTGTATGTGCCAATGAGTTCACCTCTCGTTCTTCTAAACTCTAGAGAATATAGGCCTAGTCTACTCAACCGAGCTGCATGAATCCCGTGGGCAGCCGGGGAAATTTGAAAGGTAGGCTGAAAAAGGCGCTGAGGGGCCTGACAATTGCCTGTTAATGATTTGAATTACGTCACCTACCTCTGCATGTTGGGTCGCTGCTGCCCCGGAAAACATGCCCGAGGGAAAGGGTGGGATGATGGCGGGTTCCCAACCCGCTGCAAGATATTTCAAATTTCCCACCCGCCCCATCTCCAATCGTGCCCACACGGACCCCAGAAAATTCCACCATATGATTCTATTGATTCGATACGTAGACCAAAGTACTACACAGGAGGTTACAAATAGAAGATGCAGATTCCCAGGCGCAGAGATTTTGGCAACTTTTCACCCTATCGACACTTTCTGAATCCATCAAGTGAAAGTTGAATTCAGTGAGAAAATTTGAACTGACAAACTTACTGATTTACTTACAATTCTAATCTGAATTCAGTTCATCAAAATATAGTTCCTGAAAATAAAATATGCTGAAATTCACTCTACACTACTCTTAATGCTCAACCTTCAAAGTTTTGAAATGTCTGTGTTTTGTATGGACCATTTATGGATAGGATGTCTCTCCTGTTTTCAAAGTTTAACAAAGGCAAATCAATTAAACTGTGAAGGAAATCTCTTTAGGGGCATCTTTAATAATTGAGGGCCCGAGTTTGGTCAAACCTAAGTTCCGCCCAAGTACTGTCGAAATGACCACTAAGATCCTGACGGTACTTTGGGCGGAAGTTTGTCGGAAAAATGTGGAAAAAATTGCCCGGTGGAAAAAAATGGGCCTTACATGCCGATTCTGGGCGGCAGTGGGTGGTAGGTCGCATTGTGATCCTCAGCAAAGTAACGCCAAGGATAGTGTCGAGCCCAGGGTTGGGGGCGGAACGGGAAAAATAAAACATTTTCAAAATATTTTAAAAAGCCTACTGCAAATGCTCCAGAGGACCCCATCCACCAAAATCCCTGCAAAAGAAATAAAGAAAAGCAATGCACTAGCCTTTTCTTGCAGGTCTTCATACTTGCCGTTCAGGTAAGACCTGCATCCACGCGGCAGTCTCTTCTGCTGCTAGAGCGGAGGACCGCCCGGACCAATCTGGGGAGTCAGCGGGCGGGAGGACTTTTGTCGGCGTTGCACGCCAGCGGACACTCCCCAGCGGTCTTCTCTCCCCGCCGGCGTGAAGACCTGACCAAACTTGCTCGGAGGGGAGAGCGCCAAGAAAACATCGGGACCGGCGAGAAAACTCGGCGGCAGCCGACGGTAAGTCGACCAAACTCAGGCCCTGAGAGTTTACTTATACAGGAACTTACGAACTTCCCTTATAAAATCTAAGAGTATACGTATTATTTTTTTTTCCACCCCACCCTGATCAGATAATTAACTGCCCTTATATACACAGGTGGGTGTAAATGATCCCATTGCATGCAAGAAGATCAGGGGAATTTCCTGGTGTCCGGAAAATATTTATCGCTAAAATGGCTTTTAAAAAAAAAATAGAATTACATGAATTTGCAGCACAGAAACAGACCATTCGGCCAAATATGTCTATGCCAGTATTAAATGCTCCACACGAGTCTCCTCCCACTCTATTTATTTCATCAAACTTTTTCAGCATATCCTTCTATTCCTTTCTCCCTCATAGAAACATAGAAACATAGAAAATAGGTGCAGGAGTAGGCCATTCGGCCCTTCTAGCCTGCACCGCCATTCAATGAGTTCATGGCTGAACATTCAACTTCAGTACCCCATTCCTGCTTTCTCGCCATACCCCTTGATCCCCCTAGTAGTAAGGACCTCATCTAACTCCTTTTTGAATATATTTAGTGAATTGGCCTCAACAACTTTCTGTGGTAGAGAATTCCACAGGTTCACCACTCTCTGGGTGAAGAAGTTCCTCCGCATCTCGGTCCTAAATGGCTTACCCCTTATCCTTAGACTGTGACCTCTGGTTCTGGACTTCCCCAACATTGGGAACATTCTTCCTGCATCTAACCTGTCTAACCCCGTCAGAATTTTAAATGTTTCTATGAGGTCCCCTCTCATTCTTCTGAACTCCAGTGAATACAAGCCCAGTTGATCCAGTCTTTATTGATAGGTCAGTCCCGCCATCCCGGGAATCAGTCTGGTGAACCTTCGCTGCACTCCCTCAATAGCAAGAATGTCCTTCCTCAGGTTAGGAGACCAAAACTGTACACAATACTCCAGGTGTGGCCTCACCAATGCCCTGTACAACTGTAGCAACACCTCCCTGCCCCTGTACTCAAATCCCCTTGCTATGAAGGCCAACATGCCATTTGCTTTCTTAACCGCCTGCTGCACCTGCATGCCAACCTTCAATGACTGATGTACCATGACACCCAGGTCTCTTTGCACCTCCCCTTTTCCTAATCTGTCACCATTCAGATAATAGTCTGTCTCTCTGTTTTTACCACCAAAGTGGATAACCTCACATTTATCCACATTATACTTCATCTGCCATGCATTTGCCCACTCACCTAACCTATCCAAGTCGCTCTGCAGCCTCACAGCATCCTCCTCGCAGCTCACACTGCCACCCAACTTAGTGTCATCCGCAAATTTGGAGATACTACATTTAATCCCCTCATCTAAATCATTAATGTACAGTGTAAACAGCTGGGGCCCCAGCACAGAACCTTGCGGTACCCCACTAGTCACTGCCTGCCATTCTGAAAAGTACCCATTTACTCCTACTCTTTGCTTCCTGTCTGACAACCAGTTCTCAATCCATGTCAGTACACTACCCCCAATCCCATGTGCTCTAACTTTGCACATCAATCTCTTGTGTGGGACCTTGTCGAACGCCTTCTGAAAGTCCAAATATACCACATCAACTGGTTCTCCCTTATCCACTCTACTGGAAACATCCTCAAAAAATTCCAGAAGATTTGTCAAGCATGATTTCCCTTTCACAAATCCATGCTGACTTGGACCTATCATGTCACCTCTTTCCAAATGCACTGCTATGACATCCTTAATAATTGATTCCATCATTTTACCCACTACCGATGTCAGGCTGACCGGTCTATAATTCCCTGTTTTCTCTCTCCCTCCTTTTTTAATCTAGCTTCTCTTTAACTGCATCACTACTATTCGGCTCAATAACTTGTCCTGGTTGCCAGTTCTACAGTCTAACCACTCTTTGAATAAGGAAGTTTCTCCTGAATTCCTTCTTGGATTTATGATTGACTGTCTGATATTTATGGCCCCTAGTTTTGGATTCTGTTCAAGTGGAAACATTTTCTCTACGTCTACCCTATCAAACCCATTTTTGATTTTCTGGTCATTTATCTCATTGTATGTGCGACCTTGCCTGCTGTGAATACCTACACATTACACCAGTCAGTGAACTTCAGAAGTTCTTCACCGGCTATAAAGTGCTTTGCTGCATTATGAGGATGTGAACAGCAACTTATAAACGAGTTCCTTATATCTTATACTGCAGAAAATAACAAACGTAAATCAAGATGATGATGCATGTGATTTTCGTGCCTAAGTTCCCTGCAAATCTATTAGCAGTAAAAAGATAAACTGGCCAATCATGATGCAGCTGTAATAAACTTTCAACTTTCAACTTCATAAACTTCTAAATTATCACTTAATCTGTTTAAGTGCTGAATACTTCACTCAGTCATTTGTAGAATGTGCAAATTGCTTCTGTAATGCCAAAATAAAAATAGAGAAAATCTCAATTTGCCCATCAACATAGGCAGTCCCTCGGAATCGAGGAAGACTTGCTTCCACTCTTAACATGAGTTCTTAGGTGGCTGTACAGTCCAATACGAGAACCACAGTCTTTGTCACAGGTGGGACAGATAGTCGTTGAGGGAAGGGGTGGGTGGGATTGGATTGCCGCACACTCTTTCCGCTACCTGAGCATAATGCTTATGTTAAGCAATAAATAAATTCCCAGGCCTTTGATATTCTCAGGGACCAAACTTAGTCAAGGCCTCCGCCTGCCCAAGTGCCACCCAATGTGCCACCAATGGTCGGCGAGGTACCGGACCGTACTTTCGGCGGGGTTTTAATCGCCGAGGTCCCTTGAAGGTCGGTGGGTGGCAAATCAATGAAGTACGCCGCATCTCTGGGCGGCAGCGGGCGAGAGGGCTCATTCTCGGTGGCAGAGGCGCTTGCCACCCTACTGCCGCCGAGGATGGAGGCGGGCCCACGGAGGGTCGAACAGCTGAAAAAAAAATCATCAACAAAAAAAAAAAGAAACATCTGAGGCCCTTCAGGGGACCCCATCCAGGTAAGTACCTGCAAAGAAATAATTTAAAAACATTCCACTTACCTTAATTACAGGATCTTGACACTTACCGTTGAGGACAGAGCAGCCTCCACGCAGCGGTCCACCGTCGTCCTGCCACCGACTCCAGCCGACTCCCACCTGCACCAATCTGGCAGCTCGGTGGGCGGGAGTCTACTTACATGCATCGGCCGTCCGCTGAAGTCAACAGGTGCTTCCCGGAGGCTCTTTCCTCCCGCCCGCTCCAGGCCATGTCGAAAGTGGCACTGGACGGATATTGCAGAGGAATGTTGGCGGCAGAGGGCGGCAGTTAGCAGCAGTGGACGGTAAGTTGATCAATTTCGGTCCCTCAGTCTCTTCTCTAATATATCACAGCTCTTACCAATCTGTACTCCTGTCATGCAATCAACAAGTAACCTTGTTAATCAGTAAGATACACCTGTCAATGTTTTTGGATTTTGGAGAATAATTCATTTTTGTAAAGAATTACAATTAAATTACATCCATATGCGCTTACGCACATTTTATATATATGAGATCATTCTCGGGAGTTAAAAATATCTATATTAATTTGCAGCAAAAAAAGACGCAGAAGTGTTTATACACTATGTTGCATTCTTGACTTTCCACACCAAATTCCAGCTGCTTTTGTCAAGTTCAGCTTGGTTTAGTTAAGTATGTTAGGACCACTCGGCTCCAGACCTCATTACTGCCTTCTTCCAAATAGGGACAAAAGAGCTGAATTCCAGAGGTGAGGCAGCATCAAGGCAGCATTTGACCGAGTGTGACATCAAGGAACCCGAGTAAAACTGAAGTCAATGAGAATCAGGAGGAAAACTCTCCACTGGTGGAGTCATACCTAGCACAAAGGAAGATGGTTGTGGTGGTTGAAGGTCAATCATCACAGCCCCAGGACATTCCTGCAGGTGTTCCTTAGGGAAGAGTCCTAGGCCCAAACAGCTGCTTCACAACTCCTCAGATAATGAATCAGTCCATGCCCGCATGCAAGTGGATGATATTCAGCCTTGGGCTGATAAGTGGCAAGTAACATTCGCGCCACACAAGTGCCAATCAACAAGCGAGAGTCTAACCACCACCCCTTGACATTCAACATCATTACCATCGCTGAATCCCCCACCATCACCATCCTGGGAGTCAGCATTGGCCAGAAACTTAACTGGACCAGCTACATAAATATTGCGGCAACAAGAGCAAGTCAGAGGCTGGGTATTCTGCGGCGAGTGTCTCACCTCCTGACTCCTTAAAGCCTTTCCACCATCTGCAAGGCACAAGTCAGGAATTTGATGGAATACTCTCCACTTGCCTGGTTGAGTGCAGCTCCAACAACACTCAAGAAGCTTGACACCATTCAGGACAAAGCCGCTTATTTCATTGGCACCCCATCCACCCCCTTAAACATACACTCCCTCCACCACCGTCGCACCGTGGCTGCAGTGTGTAAAATCTACAAGATGCACTGCAGCAACTCGCCAAGGCTTCTTCAGCAGCACCTCCCACCCCGCAACCTCTACCACCTAGAAGAACAAGGGCAGCAGGCACATGGGAACACCATCACCTGCAAGTTTCCTTCCAAGTTACACAACATCCTGACTTGGAAAAGGATCGCCGTTCCTTCATCATCGCTGGGTCAAAATGCTGGTACTCTCTCCCAAACAGCACTATGGGAGCACCTTCACCACACGGACTGCAACAGTTCAAGACGATGACTCAACACCACATTCTCAAGAGGAATTAGGGATGGACAATAAATGCTGGCCTTGCCAGCAACACCGACATCCCATGAACGAATAAAAAAACAAAGCCAAAGAATAATTGATTTTAGTTGCATTATCTTCAACTAAATAATCAAATAAAGAAAACTATTTCATATGCTGAGTTCAATATACTTTTTTAAATTAGCGATATTATTTAATTAATTCAAATGCCTGGAATTTGTTTATTTTCTAATATTTGACTCATTGCATTGTCTCATCACTGAATATTACATTAACATGAGGCAGAAGAGCAGATGAATGAGACTGTATATGAGTCCCACAAAACTTTGCCATGCATTTGGTCTCATGCTGTTTTTTTGTTGTTGCAGAGTTCCAAAATGCACTTAGCAACTTTTTAATTTCAAATTTGCTTTATTTCTTTCTGACAAAGTCCAAATCTGTTATCAGGTCCGACTGGGTACATCTCCATGTTTCCTTCTTCAAGTCATTGTGATGTCAACTAAACTGGTGTTGAAAGTCACATTCGGAGGAAGTGAACCATTTCTACCTACATGATTAATGGTCAAGCACAGACCCAAATTGCATGGGAAAGTAAGCATGGTGCTTCAAATATCACAAATGCAAAGTGAATGTCACATTTGCTTGTATTATGTTCAAGTATTATGTTCATAAAAGAATAACTGTTAAGCAAACTATTATATATGTAAATCTGTATATACCTTGTGTAGCCACCAGAGGGCTCATCCACTGGAGTCCCAAGGGATCCCACAATCTCTTGAGAGCACTGGTACTTAAGGAGGCCTCTCAGGCTGGAGAGGCACTCTGGTGACCTGCAATAAAAGACTAAGGTCACACTTTACTTTGAGCTCAGTATCTAGTCAGACTCTTTATTCATATTTAACAACTGCGACGAGATACAGATGACGAACCCAACGATGCAGAGAACAGTAGGCATCCTGGAGAAATTTTTGGAGGGAGATGATTGGGAAACCTTCGTAGAGCGACTTGACCAATACTTCGTGGCCAACGAGTTGGAAGGAGAAACGAATGCTGCCAAACGAAGGGCGATTCTCCTCATCGTCTGCGGGGCACCAACGTATGGCCTCATGAAAAATCTGCTTGCTCCAGCGAAACCCACAGAGAAATTGTACGATGATTTGTGCACACTGGTCCGGGAGCATCTGAACCCGAAGGAAAGCGTTCTGATGAAGAGGTATCGGTTCTACACCTACATGAGGTATGAAGGCTAGGAAGTGGTGAGCTATGTCGCCGAGCTGAGACACTTTGCAGGACATTGCGAATTTGAAGGACACTTGGAGCACATGCTCAGGGATTTCTTTGTACTTGGCATTGGCCATGAAGTGATACTTCGCAAACATTTGACTGTAGAGACCCCAACCTTGAGTAAAGCCATAGCGATAGCCCAGGTGTTCATTGCCATCAATGACAATACCAAAGACAAGGCAAAAAGACCTTTGATAAATTGTGGTGCAGCAAGGCCTCAAGGCCAGTCCTGACTTCCATTCACACTAAACTGAGAACTTACACAAAGGAACTGATTCCCGTAATCAGCAGTGCGACTGTAAAGGTCCCCTACGATGGAGCGGTGCACAAGCTACCACTCTGGGTGATACCGGGCGATGGTCCCATGCTGCTCGGCCGGAGCTGGCTGGGAAAGATACACTGGAACTGGGACGATGTCCGAGCACTCTCGTCCGTTGACGGCATTTCGTGTGGCCAGGTCTTAAACAACTTCCCCTCGCTGTTCGAACCAGGCATCGGGAAGTTCCAAGGAGCAAAAGTGCAGATCCATTTGATTCCGGGGGCATGATCCATCCATCATAAGGCGGGAGCAGTACCGTACATGATGAGAGAGGAGATCGAGCTGGACCGGCTGCAACGAGAGGGCATCATTCCGCCGATCGAATTCAACGACTGAGAGAGTCCGATTGTTCCAGTCCTCAAGGGAGATGGCACCATCATAATCTGTGGTGATTACAAAGTAATTATCAATCGTTTCTCCCTGCAAAGGCAGACGGCCTATTTGCGACTCTGGTGGGAGGAAAGATATTCACAAAGCTGGATTTGACCTCGGCCTACATGATGCAAGAGCTGGAGGAATCATCGAAGGGCCTCACCTGCATCAACACGCACAGCAGTCTCTTAATTTACAACAGATGCCCATTTGGAATTCGATCAGCCGCGGCGATATTCCAGAGAAACATGTAAAGCTTACTGATGTCGGTCCCGCACACGGTGGTCATCCAGGGCGACATCTTGGTCACAGGTCGGGACAAAGTCGAGCATCTGCAAAACCTGGAGGAGGTTCTTAGTCGACTCAACCACGTGAGGCTGAGGTTAAAACCCTCGAAGTGCGTTTTTCTGGTGCCTGAAGTGGAGTTCCTGGGGAGAAGAATTGTGGCGGATGGCATTAGGCCCACCAATTCGAATACGGAGGCAATCGAGAACGCACCGAGGCCACAGAACGTGACAGAGCTGCGGTCATTTCTAGGACTCCTGAACTACTTTGATAATTTCTTACCGGGTCTCAGCACACTGTTAGAACCATTGAACGCCTTACTGCACAAAGGAGATAAATGGGTGTTGGATTAAAAGCCAAGAAAATGCCTTTGTAAAAGCCAGGAAATTGTTATGCTCAAACAAATTGCTTGTGTTATATGATCCATGTAAGCGTTTGGTACTAGCATGTGATGCGTCGTCATACGGGGTCGGGTGTGTATTGCAACAAGCTAATGAATCTGGGAAATTGCACCCAGTTGCTTATGCATCCAGAAGTCTGTCTAAGGCTGAGATAGCCTACAGCATGATTGAAAAAGAAGCGTTAGCGTGTGTTTATGGGGTAAAGAAAATGCATCAATATCTGTTTGGGCTCAAATTTGAATTGCAAACTGACCATAAGCCACTGATATCCCTTTTTTCCGAAAGTAAGGGGATAAATACGAATGCATCGGCCCGCATCCAGAGATGGGCGCTCATGTTGTCCACATACAACTACGCCATCCATCACAGGACAGGCACAGAAAACTGTGCCGATGCTCTCAATAGGCTGCCATTGCCCACCACGGGGGTGGAAATGGCATGGCCCGCAGATTTAGTCATGGTAATGGAAGCATTCGAGAGTGAGCAATCATCCGTCACAGACCGACAGATTAAAACCTGGACGAGCCAGGACCCCTTACTATCCCTCGTAAAAAATTGTGTGCTTCACGGGAGCTGGTCCAGTGTCCCATTGGAAATGCAGAAAGAGATAAAGTCGTACCAGCGGCGCAAAGATGAAATGTCTATACAGGCAGACTGCCTTCTGTGGGGTAATCGGGTAGTGGTCCCCAAGAAGGGCAGGGACACTTTCATCAGTGATCTCCACAGTACTCACCCAGGCATTGTAATGATGAAAGCGGTAGCCAGATCCCACGTGTGGTGGCCCGGTATCAATGCGGATTTAGAGTCCTGCATGTACAAATGTAACACATGCTCGTAGTCAAGCAATGCACCCAGGGAGGCGCCACTAAGTTTATGGCCCTCCAACTGTGGTCCAGGGTTCACTTTGACTATGCAGGCCTGTTTTTGGGTAAAATGTTCCTAGTGGTTGTAGATGCATACTGCAAATGGATTGAATGTGAGATAATGTCGGCAAGCACATCCGCTGCTACCATTGAAAGCCTGCGGGCCATTTTTGCCACACATGGCCTGCCTGATGTCTTTGTGAGTGACAACGTGCCATGTTTGCCGAGTTCAAAGAGTTCATGATCCGTAATGGGATCAAACATGTTACATCTGCCCCGCTTAAACCAGCATTCAATGGTCAGGCAGAGTGAGCAGTGCAAACTGTCAAGCAAAGCTTGAAGAGGGTAACTGAAGGCTCATTACAGACTCGCCTATCCCGAGTCCTACTTAGCTACCGCACGAGACCCTACTCGCTCACTGGAATTCCACCCGCTGAACTGCTCATGAAAAGGGCACTTAAGACAAGGCTCTCGTTCGTCCACCCTGATCTACATGAACAGGTAGAGAGCAGGCAGCTTCAACAAAGTACATATCATGATAGCGCAAATGTGTTGCGCGAAATTGAAATCAATGATCCTGTAATTATGTTGAACTATGGACAAGTTCCCAAGTGGCTTTCCGGCACAGTTGTCCCAAAGAGGGGAGTAGGGTGTTTTGGGTCAAACTTTCAAATGGACTCATTCACCGGAAACACTTGGACCAAATCAAACTCAGAGTCACGGACTAGCCAGAGCAACCCACATTGGACCCTACCTTCTTTGACCCCCCAACATACACACCAATGGCAACCGACACCGCGGTTGATCACGAAGCAGAACCTATCACCCGCAGGAACCCAGCAGGACTCACCGCACCAGACAGCCCAGCAGGGCCAGCTGCACAGCAGCCCAGTGAGGGCCCAACAAACGATTCACCAAAACCAGCATTTGCACGGAGTCCATCAACCAGGGAAAGAAAGTCCCCAGATCGACTCACCTTGTAAATAATTACATTATTGACTTTGGGGGGGCGGGGGCGCTGTTTTTATATATGTAAACCTGTATATACCTTGTGTAGCCACTAGAGGGCTCATACCCTGGAGTCCCAAGGGATCCCACAATCCCTTGGGAGCACTGGTATTTACGGAGGCCTCTGAGGCTAGAGAGGCACTCTGGAGACCTGCAATAAAAGACTAAGGTCACACTTTACTTTGAGCTCATAGTGTCTAGTCAGACTCTTTATTCATACTTAACACAAACAATACTAACTGACTGAAATAACAGGTGAGAAACATACCAATGAACAAGCAGCAAGTGACCATTTCCAACAAGCCACCAGAGAAGAGGACAACCATGGAAATCACTCCAAATATTTTGCTTGCAGCTACTATTGCTGCATCAGTGATCTCCACGGACTGTTCGAAATCTACCCAAAAAGCTTTGAGCACAAAGATTACCCTCTCTCAGAAACCTGGAGCTTTGCCTTGTTGAGAATACAGTAGAGTGCTACATGTGATTACACCAAACCCCCCAGGGGGATTCTATGTGATGTTAAATGAGTGGTTATTTTCACATGAGTGCCTCTTTAAAAAAAAAGAATGTTACAATTATCCTTAACAGCATTTTTGGTTATTTATGTCTGTAATTTTTCTGTGGTAATACTTGGGTTTCTAGTTTTTGAATGCGCTATTATTGATAAAGTTCTTTAATATAAATGTTAAACATGTTGGAGGGCAGCCAACCCCCCAAACCAAAAAGGGATGGATTGATTGCATCTTTATTATGGCAGTACGAGGTGTTTATCTCCACTATAATAATGTAATTTCTGGAGTTGGTCCTAAGTTTAAAATACCTGCTTAGTTGTCAATCTTGAGAAAATACTATCATAACAGAAGTAAGTACCTTCAGCTGAGACTATAATGCGAAATGAGAAGCTTTTCATCAGGAAGCTACACGCACAGCTTATGGTTAATTTGGAATGAAAGAATCTTCTAAATTCCTTTTGCAATTTGAATTATGAATTATACTTTAGTTAGCACCTACAAATATCTGCTTCAATTTCTAACTTCAGTTAAGTGGCTACATCATCACTGAAAGCAAAGGAATTGAGTAAATGCAATACCAGACAGATTTTTGAAAAAATCGCAGCAAATAACTGTTAAGAGGAAACTTTGTATTAAATGCAATAAATTCTGTCATGCCTATTTATGCTAGAATTGTTTCTAATTATGTGCATCATTTCATCTTTGTACAAACATATTGAAGCAATTTTAAACTATCGTGTACTACATAAATTGGAGATTGTTAAATGTTTTAAATCTGATTTAACAAATTAAGTAGAGTAATAATTTTATTACAATTCACAGGTTATAGCAGCTTGTGAGACTGCTTATACATTTAAAAAATAGGACAAATATAATTCCCAACATCATAAAGACCATATTGCATAAAGTCAAAATGCAGCAATGATTGCTGAATTAATCATGGATATGTATTGGTCAAACAAAAGGAATAAAGAATTTTCAATCTTTAAAGGATGGGGAGAGTAAAATCTGAATGGTGAGGCACCAACATAACTCAAATTGTTGGGCATTTAACTTTCAAACAGAAGGTTAAAATTTCATGGGTGGGATTTTTCTGAAGGATGGCATCAGAGGTCTTATCAGCAGCAAATTTAGCCATTGTCCCCAATTTGTAATTCCCCTCGAAAGCAGAATTGAACATGTAAATGAATGGATTTTCGGGAGACGGCAAATCCCCCATCTCTTAACCATGATTATCTACAGAGATCATTTTTCACTTTGTTATTGATTTTCCTGCATGTCTCCAATCTTAAATGCTCATGTTTGGCATTTACGTTGGTAACAATAATATAAACATATTCAAAAGAAAATCAAAAACATTTGTTTTCTTTAATAGCTCTCCCGTACAATGGAGGGTTTGGCAAACTGTCTATTTTGCCCTTGTCATGATTAAAATCCATTGTGTCATAGTTTTAATGCTTAATGTAGATACACTGACACATTTGCTGAAATCTTTGACAGTGATTTTTAAATTTATTTTTGTGAATATTATGCTCCTTCTAATGAATGATGCCAATGCTAAAAATGAGCTAGTGCATCAACTGGTGCATGTAAAGATCCTGCACCACTATTTGAAGAGCAGGAGAGTTCTCCTGGTGTCATGACCAACATTTATCTCTAGCATACACCCTTAAATCTCTCTTAAATTACAAATTGGTTGCTGTGCTTCCTACACTACAACAGTGACGATCGCGAAAAGTATTGCATTGGTTATAAAGTGCTTTGGAACGTCCGGAGTTCATGATAGATTTCACCAGAATAGAAATTGCAACTATATGATGTGACAACATGCTGTGTGTGAACCACTATTTAATAGAACTTCAATTGAGTTGTGAGGATATAGGGCTAGAACCTCCACTTTTTTTGTATGGTTAACGCCCACTTAACGCCCATTTTACCGCTGAAATGACGTATAATGCCAATATATCGTCCATTTTGACACAAAATGGAAACTGGCGGGCATTTGTAGGAAATAAGGAAGTCTTTCTGCAAAGACCACACTTTGGTGATACGCCACTTGCAGTACTGTGTACATTTTTGGTCTCCATACCGAAGGAAGAATGGGCTCAAATTTCCCCAACCCAACCCTTTTTCTGGCACCCTCACCCGAGGTGCAGCGCTTTTGTCCGCCTCCAAGCGTGCCGAAAATCTTCCTCCCGATTCTGGCCGCTCCCCAGCCTCGCTTCGGTGGTCCAGTTGATTATGGGCGGAATCAGGTCCCGGGCACTGAAAACAGTGCCGGGACCTTTGCACATGGGCGCTAGAGTCTACGCGCATGTGCAGTAGCTCCTGGCAGGCCGAATCTGTGAGTGCGCGATGCAGGCTGTGTGGGAGGGGCCCAAAGCACGCCGTCCCAAGCCTTGGCTGAATGAGTTCCCTCATCAGCAGCCCGCTGCGTTCCCAAAGGTAGGACTTCTTTTTTTTATTTGTTATTTACTGATTGATTGATTGCTTATTACTTTGGTCTTGGTGCTTTTGGTGCAGGGTTCTTTCTATTTTTTATTTGTTAATTAATTGCTTATTACTTTTTGTGCTTGGTGTAAATGTACTGCTTTGTTTAGTGCGTGGTGCTTTAAATGTATTTATGCTTCTTTAATGTTGTTGTGAAGGTGTTTAGTGCTTTGCAAGGTCCCCTTCCACCCCCTATCTCTGGCTGCCTGCGCTGATTTCTTAAGTCACCACAAGGTTTTTCTGAACGTACAAGAGTGTCCATCATTCTGGATCCTTTTCGGGTTGGAAATCGGTGGTTAGTGGTGTACCACAGGGATCGATGCTGGGACTACAACTGTTTACAATATACATAGATGACCTGGAAGAGGGGACAGAGTGTAGTGTATCAAAATTTGCAGATGAAACTATCATGAAGGAAGAAATAGCGGGACATCTAGATAGGAATAGTGCAATCAAGCAGATACAGCATGGATTCATGAAGGAGAAATCATGTTTAACTAATTTACTGGAATTCTTTGAGAATTTAACGAGCATGGTGGATAGAGGTGTACCGATGGATGTGGTGTATTTAGATTTTCAAAAGGCATTCGATAAGGTGCCACACAAAAGGTTACTGCAGAAGATAAGGGTACGCTGAGTCAGAGGAAATGTATTAGCATGGAGAGAGAATTGGCTGGCGAACAGAAAGCAGAGAGTCGGGATAAATGGGTCCTTTTCGGGTTGGAAATCAGTGGGTAGTGGTGTGCCACAGGGATCGGTGCTGGGACCACAACTGTTTACAATATATATAGATGACCTGGAAGAGGGGACAGAGTGTAGTGTAACAAAATTTGCAGATGACACAAAGATTAGTGGGAAAGCGGGTTGTGTAGAGGACACAGAAAGGCTGCAAAGAGATTTAGATAGGTTAAGCGAATGGGCTAAGGTTTGGCAGATGGAATACAATTTCGGAAAGTGTGAGGTCATCCACCTTGGGGAAAAAAACAGTAAAATGGAATATTATTTGAATGGGGAGAAATTACAACATGCTGCGGTGCAGAGGGACCTGGGGGTCCTTGTGCATGAATCCCAAAAAGTTAGTTTGCAGGTGCAGCAGGTAATCAGGAAGGCAAATGGAATATTGTCCTTCATTGCGAGAGGGATGGAGTACAAAAGCAGGGAGGTCCTTCTGTAACTGTATAGGATATTGGTGAGGCCACACCTGCAGTACTGCGTGCAGTTTTGGTCACCTTACTTAAGGAAGGATATACTCGCTTTGGAGGGGGTACAGAGACGATTCACGAGGCTGATTCCGGAGATGAGGGGGTTACCTTATGATGATAGATTGAGTAGACTGGGTCTTTACTCGTTGGAGTTCAGAAGGATGAGGGGGGATCTTATAGAAACATTTAAAATAATTAAAGGGATAGACAAGATAGAGGCAGAGAAGTTGTTTCCACTGGTCGGGGAGACTCGAACTAGGGGGCACAACCTCAAAATACGGGGGAGCCAATTTAAAACCGAGTTGAGAAGGAATTTCTTCTCCCAGAGGGTTGTGAATCTGTAGAATCCTCTGCCCAAGGAAGCAGTTGAGGCTAGCTCATTGAATGTATTCAAGTCACAGTTAGATAGATTTTTAACTAATAAGGGAATTAAGGGTTACGGGGAGCGGGCGGGTAAGTGGAGCTGAGTCCACGGCCAGATCAGCCATGATCTTGTTGAATGGCGGAGCAGGCTCGAGGGGCTAGCTGGCCTACTCCTGTTCCTAATTCTTATGTTCTTATGTTCTTATGTGCCCACTTACACTGGCCTAAGTTAGTTTGGAGTAGCTTTTAGCTGGCTAAACTTGCTTAAATGGCCAAAACAGGCGTAAATGGCTGGTAATGCCCCCTTTTGAAAAAAAAAGGAAACTTAAAAAAAAAACTAACTACCTCACTTACATTGCCGCAAATTAAATGGCCAGAATTGCAACTAAAAAGATTCTCCAGAAAAATCAAGTTGCTCCAAAAAAAACGGAGCAACTCTTGGGGAAATTTGGGCCCATTATACTTGCCTTAAATAAGAACATAAGAACATAAGAATTCGGAACAGGAGTAGGCCTTCTAGCCCCTCGAGCCTGCTCCGCCATTCAACAAGATCACGGCTGATCTGGCCGTGGACTCAGCTCCACTTACCCGCCCGCTCCCCATAACCCTTAATTCCCTTTTTGGTTAAAAATCTATCTATCTGTGATTTGAATACATTCAATGAGCTAGCCTCAACTGCTTCCTTGGGCAGAGAATTCCACAGATTCACAACCCTCTGGGAGAAGAAATTCCTTCTCAACTCGGTTTTAAATTGGCTCCCCCGTATTTTGGGGCTGTGCCCCCTACTTCTAGCCTCCCCGACCAGTGGAAACAACCTCTCTGCCTCTATCTTGTCTATCCCTTTCATGATTTTAAATGTTTCTGTTAGATCACCCCTCACCCTTCTGAACTCCAATGAGTAAAGACCCAGTCTACTCAATCTATCATCATAAGGTAACCCCCTCATCTCCGGAATTAGCCTCGTGAATCGTCTCTGTACCCCCTCCAAAGCGAGTATATCCTTCCTTAAGTAAGGTGACCAAAACTGCACGCAGTACTCCAGGTGCAGCCTCACCAATATCCTGTATAGTTGCAGCAGGACGTTCCTGCTTTTGTACTCCATCCCTCTCGCAATGAAGGCCAACATTACATTCGCCTTCCTTATTACCTGTTGCACCTGCAAACTAACTTTTTGGGATTCATGCACAAGGACCCCCAGGTCCCTCTGCACTGCAGCATGTTGTAATTTCTCCCCATTCAAATAATATTCTCTTGTACTGTTTTTCTTTCCAAGGTGGATGACCTCACATTTTCCGACATTGTATTCTATCTGCCAAACCTTAGCCCATTCGCTTAACCTATCTAAATCTCTTTGCAGCCTCTCTGAGTCCTCTACACAACCCGCTTTCCCACTAATCTTTGTGTCATCTACAAATTTTGTTACATTACACTCTGTCCCCTCTTCCAGGTCATCTATGTATATTGTAAACAATTGTGGTCCCAGCACCGATCCCTGTGGCACACCACTAACCACCGATTTCCAACCTGAAAAGGACCCATTTATCCCGATTCTCTACCTTAGAGGCATTGCAATGAAGGTTCACTAGATTGATTCCTGTGATGAGAGGGTTGTTCTATGGGAAAAGATTGAGTAGACTCGGCATATACACTCTGGAGTTTAGAAGGATGAAATGTGATCTCATTAAAACATATAACATTCTGCGGGTGATTTACAGGGTAGATGCTGAGAGGCTGTTTCCCCTGGCTGGAGAGTCTAGAACTGGGGGCATAGTCTCAGGACAAAGGGTTGGCCATTTAGGATTGTGAAGAGGAGAAATTTCTTCACTCCGAGAATTATGAATCTTTGGAATTCTCTACTCCAGAGGGCTGTGGATATTGAGTCGGTGAGTATATTCAAGGCTGTGATTGATAGATTTTTAGTATCCAGGGGAATCAAAGAATATGCAAATTGGGTGCAAAAATGGAGTTGAGGTCAAAGATCAGCCACGATCTTATGATTCGCGGAGCAGGAGCTGAATGGCCTAATCCTGCTCCTCATTCTTGTGTTTAACGTTAGGATGATCACCAAAAGACATATGAATAAAACCAATAAGCCGAATAAACTTAAGAGGGTACTCTTTGAAATCTCTGGGCATGCTACAAACTTATCAAGATATCTGGGCAAGTGAACGCACTCCCTGGCACATAGAGAGCCCGGGCTCACTTATCAGAGTAGTCTCAGACAAGGAAACTCAAAAAAATTCTACAGTAAAGAAAGTCCCTCAAAAATACAGTAAATGTTTGTAGCATCTTTATGTAATGTTAGTATTTTAGTGCAAATGATTGTTACTGGCCTTATTGTAATCAATTTTACCCCTTAATTATTGGATTAATTAGTGCTTTTCCACTTGTCTGCTAATGTTTAATGCTTGGAATTAATTGACAGTGCTGTATGTGACTAAGATAAAATAAAGCCCAAAGTAGATTTAACACCCACAAACAATTTCTGCTGTGCATTTGTCAAAAAAAAATCATCTCCACCCACAGGACATTTCTATCCATAATCATTAACCCAGAATGCTTTAGCAACCGTGTAATTTAAATGGTATATGTTAATTTATCCCCTCAAACTGTCAGGCTCAGTAACTTGGAGTCAATTCCCTCTATGCTGCAATGTACAGTAAACATCTCAAATGAAAATGCTAAAAACTAGGAAACAGAAACTTGCTGAAGTAAAGCACAATCCTTTGCAACACTTTAATGCGCAAATGATGGTGAAGTTCCATTTACTTTAGACTTCCTTAAATTTAAAAAAAAATTGAAATCGAAACAAATGCTGTCAAAACACAATTTTTGCCTATTTACATATGCAAATTATTTATATCAATCAATATCTTCCTTGAACAGACGGCTGTGGAAGAAAAAGAATGCCTCATGTGCCACTAGGCACAGAAGACTCTAACTAGAAAGAAAGAAAGACTTGCATTTATATTGCATCTTTCATGACCATCGGACGACTCAAAGCACTTTACAGCCAATGAAATACTTTTTGGAGTGTAGTCACTGTTGTAATGTGGGAAACGCGGCAGCTAACTTGTGCACTGCAAACTCCCACAAACAGCAATGTGATAATGACCACATAATCTGATTTGTTGTTATGTTGATTGAGGGATAAATATTGGCCAGGACACCGGGGATAACCCCCTTGCTCTTCTTCGAAATAGTGTCATCGGATCTTTTACATCCACCTGAGAGGGCAGACAGGGCCTTAGTTTAATGTCTCATCTGAAAGACAGCACCTCCAACAGTGAAGCCTTCCCTCAGCACTGCACTGGAGTGTCAGTCTAGATTTTATGTGTTCAAATCCCTGGAGTGGAACTTGAACCCACAACCTTCTGATTCAGAGGTGAATGTGCTACACTCAGCCACAGCTCACAACTAGCTAACCT
Source organism: Pristiophorus japonicus (assembly GCF_044704955.1). Lineage (NCBI taxonomy): Eukaryota > Metazoa > Chordata > Chondrichthyes > Pristiophoridae > Pristiophorus > Pristiophorus japonicus. The sequence goes on from NC_091987.1 coordinate 47,150,009, forward strand.
TTACTTTCATTAGGCATGTACCATCTACTTCTGCACTGTAATTTCCATGATTTTATATACATAACCTGCCGATACACCACAAAAGCTATTTTATATTAAAAAAATAACCTCGGTAGCAATTTGAACTTGGAAATTGTTTTTAATCGGTTTAGTGCACTTAGCAGCTGTAATCTTTTTCAACACAATATACAGACATTCTCCCTTCCCTTGAACGTATTGTCGCCTCCCAAGTCCGTGCCCATCTTTCCCGGAACTCCATATTTGAATCCCTTCAATCTGGTTTCCGCCCCTTCCACAGTAACGAAACGGCTCTCATCAAAGTCACGAATTACATAATTTGTGACTGTGACAAAGATAAACTATCCCTGCTCGTCCTTCTCAACCTGTCTGCAGTCTTTGACACGGTTGACCACTCCATCCTCCTCCAACACCTCTCCACCATCGTCCAGCTGAGTGGGACTGCACTCGCCTGGTTCCATTGTTATCTATCTAATTGTAGCCAGAAAATAACCTGCAATGGCTTCTCTTCCCACTCCCGCATTGTTACCTCTGATGCGCCCCAAGGATCTATCCTTGGCCCCCTCCTATTTCTCATCTGTATGCTGCCACTTGGCAATATCATCTGAAAACACAGTGTCAGTTTCCACATGTACGCTGACAACACCCAGCTCAACCTCACCACCACAGCTCTGGACACCGCCACAGTCTCTAAATTGTCAGACCAGCAGTGGATGAGCAGACATTTTCTCCAATTAAATATTGGGAAGACTGAAGCCATTGTCTTTGGTCCCCTGCGTTCCCTAGCCGCCGAGTCCATCCCTCTCCCTGGGCCTCTTTCCTCCAGCGGCAATTGAACCTCTTCTTCTCCTGCAGCGATTGGGCCTCTCCTCCTCCAGCAACAAACTGGCCTCTTCTCCTCCAGCATGTGATGAGCACAATGACTGTGATCACCTTGATTTCTCCTCCTTCCACTCTGAACACCCTGACCTCTCCTCCTTCCACTCTGAACACCCTGACCTCTTCTCCTTCCACTCTGAACACCCTGACCTCTCCTCCTTCCACTCTGAACACCCTGACCTCTCCTCCTTCCACTCTGAACACCCTGACCTCCATCCCACAAAATAGACCTCTGCCCTTCCCAATGCCTGCCCCCCCAGCCAAACCTCGGATCACCTACCATCTCACCAAGGGGCGCTACTCAGCGTCGCGCTTATGGCCAACATCTCGCCGAAGGCAACTAGGCTCACACAGCAGTGCCTGGTCTCTAATCATCTTGGACTCCCTTGCCACTGGACCAAGATCTTGCTCAGCTAAGCTTGTGTGGTGGCCGGTGTGCAACGGCCACCCTACATTAAAAGAACTCGTGCACAGGCATCTTCCACTCCTTTAACATGAAGTTCGGGATGTCAGGATCCTCATGGACAACTCCCTAGCATCTGTCTGAGGCTGAACCAGACTGTTCGCAACGTAGGTGTCATATTTGACCCTGAAATAAGTTTCCTGCCACATATCCGTGGCATAACTAAAACCTTCTCATCCCCTGCCTCAGCTCATCTGCTGCTGAAACCCTCATCCATGCCTTTGTTACCTTTAATGACTATTCCAATGCTCTCCTGGCATCCTACATTCTACCCTATGTAAACTTGAGGTCATCCAAAACTCGGCAACCAGTGTCCTAACTCGCACCAAGTCCCATCACCCATCACCCTTGTGCTCACTGATCTACATTGCCTCCTGGTTAAGCAATTCCTTGATTTCAAAATTCTCATCCTTGTATACAAATCCCTCCATGGCCTCACCCCTCCCTATCTCTGTAATCTCCTTCAGCCTCACAACCCCCCGAGATATCAACGCTCCTCAAATTCTGCCCTCTTGAGCATCTCTAATTTTAATTGCTTAACCATCGGTGGCAGTGCCTTCAGCTACCTGGGCCCTAAGCTCTGGAATGCCCTCCCTAAACTTCTCCATCTCTCTATCTCTCTTTCCTTAAAACCTACCTCTTGCTCCTTAAAACCTACCTCTTTGACCAAGCTTTTGGTCATCTGCTGTAATTTCTTCTTGTGTGGCTCGCTGTCAAATTAATTAATTTATTTTTTGGTCTTATAACACTCCTGTGAAGCGCCTTAGGACATTTTACTACATTAAAGGCGCTACATAAATACATGTTGTTGTTGTTGTTAAGCCACATGACTGAGAGGGCAGGTGGGCAAATGTTATTGAAATCTATGTGTTGTAATCCAGTCTCCAGAAGCTCTATTCTTTAAACAAAAAGCAAGATAATGCAGACTGTGGGAATCTGAACCAAAAACAAAAAATGCTTGAAAGATTCAGCAGGTCAGTGAGCATCTATGGAGAGCGCGGACACGTTCATTGTTTCAAAGCTCGCTCTGCACCAAGCAAAAGGTCAGAACTGGGAGGGGAAGCATCAGAAATGGACCTCATTAAAGGTAAGAGAGGGGTGGAAATTTGAAGGATTTTTTATATAGTTCTCTAGAGCGGAGTGAGAGCAAAAAGCAGCATGGACACAGTTGTCAATGTAAAGGAGGAGTCAGTCCCCTCCCTGAACCTATCCAACAGAAAGGCATGCACAGCAAGGGCCCGGTGGCGTCAGAATAGTCAAGGATGTTGGTGGTTTGGAACTGGACAAGGCACGGAAACAAAGGCAGCAGTAAAAGGGCTTAGCAACACATTGAGCTCGAAATGCATTCAGCTGCAAGCACAGGTGGATGAAGCTGAGGCCCTGGACTCACAATGACGTGAGTTGGTGCTGTTGAAAAGAGGGATCAACGGCATGGTGCATAGTGAAGAGGGTGGAGTTCGTGAAGCAGTGAGAGCCGTGGTTAGAGAAGTATTGATTCGTAAGGTAGGCATTCCTGGAAGAGAAGTGACAGTGAATTCAACATAACAAACTAAAAGCAAAAAGAAATCTGTAGAAGCTGGAAATCTGAAACAAAATAACGTGTCTGTTTCGCTCGCCACTTAATGACCCGATGAATGTTTCTAACAGTTTCTGTTTCAGCACTATAGCACTATTCTTTAGTTAATTATAGGGAATCGTACAAGAATGGCTGAAACAAATCTCTCTCCAAAATCTCCCTTTCTGCTTGCTGGCCTCCACACACTGAGATTTGGGAACACAAGAGTGGGGGAAGTGACCCTGCATGCTTGCATCTGCTGTGCTTATGTTTGTTTTCCAATATTCGGTACGACTGAGACAACTTTAATCCGAAATCATTGAAACTTCAGCATCATAATGAGAAGTGATTTTATTTATTTATTTCCAGAATAATTGCAATGTATCAGTGGGTTCAAATCAAATTTTAATATTGATGGGCAATGTGGCTTTAAAGATCATATGCAACCATCTGCCAAATTTTAATTTTTGACATCTGAGATGGCCATTTTACTTTACATGGTGAAAAGTTCAAGGGGGTTAAATTCGATAAAGCCCAAAAATGGCAGGGGGGAGGGGGGTGTTGGGGAGGGTTCGTGATGCGCAATCTTCCTGTGTCCCTTGAAATTAATGTAGGCGGCATGCAACATTCATGCTCCCTGCTCATTAGCATGATTGAAGTGCTGAGCCCAGCGCTGAACATGCTGCTGGTTGGCTCAGTGCTCAACAGGGGGCCTAATATCATGGGAAGTCTGATTTCTATTTAAAGGTTGCTTGCAGAGTGAAACACTGTCTGCACTTCTTAAAGGGGAGGTGCTTTGTGAAAAAAGCACCTCATTCTGAGTGGCGCTAAGAAAAGGGGAGGTTATCAATGTCACAACCGATCAGGTAAAGGGTACCTTGGCTCTGAGATTGCTGAAGCTGTTAATACCACTAGTCTAGTACAATGACCTCACATGAGTAGTCAAGGTCAGTGAATGCATCTTCAAATACCATATACCAACAACTGCACCATGAGCCTCAAACACTGTTCAATGGACCACATCCCCATCACCACCCCTTCGCTCACCCACCAACAATCTCTATCAATCGCAACGCATACCTCACAGTTATGTCTTCACTTCACCCTCACACATTTACCACTTTCACAAGATTCACACCCACATCTCACACCTTGCACACAATGCCAGCTATTCAACTGTAACTGGCACATCACCCAAGCACATTGCACCACACTCACTGGCATACTTCTCGTTCTTTTGCAGACCAACGTGGAGCATTACGGGTGCCAGCAGGAGATAACAGGTGGGGGCACGCAGAGTGGCAGAACCTCACCCAGCTGTAGTAAACTGTTCTGGATATTATTGGAAAGGCTATCACTGCGGCCTCAGCAATGCAGAAAGCATTCACGATGATGGTATGCTCATACCTACTCCTTCGTCTCACATCCCGCTTTCCCCACATTCTGCAATCTCTTCTCACTTACAAGCTGCTGATGGAATAAGCATGCACATCTCCCCTCACCACAACCCTGACCCTTGTGCCTTTCTCCTTTCAGATACCCAAGAACTGCCAGCAGTGCAGCCTGTGCACAAAAAAGTAGAGGAGGAGAGTGATAGAGAACATAAGAACATAAGAAATAGGAGCAGGAGTGGGCCATCTGGCCAGTCGAGCCTGCTGTGTCATTCAATAAGATCTGATCTTGGCCTCAACAGCACTACCCTGCCCTCTCCCCATATCCCTTGACTCCCTTATCCTTCAAAAATCTATCTATCTCCACATTAAATATAATCAATGAGTCAGCCTCCACATCACTCTGGAGCAGAGAATATCAAAGATTCACGGCCCTCTGAGAGATGAAATTCTTCCTCACTTGCGTTTTAAAAAGGGCGATCCCTTATTCTGAGACTTTGCCCCCTAGTTCTGGATTCCCCCACGAGAGGAAACATCCTCTCTGCATCTACCCTGTCAAGCCCCCGCAGAATCTTGTATGTTTCGATAAGATCACCTCTCATTCTTCTAAACTCCAATCAGTATAGGCCCAACCTGCTCAACCTTTCTTCATATGACAACCCTTTCATCTCAGGAACCAACCTCATGAACCTTCTCTGATCTTCCTACAATGCAAATATACCCCTCCTTAAATAAGGAGACCAATACTGTATGCAGTACTCCAGGTGGAGTCTCACCAACGCCCTGTACAGTTGTAGCAGGACTTCCTTACATTTATATTCTATTCCATTGCAATAAAGACCAACATTCCATTTACTTTCCTAATTACTTGCTGTATCCGCAAGCTCGCTTTTTGAGTTTCATGTACAAAGACCCACAGATCCCTCTGTACTGCTGCATTTTGTCATCTCTCCCCAGTTAAATAATAATTTGCTTTTTTATTTTTCCTCCCAAAGTGGATAACCTCACATTTTCACACATTATACTCCATCTGTCAAATTTTTGCCCACTCACTTAGCCTGTCTATATCCCTGTACAGATTATTTATGTTCTCCTCACAACTTGCTTTCCCACCTATCTTTGTATCATCAGCAAATTTGGCTACAGTACATTCGGTCCCTGCATCCAAGTCATAGAACAAAAGCAGAGAACAACTAAAAAAATGATAAAGAGAGGGAAGATAGATTATTAAAGTAAACTAGCATGAAATATAAAAACAGATAGTAAGAGTTTCCACAGGTACATAAAAAGGAAAAGTGTGGCTAAAGTAAATGTTGGTCCCCTGGAGGATGAGACTGGGAATTAATAATGGAGAACAGGAAAATGGCAAAGACGTTGAACAAATATTTTATATCAGTCATCATGGTAGAAGACACTAAAAACATCCCATTGGTGGATAATCTAGGGGTTATAGGTAGGGAGGTACTTAATACAATCACTAATGAAGTAGTACTAGCTAAAATAATGGGACTAAAGGCAGATAGGTCCCTTGGACCTGATGCCTTAGATCCTAAGATCTAAAGAGAAGTGGATGAAGAGATAGTGGATGCATTGGTTGTAATCTACCAAAACTCCCTAGATTCTGGGGCAGTCCCAGTAGATTGGAAAACTGCCAATGTAATGCCCCTATTTTAAAAAAGGAGGCAGACAAAAAGCAGGAAACTATAGACCAGTTGGCCTAATATCTGCCATTGGGAAAATTATTAAGGAAGTAGTAGTGGGACATTTGGAAAAGCATGATTCAATCAAACAGAGTCAGCATGGTTTTATGAAAGGGAAATCATGTTTGACAAATTTGCTGGAGTTCTTGGAGGATGTAACGAGCAGGGTGGATAAGGGGGAACCAGCGGATGTGGTGATTTGGATTTCCAGAAGGCATTCGATAAGGTGCCACATAAAAGGTTACTGCACAAGATAAAAGCTCACAGGGTTGGGGGTAATATATTAGCATGGATAGAGGATTGACTAACTCACAGAAAGCAGAGAGTCGGGATAAATGGGTCATTTTCCGGTTGGCAAACAGTGACTAGTGGGGTGCCTCAGGGATCGGTGCTGGGTCCTTAAATATTTACAATCTATATTAATGACTTGGATGAAGGGACCGAGTGTAATCGAGCCAAATTTGCTGATGATACAAAGATGGGTTGGAAAGCAAATTGTGAGGAGAACACAAAAAATCTGCAAAGGGATATAGTCAGGCTAAGTGAGTTGGCAAAAATTTGGCAGATGGAGTATAATGTGGGAAAATGTGAGGTTGTCTACTTTGGCAGAAATAATAGAAAAGCAAATTGTAATTTAAATGGAGAAAAATTGCAAAGTACTGCAGTACAGCAAGACCTGGGGGTCCTTGTGCAGGAAACACAAAAAGTTAGTATACAGGTACAGCAAGTAATCAGGAAGGCAAATGGAATATTGGCTTTTATTGCAAGGTGGGGTAGAGTATAAAAGCAGAGAAATCCTGCGACAACTGTTCCGGGTATTGGTGAGGCCTTACCTGGAGTACTGCGTACAGTTTTGATCTCAGTATTTAAGGAAGGATATACTTACATTGGAGGCTGTTAAGAGAAGTTCACTAGGTTGATTCCAGAGACTTATGAGGATAGGTTGAGTAGGTTGGGCCTTTACACATTGGAGTTCAGAAGAATGAGAGGTGATCTTATTGAAACTTATAAGATAATGAGGGGGCTCGACAAGGTGGATGCAGAGAGGATATTTCCACTCATAGGGGAAACTAAATAAGGGGCTGCCCATTTAAAACTGAGATGAGGAGAAATTTCTTCTCTCAGAGCGTTGTAAAACTATGGAATTCCCTGCCCCAGAAAGCTGTGGAGCCTGGGCCATTGAATATATTTAAGGCGGAGATAGACAGATTTTTGAGCGATAAAGGAGTAAAGGAAACGGGCAGGGAAGTGGAGTTGAGTCCATGATCAGATCAACCATGATCTTATTGAATGGCGGAGCAGGTTCGAGGGGCCAAATGGCCTACTCCTGCTCCTATTTCTTATGTTCTTATGTTCTTATTAATATAGATTGTAAATAGTTGAGGCCCTGATCCCTGTGGCACCCCACTAGTTACAGTTTGCCAACCGGAAAATGACCCATTTATCCCGACTCTCTGTTTTCTGAAAGTTAGCCAATCCTTTATCCATGCTAATATATTACTCCAGTGAGAAGACACCATCACTCAATCTGACACTCCCAGGCAACAGCTCATAAAATGGTAGTGTGTGAACTTTGGAGGGTAGAATAGAGGTGGAATCTGTATGTGATGAGTCACCGGTCACAAAAGGTGAGGTTGCACAAGAGTTCTGCTGCAGAGGATTCAGATGAGGACTTTGATGGGATGGCCTTCAGAAGAAGGGTGATGGGCATGCACACCCAGAAATGCTTGGTGCAATGGCAGGCCTGCCAGTGAGCTTGTCACTGTCAAGAAGCATGGAGGAGTCCAGCTCCAACCTTGCACAGGGCTTTGCGTGAAGCTTGGAGCTCATGATTTACAGGATGGAAGTGATGGGCAACTTCATTAGACCACTTGTGGACCCATCCATGATGCAAAGTCTGAGGGTCGATGTCTCATCTTCCATTGCAGCACAGGCTGACCCAACGTCTGAGTGCTGCACTGGAAGCTCAGACTGCTCTCATGCAGGCTCAGCTTGCTGCCATGTAAGCTCATGGCTGGGTTTATAACTGTGGAAAGGAGCTTGCAGGGTACTACACAATCTAGCAATTTTTCCTCCAACAGATGGCTAGGAATGATGAGGTGCCACCCCAGGGGAGTAGCTGAGGCTCTGTGGAGCTCAAACCCCCTGGTTTCTCTCAGGATGACATCATTCATACTCCCAACATTGCCACTCCACCAGTGCCCTTGCTGCTGCCTGTCAGCCAGCCAACCCAGAATGCTGCCACCCAAGCAGCGGTAGTGCAGTTGACAGAGTCCTTCTCAGAGACATGGACCATATACAGTAGACACTTCAAAGCGCTGTCTCCGCAAGATCCTGCAAATGCACTGGGAGGATAGACACACCAACATCAGTGTTCTCGCTCAGGCCAACATCCCCAGCATCGACACACTGCCCACCCTCGACCAGCTCCGTTGGGCGGGCCACATCATCCACCTGCCCGACACAAGACTCCCAAAGCAAGCGCTCTACTCGGAACTTCTTCACAGCAAGTGAGCCCTATGTGGGCAGAGGAAATGTTTCAAGGACACCCTCAAAGCCTCCTTGATAAAGTGCAACATTCCCACCAGCACTTGGGAATCCCTGGCCCAAGACCACCCTAAGTGGAGGAAGAGCATCCAGAAGGCTGTTGAGCACCCCGAGTCTCATCGCTGAGAGCATGCAGAAATCAAACGCAGACAGCGGAAGGAGCGTGCAGCAAACCAGACTCCCCACCCACCCTTTCCTTCACCCTGTCTGTCCCACCTGTGACAGAGACTGTAATTCCGTATTAGACTGTACAGCCACCTGAGAACTCACTTTTAGAGTGAAAGCAAGTCTTCCTCGATTTCGAGGGACTTCCTATGATGATGATAGGCCCAGAGCTGCTCAAGTTCACCCTCCACTGAAAATCAGCAACCTTCCACCAGCCATGCTGCAGCCACTGGGGTAGCACTGTGTAAGAGCACTAGAGTAGGAAAAGGAATGCAAAAGGCAGACACTAAGGGAATGCACAAGGATGATTAGTTGACCTTATTGTTTTGACTGAGACTTGATAAATTTATAAATTATGTTTGGAATGTTTGTTTTTTGGTGGCTCTCATTTCAGCTTTGTGCCCAGAAGGACGTTGTGATGTTCCATGACAGAGGAATGGTAAGAATGGGAAGTGGTAAGCAACAGGGTTCTGAGATTTCATTCTTTGGAGCCAGAGTCTGACGAGGTACTCACGGAACAGGGATTTGCTGCCTGCTTCCTCCCTTCCTCTTGCTCCTCTTATTCCTCCTCAAAACCTATGCATGGGACTGCCCCATGCAACACAGTCCAGGCCAAGTCCCCAATAACTAAAGGGAGGACTCCCACATAGAGAGCATTCCATGAAAAGACTTCTGCAGCTTGAATTTCCACGCGGTCTCCCATTCAAGTACTGCTTAGCTTCCAAAATCAGATGAGATCCAGAGTTCTCAGACTACTATGGCTGTACAACTATTTTCGTCGACACAATAGTCAAGTGTCCCCTGATTAAAGGGGGGATCACACTCCAAAAACTTTTCAAGTGCCCTCTTGTTATTTTTTGAGGGCACCAAAAACACAAATTATACAAGTGCCCCCTGGCTAAAAGGGAGCGGGGGAGGGGGCACTAAAACCAATAAACTTAAACAAATTAAACTTTAGACATGGTTCAAATTAAAATTTGGTTGCCGGGGGTGATGATGCACTCCAATCTCTCCGGCGCCCATCTCTCGTGGAAGGCCGCGAGCGTACCGGTGGACGCTGCGTGCTCCATCTCCAGGGACACCCTGGCTCGGATGTAGCCGCAGAAGAGAGGCAGGCAGTCAGGCTGAGCAATCGCCTCGACCGCCCGCTGCCTGGACCGGGTGATGGCCCCCTTGGCCATGCCCAGGAGCAGACCCATGAGGAGGCCTTCCGCACAGGGTGCCCACAGATTAGGAGTGTGGGATTGAAGTGCAACCAGAATTTGAGGAACAGCCCCTTCAAATATTGGAAGAGGGGCAACAACCTCGCACACTCAAAATACACATGGAGCACGGACTCCTCCAGACAGCAGAAATTACAGGCAGCCTGGGAGCCCGTGCACCAACTTAAAAACTTATTGCACAGGACTGCTCCATGCAGCACCCTCCAGGCCAAGTTCCCAATAAATAGAGGGAGGATTTCCGGATAGAGAGCACTCCATTGGGGACCCCCGCCTCCTCCTGACGGCAAGATGGTGCCCCATGGCGTGTCTGGACGGCAGACGAGGATGGCAACGTGGAGAGCGTGCAAGAGCAGCCCGTACAGGAATCCCCTCTGCACAGAACTGAAAGACACGGAGGGGATTTCCCAGACAAAGCTCAAGTTGTGAGGCGCCGGCTCCAGTATGGCTGTTCAAACCTGTGAGCATACTCACAGGTGCATACATTACAATGCGACAAATCAGCTTTGCACACTCATCGATGTAACGATCTGCTTCATTTCCATATCTGCAACGTGCACAGACAATGGCAGCACTGCTGACCTGCCCAAAATTCTGGCTGCCACGGGAAGTGACGCAGCCACCATGTTTCCAAACGGGCCTGATTGGCCAATGCAAACGGGCCAATTTCAGCTCGACTACCTTCCAAATATATTTTGACCTAGAAATTTGGGAGCACCCAGCTGAGCTTAGGGTAAATAGCAAAGTCAGGCCCAAGATTAAAACAAATGACTGGATCTGATGTTGATTGTACAATGTCTGCCTTGAAGCAACAAATTGCAGTTTGGTGAATTGGCTGTTACTCCTGCATCTTTTGTTATACTAAACCTGAAGAAACGAGTTGCACTAAATGGCAGCCATCAAAGCTTTATCATTCCCAGCAATTAATCCTCAATCCTTCCAACTCTTCCGAGGTACACTTTACCATGTATAGCTTTACTGGTTTTCTCTCCACATCACTCCGACTTGCCACCATTGCCTGTTGCTGGGAACATATCCACAAACTATGAAAACAACATCCATTAACTTGTGTACCATCCTCACTTGCCACATTGTTGGAATCAAATTGCTGTGTGCGATTTTTAGGATCTGCTACAAAATCTTTAGCAACGACAATGGTTAAAATTATACTTCAGCATTTTGCAGCACATTTACATTGCGCAGCAGTAATGATTTTTTATGGTCGAAACTGTTCAAGGAAGGAACATCTCTTTAACATTTGCCCATTTACAGTCTGTGCTCATTTCAACCACTGACAATAGCATTCTAAATCTCCATTATCAATATTTTTATCACTTTAACTACTCATAGCAAAAAACAATATTAAGAACAATGCTTCTTTATCATCGGTTTCACTGGGGAAACCAAAAAGGCTACAGTGCACACAGTACAGGCTCCTGCAGGATCTGGAGTAACGATAATCATATCTCATCCAAGCAGGTAATAGGTGTAAACACTGTGTTTCCACAGTTACCCAGTTATATACTTGAAATATTGCATTTCATCAGTGGGCATTACTATGTTATAGATTTGTATTAGGTTGCAGTAGCATTAGCTGTACGCTTATACTGTACATAAAATGTGAATAAATATAGTGGTCTGCAGCTATAATGTCTCCTGATGTTCAATGAGTTTAAGTATTTATAAGTAACTTATCCTGTTGGTGAAAGCATTTTTTGGAAAAGTAAATGTTTTGTAGCAGTCATTTACAAATTGAAACATATAAAATATTCATAGTTTAAAAAATTAATGTCGCTCATATTGAAACCACAGATGTTGATCAAACAGTATGGGACCAAAAGTCCACATTGTTGCCAACAGGTAGGAGCATAATGCGGCTGCATTTCAATTATGAGGGACAGAATTTAGGGTGGGATGCATGTCCAACAAGTTTATGCCTCATATTCATTCCAAAATATTTTTCAGTCTGAGTGGGAGGGGCAATTTCTTCCACTTGCTTCTTCACCAGCATATGATGCAAATGAGATGGAAGGTGCAAGACATCAGAATTCATGTCATTTCTGCCCCAATAGGCATCATTTCCTGTCACTGGAACTTACGAACAGATAAAAGAAGTGTAAACCTCGTCAGGAGAAGATTAAATCAGCAGAACTGATCCATTCAAAGGGAATCACTGTCCAGAAAATGTTATCCCATCTCAGATTTGATTACAAGTTTGAGCTAATTTATTTATTTTTTTGCTTTCAGCAGCTACACTTTAAACTTTAAAGAGCGTGAGAGGCTCTGTAGTCACTGGCATATTTTCTCCTTCAACCCTTGAAAAGGTGGTGGTGGTGAGCCGCCTTCTTAAACCACTGCACTCCATGTGGTGAAGGAATTCCCAAAGTGTTGTTCGTGAGGAAGTTCCAGGATTTTGACCCAACGACGATGAAGGAATGACTCTGTATTTCCAAGTCAGGATGGCGTGTGACTTAGAGGGGAACTTGGAAGTGGTATTCCCATGTTGCCCTTGTCCTTCTAGGTAGCAGAGCTTGTGGGTTTAGGAGGTGCTGTTGAAGAAGCCTTGGCAAATTGCTGCAGTGCATCTTGTAGATGGTACACACTGCAGCCACAGTATGTCGGTGATGGAGGGGGTGAATATTTAAGGTGGTGTATGGGGTGCCAATCAAATGGACTGCTTTGTCCTGGATGGTGATGAACTTCTTGTGTGTTGTTGGAGCTATACTCTTCCTGGCAAATGGAGAGTATTACATCACACTCCTGACTTGTACCTTGGAGATGGTTGAAAGGCTTTAGGCAGTCAGGAAGTGAGTCACTCGCTGCAGAATACCCAGCCTTTGTTGGGCTCTTGTAGGCACAGTATTTATGTGGTGGTCAGTGGTGATCCCCAGGATGTTGATGGAGGATTCAATGATGGCAATGCCATTGAATGTCAAGGGGAGATGGTTAGACTCTCGCTTATTGGAGATGGTCATAGCCTGGGAGTTGTGTGATGCAAATATTGCTTGCTACTTATCAACCCAAGCCTGAATGTTTCACAGGTCTTGCTGGGTCTTTACTGCCCATCCCTAGTTTGCCTGAGAACGTGGTAGTGGGCCTTCTCTTTCAACTGCTGCAGTCCTTATGGTGATGGTACTCCCTTAATGGTTTTAGGTGGAGAATCTAGGAGTCTGACCCAGTGATGATATGTGTCCAGATAAAGATGATGTGTGACTTGTAGGTGCTGATATTCCCATAACTTTGATGCTCTTGTTCTTCTCAGTGGCAGATGTCACAGGGTAGGGCAAAATAAGCGTGGTGAGTTTCTGCAGTGCATCCTGTAGATCTTATTGCAGAGCTTGTGTGCCCATGGTGGAGAGTGGATATTGAGCCTGGTGACAGGTGTGCCAATTAAGCTAACTGCTCTGTCCTGCATCATTTGAAGCTTCGTAATTGTTGTTGTGGCTGCACTCATCCAGGTGAGTGATGAATATTCCAGTGCATTCTTGGCTTGGGCGCTAGTTGTTGTTTATTTTTAAACAAATTAATTTTAGTGCTGCTGGTCATGCTACATTGTGGCAAGTTCTCACAGAACAATGCAGCCATTCTCCATGCATGTAATATTTGCAAAAGAGCCTGATCTCAGTATCTAACCATAGTCAGGAATGGACCATTGGGCTGGCAGAGTTCCCTTTTCCTGACATCGATCCCCCTAACAATAGAATCTGCGATGGCAGCCATTTGTCCTGTCTTTCCTTCCATACCCATATTGAATTTCCCTAATCTCATCAGCAACCTATACTCTTCGTCCTATTTCTGCAGTTATTGCTGGTCTGACTGCTTATTAGACTCTCGCCTACATTTTTCTGAACTGCCTTTCTATTTTCAGTGTGCAGAATAACAGGCCTTGTGCAGTGCATTTCTTTGTTCCCCTGTCCAATCACAACCCATCATTCTGCATCTCTTCCACATCTTTGCCTGTGTCTTCTGAGCTGTTGTGTATCTGTAAAGCATGCACTCCCATGTTCTGCCACCAGGGAGCTCATCCCCTGAAGTCCCAAGGGATCCCAGCATCCCTTGGGAGCACTGTATATAAGCCGGCCCCGAAGGCCTGTTCCTCACTTTGGAGTGTCTTATTAAAGACTGAGGTCACTGTTACTTTAACCTCCCTGTATGCAGCCTCAGAAGTAGAAAGAAATAGAAAGGTGACGTCACAGCCAAGGGGGTAAGTGATAGGCTGGTGACTGGTAAGTAGTTTTTCTTTTTTCTCTTCTATATCAGTGAGTAACTTGTAACACTGTTGTTGCCAATTTAAGTTAATCTAAGGGTTAAGTCATGGCAGGAGAGCTCGGACACGTGTTATGCTCCTCCTGTACTATGTGGGAAATCAGGGACACGACTATGTGTGCGGGAAGTGTATCCGCCTCCAGCTCCTCACGGACCGTGTTGCGGAATTGAAGCTGAAGGTGGATTCACTCTGGAGCATCCATGATGCTGAGAATGACGTGAATAGCACGTTTTGTGAGTTGGTCTTACTGCAGGTAAAGGGTCCACAGCCAGATAGGGAATGGAAGACCAACAGGAAGAGCAGTGCAAGGAAGGTAGTGCAGGGGTCCTCTGCGGTCACCCCCCTGCAAAACAGACACACCGCTTTGAGTACTGTTGAGGGGGATGACTCATCAGGGGAGGACAGCAGCAGCCAAGTGCATGGCACCATGGGTGGCTCTGCTGCACAGGAGGGCAGGAAAAAGAGTGGGAGAGCAATAGTGATAGGGGATTCAATTTTAAGGGGAATAGATAGGCATTTCTGTGGCCGCAACCAAGACTCCAGCATGGTATGTTGCCTCCCTGGTGCAAGGGTCAAGGATGTCTTGGAGCGGGTGCAGGACATTCTGAAAAAGGAGGGTGAACAGCCAGTTGTCGTGGTGCACATTGGTACCAACGGTATAGGTAAAAAACAGGATGAGGTCCTACAAGACGAATTTAAGGAGCTAGGAGCTAATTTAAAAAGTAGGACCTCAAAAGTAGTAATCTCGGGATTGCTATCAGTGCCATGTGCGAGTCAGAGTAGGAATCGCAGGATAGCTCAGATGAATACGTGGCTTGAGCAGTGGTGCAGCAGGAAGGGATTCAAATTCCTGGGGCGTTGGAACCGGTTCTGGGGGAGGTGGGACCAGTACAAACCGGGCGGTCTTCACCGAGGCAGGACCGAACCAATGTCCTAGGAGGAGTGTTTGCGAGTGCTGTTGGGGAAGAGTTAAACTATTATGGCAGGGGGATGGGAACCAATGCAGGGAGACAGAGGGAAACAAAATTGAGACAGAAGCAAAATACAGAAAGGAGATGAGTAAAAGTGGAGGTCAGAGAAACCCAAGGCAAAAAACAAAGAGGAGCCACTTTGCAGCAAAATTCGAAAGGGTCTACGTGTGTTAAAAAGGCAAGCCTGAAGGCTCTGTGCCTCAATGCGAGGAGTATTCAGAATAAGGTGGACGAATTAATTGTGCAGATAGCAGTTAACGGATACGATGTGGTTGGCATCACGGAGACATGGCTCCAGGGTGACCAAGTCTGGCAACACAACATCCAAGGATATTCAACATTTAGGAAGGATAGACAGAAAGGAAAAGGAGGTGGGGTGGCGTTGCTGGTTAAAGAGGAAATTAATGCAATTGTAAGGAAAGACATTAGCTTGGATGATGTGAAATCGGTATGGGTGGTGCTACCGAATACCAAGGGGCAGAAAACGCTAGTGGGAGTTGTGTACAGACCTCCAAACAGTAGTAGTGATGTTGTGGAGGGATTCAAATAGGAAATTAGGGGTGCATGCAATAAAGTTGCAGCAGTTATCATGGGTGACTTTAATATGCATATAGATTGGGCTAACTAAACTGGAAACAATATGGTGGAGGAGGATTTCCTGGAGTGCATAAGAGATGGTTTACTAGACCAATATGTCGAGGAACCAACTAGGGGGGAGGCCATCTTAGACTGGGTGTTGTGTAATGAGAGAGGATTAATTAGCAATCTCGTTTTGTGAGGCCCCTTGTGACCATAATATGGCGGAATTCTATGTTAGGATGGAGAATGAAACTGTTAATTCAGATACCATGGTCCAGAACTTAAAGAAGGGTAACTTTGAAGGTATGAGGCATTAATGGGCTAGGATAGATTGGCGAATGATACTTAAGGGGTTGACAGTGGATGGGCAATGGCAGACATTGGGGGCCCAAGTTTCAGCCTCAGTTGCTCCTGATTTTTTGGAGCAACTGGTGTAGAACGGAGTATCTTAGAAATTCAAATTCTCGGCATTTAGTTTGCTCCAGTTCTAGTCAGTGTCCGGCCACTTACACCTGTTTTCAAAGTTTCGACAGTGAAAACTTACCCTAAACTAACTTCGAATGGAGTAAGTGAAATTTTTGTACGCTCGAAAAAACCTTGTCTACACTTTAGAAAATCAGGCGTAGGTTACAAATCAGGCGTAGGGAATGGGGGGGTGGGTGGGGTTTAAAGGGAAGTTTACAAACATTAAACACTTCAGTTTTACAAATAAAGATCCATCATCAATAATAAATGATAAAAACATCAATAAATCAACCAATAAATCAATCAAAAAAAATTAATAAATAAAACATTTTCTACTTACCGACTGCAGCACCGGGAGCCCTCCAACAGCCCCTCCCACAGTGTGTCTCTGTCAGTGTCTCTATCTCTCTGTCTGTCTGTCTGTGTCTCTCACTCTCTGTCTGTCAGTGTCTGTGCTTCTGACAGTGAGGGGAGGGAGAGGAGGGGGGTAGAGGGAGAGAGGGGGGCAGGGGGAGGGAGGGAGGTAGAGGGGAAGGGGGAGGGAAGGGGGAGAAGAGCGGGGGGAGAGAAACATAGAAACATAGAAAATAGGTGCAGGAGTAGGCCATTCGGCCCTTCGAGCCTGCACTGCCATTCAATGAGTTCATGGCTGAACATGCAACTTCAGTACCCCATTCCTGCTTTCTCGCCATACCCCTTGACCCCCTAGTAGTAAGGACTATATCTAACTCCCTTTTGAATATATTTAGTGAATTGGCCTCAACAACTTTCTGTGGTAGAGAATTCCACAGGTTCACCACTCTCTGGGTGAAGAAGTTTCTCCTCATCTCAGTCCTAAATGGCTTACGCCTTATCCTTAGACTGTGACCCCTGGTTCTGGACTTCCCCAACATTGGGAACATTCTTCCTGCATTTAACCTGTCCAAACCCGTCAGAATTTTAAACGTTTCTATGAGATCCCCTCTCATTCTTCTGAACTCCAGTGAATACAAGCCCAGTTGATCCAGTCTTTCTTGATATGTTAGACCCGCCATCCCGGGAATCAGTCTGGTGAA
Source organism: Pristiophorus japonicus (assembly GCF_044704955.1). Classification (NCBI taxonomy): domain Eukaryota; kingdom Metazoa; phylum Chordata; class Chondrichthyes; family Pristiophoridae; genus Pristiophorus; species Pristiophorus japonicus. Next base: position 47,167,284 of record NC_091987.1, read on the forward strand.
CCTTTGCTGCACTCCCTCAATCGCAAGAATGTCCTTCCTCAAGTTAGGAGACCAAATCTGTACTCAATACTCCAGGTGTTGCCTCACCAAGGCCCTGTACAACTGTAGCAATACCTCGCTGCCCCTGTACTCAAATCAAAGGCGGGGGAGGAGAAGGGGAAGTGGGGGAGGAGGAGGAGAAGGTGGAGAAGGGGGAGGAGGAGAAGGGGAAGGGGGGAGGAGAAGGGGAAGGGGAAGGGGGGAGGAGAAGGGGAAGGGGGGGAGGAGAAAAGGAAGGGGGGAAGAGGAGAAGGGGAAAGGGGGGGAAGAGGAGAAGGGGAAAGGGGGAAGAGGAGAAGGGGAAAGGGGGAGAGGAGAGGGGGGAAAGGAAAGGAGAGGGGGGGAAAGGAAAGGAGAGGGGGGGAAAGGAAAGGAGAGGGGGGAAAGGAAAGGAGAGGGGGAAAGGAAAGGAGAGGGGGGAAAGGAAAGGAGAGGGGGGAAAGGAAAGGAGAAGGGGGAAGGTGAGGGGGAAGGGGAAGGAGAGGGGGGGAAAGGAGAAGGGGTGGCGGGGGGAGGAGAGGAGAAGGGGGAGGGAGGCTGAACAGACCAGGACCGGCCGGGCCCAAGACTTCGGGCAGGGCCCGTCCCCAGCACCAGATTTACAGGTAGGTGGCGCTGGGTCGGGTCCGGGGTCCGGGGTCGGGAGCACGGGTCAGGTCGGGGGGAGCGCTGGTCGGGTCGGGGGGGGGGGGTGGCGGAGGGAGGTCGGGTTGGGTCGGGGGGTGGGGAGGAGGGAGGTCGGTTCGGTTCGGGTCGGGGGTGGGGGGGAAAGCAGGAGTCGGGTCGGTGTCGGGGTCGAGTCCGGTCCGGGGGCGGGGGGGAAGCGGGAGTCGAATCGGGTCGGGAGGAAGCAGGAGCTGGCCGTGGGAGGCAGCCTTATGCATGCAGCCCCAGTGAGGCCATTCGGCCAGGGCTAGGGGCTGCGTGCTTTGGGCCCCTCCCACACAGTTTTGGGCGCTTGGAGCTACTGCACATGCGCGCCCACTGTAGCGCGCATGTGCAGAGGTCCCGGCACTGTTTTCAGCGCAGGTACCTAGCTCCACCCCCCACAGCTCATGCTGCGCCACGCCCGACTCCAGAGGACCAGCAGGGAGAATCTGTAAGTTTTTTTTATGCGCACTTTGTGGCACGAAAAGCGCGCGTCCAGGTCGGACCAAGAGGACCCGAAATTTGGGCCCTTAGAGATCGCATGGATGAACTACAACAATTGTACATTCCTGTCTGGCGTAAAAATAAAAAAGGGAAGGTGGCTCAACTGTGGCTATCAAGGGATAGTATTAAAGCCAAGGAAGTGGCATACAAATTGGCCAGAAATAGCAGCGAACCCGGAGACTGGGAGAAATTTAGAACTCAGCAGAGGAGGACAAAGGGCTTGATTAGGGCAGGGAAAATAGAGTACAAGAGGAAGCTTGCAGGGAACATTAAGACGGACTGCAAAAGCTTCTATAGATATGTAAAGAGAAAAAGGTTAGTAAAGACAAACGTAGGTCCCCTGCAGCCAGAATTAGGGGAAGTCATAACTGGGAACAAAGAAATGGCAGACCAATTGAATAACTACTTTGGTTCGGTATTCATCAAGGAGGACACAAATAACCTTCCGGATATAAAAGGGGTCAGAGGGTCTAGTAAGAAGGAGGAACTGAGGGAAATCCTTATTAGTCAGGAAATTGTGTTGGGGAAATTGATGGGATTGAAGACCGATAAATTCCTCGGGCTGATGGACTGCATACCAGAGTACTTAAGGAGGTGGCCTTGGAAATAGCGGATGCATTGACAGTCATTTTCCAACATTCCACAGACTCTGGATCAGTTCCTATGGAGTGGAGGGGAGCCAATGTAACCCACTTTTCAAAAAAGGAGGGAGAGAGAAAACGGGGAATTATAGACCCATCAGCCTGACATCGGTAGTGGGCAAAATGATGGAATCAATTATTAAGAATGCCATAGCAGCGCATTTGGAAAGAGGTGACATGATAGGTCCAAGTCAGCATAGATTTATGAAAGGGAAATCATGCTTGACAAATCTTCTGGAATTTTTTGAGGATGTTTCCAGTAGAGTGGACAAGGGAGAACCAGTTGATGTGGTGTATTTGGACTTTCAGAAGGCTTTCGACAAGGTCCCACACAAGAGATTAATGTGCAAAGTTAAAGCACATGGGATTGGTGGTAGTGTGCTGACGTGGATTGAGAACTGGTTGGCAGACAGGAAGCAAAGAGTAGGAGTAAATGGGTACTTTTCAGAATGGCAGGTAGTGACTAGTGGGGTACCGCAAGGTTCTGTGCTGGGGCCCCAGCTGTTTACATTGAACATTAATGATTTAGACGAGGGGATTAAATGTAGTATCTCCAAATTTGCGGATGACACTAAGTTGGGTGGCAGTGTGAGCTGCGAGGGGGATGCTATGAGGCTGCAGAGTGACTTGGATAGGTTAGGTGAATGGGCAAATGCATGGCAGATGAAGTATAATGTGGATAAATGTGAGGTTATCCACTTTGGTGGTAAAAACAGAGAGACAGACTATTATCGGAATGGTCACAGATTTAGCTAAAGGGGAGGTGCAATGAGACCTGGGTGTCATGGTACATCAGTCATTGAAGGTTGACATGCAAGTACAGCAGGCGGTTAAGAAAGCAAATGGCATGTTGGCCTTCATAGCGAGGGGATTTGAGTACAGGGGCAGGGAGGTGTTACTACAGTTGTACAGGGCCTTGGTGAGGCCACACCTGGAGTATTGTGTACAGTTTTGGTCTCCAAACTTGATGAAGGACATTCTTGCTATTGAGGGAGTGCAGCGAAGGTTCACCAGACTGATTCCCGGGATGGCGGGACTGACATTTCAAGAAAGACTGGATCAACTGGGCTTGTATTCACTGGAGTTCAGAAGAATGAGAGGGGATCTCATAGAAACGTTTAAAATTCTGACGGGTTTAGACAGGTTAGATGCAGGAAGAATGTTCCCAATGTTGGGGAAGTGCAGAACCATGGGTCACAGTCTAAGGATAAGGGGTAAGCCAGTTCGGACCGAGATGAGGAGAAACTTCTTCACCCAGAGAGTGGTGAACCTGTGGGATTCTCTACCACAGAAAGTTGTTGAGGCCAATTCACTAAATATATTCAAAAGGGAGTTAGATGTAGTCCTTACTACTCGGGGGATCAAGGGGTATGGCAAGAAAGCAGGAATGAGGTACTGAAGTTGCATGTTCAGCCATGAACTCATTGAATGGCGGTGCAGTCTCGAAGGGCCGAATGGCCGACTCCTGCACCTATTTTCTATGTTTCTCTGTTTCTATGTTTCTATGTTTCATCTGTGTAAGGAACAAAATAACTAACGGCGAGAATACAAATCCAATGCAAAGATGCAGCAAACTGTGGGCATCCTGGAGAAGTTCTTGGAGGGTGAGGACTGGGATGCCTATGTCGAACGGCTAGACCAGTACTTTGTAGCCAACGAGCTGGACGGAGAAGGAAGAGCTGCAGAAAGGAGAGCGGTCCTCCTCACGGTCTAAGGGGTACCGACCTACAGCCTGATGAAGAATCTTCTGGCTTCGGTGAAACCCACAGATAAGTCATATGAGGAGCTATGTACACTGGTTCAGGAGCATCTTAACCCGAGGGAGAGCGTGCTGATGGTGAGGTATCGTTTCTACACGTGCCAGCATTCTGAAGGTTAGGAAGTGGAGAGCTATTTCGCCGAGCTAAGGCGACTTGCAGGGCAATGTGAGTTTGATGGCTACCTGGAGCAAATGCTCAGAGACTTTTTTGTACTGGGCATTGGCCACGAGACCATCCTACGAAAACTTTTGACTGTAGAGGCACCGACCCTCAGTAAGGCCATTGCGATAGCACAGGCGTTTATGTCCACCAGTGATAATACCAGACAAATCTCTCAGCACACAAGTGCTAGCAATGTTCATAAATTAACTGGAACTGTGTTTGCGAGCAGAAATGTACAGGGCAGAACCCACGAGTCTGCAACTGCCAACAGGCCTCAGGTGACCCAGATGACTCAGAGTCCCCAACAAAGGATGAATGCAAGGCAATTCACACCTTGTTGGCGTTGTGGAGGCTTCCATTCAGCCTATTCATGCCGCTTCAAAGGGTATGTTTGCAAGAGCTGTGGAACAATGGGGCACCTCCAACGAGCTTGCAAATGAGCTGCAAGCTCTGCAAAACCTGCTAACCAACACGTGGCAGAGGAAGATCAGTCCATGGTGGATCAAAGCAATTTCGAGCCTCAGAGAGAGGAGGCAGATGCTGAAGTACACCTATAATGCTAAACGTAAAATTGAATGGCTTACCCGTAGCCATGTAATTGGACACTGGCGCTCGCCAATCCATCATGAGTAAAAAGATATTTGAGAGACTGTGGTGCAACAAGGCATTCAGACCAGCCCTGAGCCCCATCCACACGAAACTGAGAACATACACCAAAGAGCTTATCACTGTCCTGGTCACCTACGAGGGCACAGTGCACGAACTGCCACTCTGGATTGTCCCGGGCGATGGCCCCACACTGCTTGGAAGGAGCTGGCTGGGCAAAGTCCGCTGGAACTGGGATGAGATCCGAGCACTATCACATGTCTATGAGGCCTCATGTACCCAGGTTCTTAACAAATTTCCTTCCCTTTTTGAGCCAGGCATTGGAAACATTTCCGGGGCGAAAGTGCGGTCCCACTTGGTCTCAGAGGCACGGCCTATTCACCACAAGGCGCGAGCGGCACCTCACATGATGAGGGAGAGAGTGGAAATCGAGCTGGACAGGCTGCAATGCGAGGGCATCATCTCCCCAGTGGAATTTAACGAGTGGGCCAGCCCATTGTTCCAGTACTCAAAAGTGATGGCACTGTCAGGATTTGCGGCGATTATAAAGTAACTATTAATCGTTTCTCGCTGCAGGACCAATACCTGCTACCTCAGGCAGACGACTTATTTGCGACGCTGGCAGGAGGCAAGACGTTCACCAAGCTCGACCTGACTTCGGCGTACATGATGCAGGAGCTGGAGGAGTCTTCGGAGGGCCTCACCTGCATCAACACGCACAAGGGGCTGTTCATCTACAACAGATGCCCGTTTGGAATTTGGTCGGCTGCAGTGATCTTCCAGAGAAACATGGAGAGCCTACTCAAGTTGGTACCACACACGATGGTCTTTCAGGACGACATATTGGTCACGGGTCGGGATACCACCGAGCACCTACAAAACCTGGAGGAGATCCTCCAGCAACTGGATCGCATAGGGCTGCAGCTAAAGAGGTCAAAATGCGTCTTCATGGCAACAGAAGTGGAGTTTTTGGGGAGAAAGTTTGCGGCGGATAGCATTCGGCCCACAGACACCAAGACAGAGGCTATCAGGAATGCACTCAGGCCACAGAACGTCACGGAGCTGCGGTCGTCCCTGAGACTCCTCAACTATTTTGGTAACTTCCTACCGGGGTTAAGCAGCCTTTTAAAGCCCCTACATGTGTTATTGCGCAAAAGTGAGAACTGGGTATGGGGAAAAAACCAAGTAATTGCTTTTGAGAAAGCCAGAAACATTGTATGCTCCAACAAGCTGCTTGTATTGTATAACCCGTCTAAAAGACTTGTGCTAGCATGTGACGCGTTGTCCTACGGAGTCGGGTGTGTATTACAACAAGCTAACATTGCAGGGAAGTTGCAACCTGTCACCTTTGCTTCCAGGAGCTTGTGTAAGGCCGAGAGGGCCTACAGCATGATTGAGAAAGAGGCATTAGCGTGTGTGTTCAGGGTAAAGAAAATGCATCAGTACCTGTTTGGCCTCAAATTTGAGCTGGAAACCGATCACAAGCCCCTCGCATCCCTGTTCGCTGAAAACAAGGGGATAAATACTTATGCCTCAGCCCGCATACAAAGGTGGGCACTCGCGCTATCAGTGTATAACTATACCATCCGCCACAGGCCAGGCACCAAGAACTGTGCGGATGCTCTCAGTCGGCTACCATTGCCCACCACGGGGGTTGAAATGGTGCAGCCTGCAAACTTGTTGATGGTGGCACAGCCCGCAGACTTATTGATGGTCACGGAAGTGTTTGAAAATGATAAATCACTTGTCACGGCCCGCCAGATTAGGACTTGAACCAGCCAAGATCCTCTGCTGTCCCTAGTAAAAAACTATGTACTGCATGGGAGCTGGGCCAGTATCCCAGTTGAAATACAAGAGCCAATCAAGCCATTCTAGCGGCGAAAGGACGAGCTGTCCATTCAGGCAGACTGCCTGTTGTGGGGTAACCGCGTAGTGCTACCCAAAAAGGGCAGGGAGACGTTCATCTCGGATCTTCACAGCACACTCCTGGGTGTAGTAATGATGAAAGCGATAGCCAGATCCCACGTATGGTGGCTCGACATCGACTCTGACTTAGAGTCCTGTGTACAGCAATGCAGCATATGTGGTCCGTTGAGCAATGTGCCCAGAGAAGCACCACTCAGTTTCTGGTCCTGGCCCTCCGGACGATGGTCAAGGATCCATGTTGACTATGCGAGCCCGTTTCTCTGTAAGAAGTTCCTGGTGGTGGTGGATGCTTTTTCAAAATGGATTGAACGTGAAATAATGTCGGGAAGCACTGCCACCATCACCATTGAAAGCCTGAGGGCCATGTTTGCCACCCACGGCCTGCCTGACATACTGGTCAGTGACAACGAGCCATGTTTCACCAGTGTTGAATTTAAAGAATTCATGGCCCGCAATGGGATCAAACAGGTCACCTCGGCCCCATTTAAACCAGCCTCCAATGGGCAGGCAGAGTGGGTAGTACAAACCATCAAACAGAGCCTTAAACGAGTCACAGAAGGCTCACTCCAAACCCGCCTGTCCCAAGTACTGCTCAGCTACCGCACGAGACCCCACTCGCTCACAGGGATGCCCCCGGCTGAGCTACTCATGAAAAGGACACTTAAAACCAGATTCTCGCTGGTTCACCCCAACCTGCATGATCAGGTAGAGAGCGAGCGGCAGCAACAAAATGTAAACGATGGTTGCGCCACTGTGTCATGGGAAATTGATCTGAATGACCCTGTGTATGTGCTAAACTATGGACATCGTCCCAAGTGGATTGTGGGCACGGTGATAGCTAAAGAAGGGAATAGGGTTTTTGTAGTCAAACTAGACAATGGACAAATTTGCAGAAAGCACCTAGACCAAACGAGGCTGCGGTTCACAGACTGCCCTGAACAACCCACAGCAGACACCACCTTTTTCGAGCCCACAACACACTCCCAAATGATCAACGACACCACGCCGGACCAGGAAATCGAACCCATCATGCCCAACAGCCCAGCAAGGCCATGCTCACCTAGCAGCCCTGCAGGGCCAACAACACGCCAGCCCAGCGAGGGCACAGCCAACATACTAGAACAGACATTTGTACCGTGGCGGTCCACCAGGGAAAGAAAGGCTCCCGACCGCCTCACCTTGTAAATAGTTTTCACTTTGACTTTGGGGGCAGAATGATGTTGTATATCTGTAAAGCATGCACTCCCATGTTCCGCCTCCAGGGAGCTCATCCCCTGAAGTCCCAAGGGGTCCCAGCATTCCTTGGGAGCACTGTATATAAGCCGGCCCCTAAAGCCTGTTCCTCACTCGAGAGTGTCTTATTTAATCTTTAATCTCCCTGTGTGCGGCCTCATCTGAGTTTGGAACACAATATTAGCCATTGCACTTCAGAAAGGTCCCGCAAGTTCAGGATTTTTGCATATGCTGCGTAGCCATGAAAACCCAGAACTTGCAATCTGTCAAGTTTCGCATTGGCAGATCCTTCGTATCTGCTGCAAAAACATTTTCGCTGGTATAAAGTTGGGCTATTTGCCCAACTACTGCCCAATGAATGATCAGGGAGCCCTTATACCTGGTAAAATCAGGCATAAGGCTTGCTTTTACCAGCATAAGGGTTAAAATAAATGTTCAAATAACTTTATTTAAATTATTAAAACATATACATTTAAAATTAGTTTAGCTAAATTTTGGCCTGTTTTACAATGTTTAAATTTATTTTTCAAAAAATTTAACTTTCATTTTAAATGCTTAATTAAAGGCTCTTTTAACTAATTTTGAACATGGGAACATTTATTTTTATCTAAGTGGTGTGAATTCTTATTTATTTGGGGATTTCTATTATGCTTATGGGGATTCCGTATGTAAATAGAAACCCCATAAGCATCAGAGGAATCCCCCTTTTTGATTGGTTGACCGGGCCCATGCAATCCCAGGGATGTTTGCAAACTATCTGCACCCCTGGGACCCATGGACCTTTACGCAGGCGACGCCTGCAGGCCCAGAACCAAAGAGACCAAGGCTCCGGAGACACCAGGTCTGCTCGGACTTTTTTTTCGGTTCAGGGGCAGAGTCCTCTGGTACGCTTCCAACTGTAAATTCAGACCCATTATTTCTCTCAAAAATGCACTTCTTAGGTTGGTATGGTCTTATACATTGTATATACTGCAGCACTACTACTACTAATTTAAATTAGTTTCAATTCAGCCCAATCAGAAGAATTTATCCACACAAAACACATAAACAAGTTTTCAGTGTTTTATGAGCACCCACTCTGCAACAATAAAAGTTTTTTTTTAAAAACAATTTATTATCTTCAGAGAACAAAACTAAAAGAAATGTAAAACTTTTTTTTTGAAAACTTACCAGAACCTTTCCCCACAATTTCGTGGCCTCAGCTGCAGTTCTGGCTCGCTAGGTCTATTTCTCTCAGATCATGGTGACTCAGTCTCACTGGCCTCAATAAATATTTCCAGATAACTAACTGAGCTCTGTGCTTTCAAATTCAACCACTGCTCTGCAGCTCTGGCTCTCTGTGCTACACAAGGAAGAGCCTCTTACATTTGCCCCAGCTCCATCCTAAATTCTTTGTGGCAATTGGTTTTAGCCAAATTCCATAATGATGTGCCATGGCCAAGTCAAATATAAATTCATAACTGGAGAGAAAACATCTGCACGGTCTATGCTCGTGTCAGTCAGTGGTACATTATTGAATTTGTTACCGCGTGGAAAATGCAATGTTACCAGAATTAATTGGTTTCAAAAACATCACTTAACTGCTGTTTTCAATAAACCAGAGAACCACTATTATAATTTTAAATGATCGGCAGACTATGCAGGACAACGTTAACACTGCCCAAACAATACTACTTGCAAAAAGCAAGTAAAATTTTGAAGATCAGAACCAAAAATAAAAACTGCTGAAACGCTCATCAGGACAGACCGCATCTCATGGCTGGAACAGCGGAATTGCTGGCAGTCGGGAGGCCAGCATCGCGAGAGCGGAGTGGTGCGGGAGGATAAAGGGCTGCGGTAGCTTGGAGCAGTGGCAGTCGGGAGGAGGCCAGCTGCAGCAGGGCAGAAAGTAAATAAAGAAGTAAAAAGAAATCGTAGTGTGACGTCACTGCCAATTGGGTCAGTGATTGGCTGGTGGATTGGTGAGTATTTTATCTTTTTCTTTATCTTTTTCTTTTCTTATCAGTATGTAACCTTTGGCATTGTTGCCAAATTAAGTTAATTTAAGGGTTAAGTCATGGCAGGAGAGCCCAGACCCGTGTAATGCTCCTCCTGTGCTATGTGGGAAATCAGGGATGCTTCCAGTGTCCCTAACTGCTATGTGTGCAGGAAGTGTGTCCAGCTGCAGCTCCTGACAGACTGCATTGCGGCACTGGAACTGAGCATGGATTCACTCTGGAGCATCCGCGATGCTGAGGATGTCGTGGATAGCACATTTAGTGAGTTGGTCACACCGCAGGTAAAGGTTACACAGGCAGATAGGGAATGGGTGACCAGCAGGAAGAGCAGTGGAAGGAAGGTAGTGCAGGGGTCCCCTGCGGTCATCTCCCTCCATAACAGATATACTGTTTTGGGCACTGTTGGGGGAGATGGCTCACCAGGGAAAGGCAGCAGCAGCCAAGTTCATGGCACCATGGGTGGCTCTGCTGCACAGGAGTGTAGGAAAAAGCGTGGGAGAGCTATAGTGGTAGGGGATTCTATTGTTAGGGGAATAGATAGGTGTTTCTGTGGCTGCAATCGAGACTCCAGGATTGTATGTTGCCTCCCTGTTGCAAAGGTCAAGGATGTCTCGGAGCGGCTGCAGGGCATTCTGGAGGGAAAGGGTGAACAGCCAGTTGTCGTGTTGCATATAGGTCCCAAAGATATAGGTACAAAATGGGATGAGGTCCTACAAGCTGAATTTAGGGAGGTCGGAGTTAAATTAAAAAGTAGGACCTCAAAGGTAGTAATCTCAGGATTGCTACCAGTGCCACTTGCCAGTCAGAGTAGAAATAGCAGCAAAATAAAGATGAATACATGGCTTGAGCAATGGTGCAAGAGGGAGGGATTCAAATACCTGGGACATTGGAACTGGTTCTGGGGGAGGTGGGACCAGTACAAAATGGATGGTCTGCACCTGGGCAGTACCGAAACCGATGTCCGAGGGGGGAGTGTTTGCTAGTGCTGTTGGGGAGGGTTTAAACTAATGTGGCAGGGGGATGGGAATCTATGCAGGGAGAGAGAGGGAAGTAAAATGAAGGCAGAAGCAAAAGGTAGAAAGGAGATAAGAAAACGTGGAGGGCAGAGAAATCAAAGGCAAAAATCAAAAAGGGCCACATTACAACATAATTCTAAAAGGACAAAGAGTGTTAAAAAAACAAGCCTGAAGGCTCTGTGTTTCAATGCAAGGAGCATTCGTAATAAGGTGGATGAATTTGCTGCGCAGATAGCTGTTAACGGATATGATGTAATTGGGATTACGGAGACATGGCTCCAGGATTACCAAGGCTGGGAACTCAACATCCATGGGTATTCAATATTCAGGAAGGATAGACAGAAAGGAAAAGGAGGTGGGAAGATTACCGCAATAGTAATGAAGGATATTAGCTTGGATGAGGTGAAATCAGTATGCGTGGAACTACGGAATACCAAAGGGCAGAAAACACTAGTGGGAGTTGTGTACAGACCATCAAACAGTTGTAGTGAGGTTGGGGACAACATCAAACAAGAAATTAGGGATGCGAGCAATAAAGGTACAGCAGTTATCATGGGTGACTTTAACCTACATATAGATTGGGCTAACCAAACTGCTAGCAATACGGTGGAGGAGGATTTCCTGGAGTGTATAAGGGATGGTTTTCTCGACCAATATGTCGAGGAACCAACTAGAGAGCTAGCCATCCTAGACTGGGTGTTGTGTAACGAGAGAGGATTAATTAGCAATCTTGTTGTGCGAGACCCCTTCAGGAAGAGTGACCATAATATGGTGGAATTCTTCATTAAGGTGGAGAGTGATACAGTTAATTCAGAGACTAGGGTCCTGAACTTAAAGAAAGGTAACTTCGATGGTATGATATGTGAATTGGCTAGGATAGACTGGCGAATGATACTTAAAGGGTTGACAGTGGATAGGCAATGGCAGATATTTAAAGATCACATGATGAACTTCAACAATTGTACATCCCCGTCTGGCATAAAAATAAAACAGGGAAGGTGGCTCAACTGTGGCTAACAAGAGAAATTAGGGATAGTGTTAAATCCAAGGAAGCGACATATAAATTGGCCAGAAAAACCTGTGGACTGAGAGAAATTTCGAATTCAGCAGAGGGGGACAAAGGGTTTAATTAGGAGGGGGAAAATAGAGTATGAGAGGAAGCTTGCAGGGAAAATAAAAACTGACTGCAAAGCTTCTATAGATATGTGAAGAGAAAAAAAATAGTGAAGACAAATGTAGGTCGCTTGCAGTCAGAATCAGGTGAACTTATAACAGGGAACAAAGAAATGGCAGACCAATTGAACAAATATTTTGGTTCTATCTTCATTAAGGAAAACACAAATAACCTTCCGGAAACACTAGGGGACTGAATGTCTAGCGAGAAGGAGGAACTGAAGGAAATCCTTATTAGTCAGGAAATTGTGTTAGGGAAATTAATGGGATTGAAGGCCGATAAATCTCCAGGGCCTGATAGTCTGCATCCCAGAGTACTTAAGGAAGTGGCCCTAGAAATAGTGGATGCATTGGTGGTCATTTACCAACATTCTATAGACTTTGGATCAATTCCTATGGATTGCAGGGAAGCTAATGTCACCCCACTTTTTAAAAAAGGAGGGAGAGAGAAAACAGGGAATTATAGACTGGTTATCCTGACATCGGTAGTGGGGAAAATGTTGGAATCAATTATAAAAATGTAATAGCAGCGCATTTGTAATGCAGTGGCAGGATCAGTCCAAGTCAGCATGGATTTATGAAAGGGAAATCATGCTTGACAAATCTCCTCGAATTTTTTGAGGATGTAACTAGTAGGTTGGACATGAGAGATGTGGTGTATTTGGACTTTTAAAAGGCTTTTGACAAGGTTCCACACAAGAGATTAGAGTGCAAAATTAAAGCACATGGTATTGGCGGTAATGTATTGATGTTGGCAGACAGGAGCAAAGAGTAGGAACAAATGGGTCCTTTTCAGAATTGCAGGCAGTGACTAGTGGGGTACCGCAAGGCTCAGTGCTGAGACCCCAGCTATTTACAATATACATTAATGATTTAGACAAAAGAATTGATTGTAATATCTCCAAGTTTGCAGATGACACTAAACTGGGTAGCAGTGGGAGCAGTGAGGAGGATGCTAAAATGCTGCAGGGTGACTTGGACAGGTTAGGTGAGTGGCAGATGCAGTATATTGTCGATAAATGTGAGTTTATCCAGTTTGGTGGCAAAAACAGGAAGGCAAAATATTATCTGAATGATGACAGATTAGGAAAAGGGGAGGTGCAATGAGACCTGGGTGTCATGGTACAGCAGTCATTGAAAGTTGGCATGCAGGTACAGCAGGCGGTGAATAAGGCAAATGACATTTTGGCCTTCATAGCGAGAGGATTTGAGTATAGGAGCAGGGAGGTCTTACTCCAGTTGTACAGGGCCTTGGTGAGGCTACATCTTGAATATTGTGTACAGTTTTGGTCTCCTAATCTGAGGAAGGACATTCTTGCTATTGAGGGAGTGCAGCGAAGATTTACCAGACTGATTCCTGGGATGGCAGGACTTATATATGAAGAAACACTCGATCAACTAGGCTTATATTCACTGGAATTTCGAAGAATGACAGAGGACCTCATAGAAACATATAAAATTCTGACGGGATTGGACAGGTTAGATGCAGGAAGAATGTTCCCGATGTTGGGGAAGTCCAGAACCAGGGATCACAGTCTAAGGATAAGAGGTAAGCTATTTAGGACCGAGATGAGGAAAAACTTCTTCACTCAGAGAATTGTGAACCTGTGGAATTCTCTACCACAGAAAGTTGTTGAGGCCTGTTTGTTAGATATATTCAAAAGGGAGTTAGATGTGGCCCTTACGGCTAAAGGGATCAAGGAGTATGGAGAGAAAGCAGGAATGAGGTACTGAAGTTGCATGATCAGCCATGATCATATTGAATGGTGGTGCAGGCTCGAAGTGCCGAATGGCCTACTCCTGCACCTATTTTCTATGTTTCTATGTTTCTATTAACATTTCAGATGTAGACCCTTCATCAAAATGGTAGGTTCACTTCAAAAACCGCTCCTCTCCATTCCTGTTTCTGATGAATTATGATCTACTGCTCCCAAGAGTGTGTCTTTTATTTCCAATACATTCATTTGTAATGGATGTCTCCTGTGTTGTACTGGCAAATTGAAAGGTAGGTCAATTTAAGTACATTCCCCTGGTTGTGCCTTGCAAATATTGTTACCAGCAGTGATGTACTAGGAGAGCCATATATCTGTCTTTTTTTGTTGATGGAGTGACAATCCTGATCATTTATCCAGCTGCTGTGCACTTAGACTCACTAGCATGACATTAAAAATTGCCTTGCGGCAAAGTTATTTGAATAGGTCCCAAGACAACAGAAGTCATTAGTTTTGAAAGTACATTCTGTAGGTATGAGTGAATAATTATTGTCTAATTTTCTTTCCATTATTTTAAATGTGCATAAATAGAATAGTCTACAAATAAGCTCAATAAAGAGTGAAAAATTATACTGAAGGTAATGGTGGTGAGGCAAATGATGAAGTTAGTAGAGAGTAATGGGGCTGGATTCTTCTCTGTGATCCTGCCCAAAATGCAGTGAGACAGCCTTGGAAAATGAGACAAAATCTGCCAGTGATGCCCATCATGGCCTCACCACCATAATCTGGATTTCCCTCCCAATCCTCACTGTGGCTGGCCATCCTTTCCCTGCCAAACACATGCAAATACCGGCAGGGGCACAGGTCCCCAGCCCATTACTCTCTTTTCCATCCCAGGTACTGTCACTTCATGTGGTAGCTGGAAGTGGGCTTGGGTATCGGCAATAAAGGCTCCGAGGTCAAGGAATGAGGGAGAGGGTTTAATAGAGGCCTCTTCATTGTCCAATCTTCCCCCTCACACAGTTAACTTTTGTAGGCCTATGTTTCTGCCATTTAGTTTCATTTATCCTCAGGGCTTTTCTGCCCCTTTAAATGCCAGGTCACCTCTTCTAGTTCCACAATGACAGCCCCACTGCAGCATCTCCGAGAGTTCGTAGGCAGAGATTCTCAGCGGGAATCCTGCCATGAGCTCCTCATGTATCTTCAATGATCCTTGATGCAGGACAATGACTATGGTTTGGGCAGAGTCGGAGGGATGGATGGAAGTCCAACTCTGCTGTCACTCTGCCCCAAGAAGGAAGATTTCCACCCATGAATACTTTTAATTCATTCTTGGAATTTAGCCATTGCTGGCAAAGTCAGGATTCAGTGCCCGTCCCTAGTTGGCTTTGAGAAGGTGGTGGTGGGCCTTCTACTTGAGCGCTGCAGTCCATGTGGTTAAGGTGCTCCCACAATGCTGTTAAGTAGGGTGTTCCAGGATTCTGTCCCAGCAATGATGAAGGAACAGCAGTATATGTCTAATTCAGGATGGTGTGTAGCTTGGAGGGGAACTTGGAGTTCATCATGTTCCCTCGTATCTGCTGCCATTGTAGGACTTTGTGTTGACAGTTGTACGTTTGGGAGGTGCTGTTGAAGAAGCCTAGGCGAGTTGCTGCAGTGCATCCTGTAGATGGTACACCCAGCAGACACAGTGCATAGGTGGTGGAGAAGTTGGATGTATAGGCTTGTGGGTGAAATGGCGAACAAGTGGACAGTTTTTCCTTGATGGTGTCGAGGTTCTTCAATATTGTTGCACCTGAATCCATCCAGGCAAGTGGAGAGTATTCCATCACAGTCCTAATTTCTGTGGTGGATGTGAACTACTAGCAGCAGAATAACCAGCCTCTGGCCTGCTCCAGTAGTTACAGCATTTATGTGCTGGTCCAATTAAGTTTCTGGACAATGGCGATCCTTCGGGATGTTGATGGGGAGGGGCGGGGAGAAACTCAGGGACGTTAATGCAGCTGAT
The DNA here is from genome assembly GCF_044704955.1 of Pristiophorus japonicus. Lineage (NCBI taxonomy): Eukaryota > Metazoa > Chordata > Chondrichthyes > Pristiophoridae > Pristiophorus > Pristiophorus japonicus. The sequence goes on from NC_091987.1 coordinate 47,182,709, forward strand.
TGTTAAGGGGAGGTGGTTAGGCTCTCTCTAGTTGGAGATGGTCATTGTCTGGAACGTGTTTTGTGCAAATGTTACTTATCACTTATCAGCCCAAGCGTAAATGTTGTCCAGGTCTTGCTGCATATGACATGGTCTGTCATATTATCTGAGGAATTGTTAATGGAGCTGAACACTGTGCAATCATCAAACAATCCCACTTTTGATCTTAATGATGGAGGGAATGTCATTGATGAAGCAGCTAAAGCTAGTTGAGCCTGGGATGTTGCCCTTATGACTGCAGCCGCTGGAGATTTCCTCCTCATTCCCGTTGAGCTCAGTGTGAGAGTATTAGAGATTGCGGTGGAGTTCAATTCTGCTGCTGCAAATAGCACAAAGTGCTTCAAGGATGCCCAGTGTTGAGGCGCTAGATCTGTTATTAATCTATCTCACTTAGCACAGTGGTAGTGGCATGTGGCAGAATGGAGGCTGTCCTCAGTGTGAAGATGGAACTTGGTCTCCAGAGGAACTTGTGCTATGTCACTCCAACCAATGCTGTCATGGACAGAGGCATCTGTGACAGGTAGATTAGTAAGGATGAAGTCAAGTAAGTTATTTCCTCATGCGGGTTCCTTTACCACCTGCTGCAAGTCAGATGCTTTCTAAAGGTAAAACTGTCATGAATAATGTGGAGTTGGCATCTTTGAATTATTAGATGGCACCAAAGATATATACTGATAATTGCACGGTCGTCTGATAAACTCAGATATCAATACCAAAAAAAATATTCTATTTTAGTTCTTATTAGTAAGAACCATCAGAAAAATAATTGTTGTGTGCCAGTAATGAGGGTAAAACATCCTTTGACAAGTTTTTTCCCCTTGTTAGGTTTAGCAAGTTAACAGTGAATTACAAGAAGAGTCTTACTTCTATACATCGAGCGCAAAATTCAGATCCATGGCACCTGTTTTTTGGGTGCTACGAAGGGCCTTAGAGGTCCAAAATGGCGCGCGCACATTTCTGGTGTGAGTCGCGCCGGACGGTATATTGGTGAGGGCGTTATCACAAGCAGTGAGCGTCCACCGGACATATGCAGAATGGATAGATCATGACGTCAATCAGTGTGCAACGCTGCCATTTTGGAGCTCAATGCTCCAGCTAATGCCCCCTCTTACTCGCACAGCTGAACTCGCGTTCAGCAACAGAAAGAACCCCTCACCAGAGACCAGAGGGCTACAGGCTTCCCTATTGTGTCATTGACTGCACGCAGATTACTTTGCATGCACTACATGTCAATTCAGAGATGTACCACACTGAAAATGGATTCCACTCCCTCACCGTCTGGCTGGTGTGCCACCATCGGCAGTACATCATGCAGGTCAATGCCTGGTATCCTAGCAGCAGTCATGATGACTTAATTATACAGCAGTCCACTGTGCCATCTGCATTTGAACCACCACGCCAAACCAAAGGGTGGCTACTGGGCGACAAGGGCTATTCGCTGATGACATCATTTATGACTCTGGTGCACAACCCATGTACACATGCACAACATGCATACAATGAAAGCCATGTTGCTGCACAAAGTATGATAGAGCAGACCATTGGCCTGCTAAAACAATGCTTCTGCTACCTGGACCACTCTGTAGGAGCTCTGCAATACTCGGCAGAGTAGGTGTCTAGATTTATGGTCGTCTGCTGCATGCTGCAGAACCTCGCCATCAAGTGGGCACAACCCTTGCCATCAGCTCTACGGTGACCATCTGAGGAGGAGGAGGAGGAGGAAGGGGACTGGGAGGAGGAAGAGAGGAAGCAAACTAGACAGCTTTCTGGTCGGGCTATGCATGAAGAACTAATTCGAGTGTGATACCAGTAAAGGGAACCCCAACTCCCCATTCACCAACAGTCCCACACCTTACATTCCCTTTGTCACAGACTATCACAGTGTTCACTTGGCCACAATGCAATAATAAAAGCCAACAAAAAATAAACATTGTAAACCAAATTTATAAGTGAAATCATGTCATATTGCGTAGAAATATAAACTAATCACACTTGTGCATTCCCTTCGTGCCTGTCCCTTTGAACACTGGAATCCAGAACCATAATGGCAGCAGTCTGAGGTTGCATGGCAGCAAGACGAGCTTCCATGACAGCAGTCTGAGATTCCACGACATCACTCAGTTGTTGGGTGGCTGCTGCTTTTGCAACAATGGAAGTTGAGATATCAGCCATCATACGCTGCATCATAGTTGGGTCCACAAATGTGCTAATGGAGTTTGCCACCAGTTCCATGCTGGAAAGGATAAGCTCTAAGCTCTGCACAAAGCCCTGTGCCATGTTGTTACCTCCATGCTCCTGGACATTGCACACAGGGTTTCTAGCAGGCTTCCCAATGCACCAAGCATTTCATTGTGCAAACCCATCAGCCTTCCTTTGTAGCCTGCCCCATCAAAGTCCTCATCTGAGTCCTCTACAGCACTACCCGTGTGTGACCTCGCCTTCTGGCGAACTGGCACCTGTGCTATTCTTGCCCACCGCCACTTGTGCCCAGTGTCTCACCACGTGCAGATCCCGCTCCTATGCTATGCTCTAAATTACGCGCAGTGTCAGTATCTGAGCTCGTGGCTGCAAGTGTGAAATCATCATCACTGTCTTCTTGCTCTTCCATCTGCTTTTCTTCCACCACTGCTTGGCCAGCTTGCAGTTCTTTTGTATCTGTAAGGAGAAAGGCACTAGTGTAATGATGCTGTGAGGGGAGATGGGGGAAGCAGGAGTTGCACGCTCACTCATCTGCTGTTTGTCAATCACAGGCGATTGTGGGATTATGGGAAGTGGGATGTGAGAAGAAGGATTAGATATGAGGATACTGTCATCTTCTATGATTTCTGCCCCGCTGCTGGCTATGGCCTGAGCAATGGCTACTCCAATGATGCCGAGCACCATCTCCTCCATGGGGGTAAGGGGATGCAGGTGCGCCTGTCCCCCTCCAGTTAGCTCCTGCTGTGCGCCACCATGTCCTGCAAAATAGAGGGAAGTATGTGAATGAGTGTGGTGCAATCTGTTAGGGTGCTATCACTATCATGGTTGAAAAACTGGCAGTGTGTGCAAGCTGTGCGATGTGGGTGTGAGGCTAGCAGCAGTGCTAAGTGTGTGAGGGTGAGGTGCAGCTACGAATGTTAGGTATGAGTTTTGATTGAAAGAGATTGTTGGCAGGTGAGTGATGGGGGTGTGGTGCAATGTGCAGTGGTTGAGGGTATGATATGGTATTTAAAGATGCATTTACTGACCTTGGCCACTCGTGTGAGGTCATTGAATTTTTTGCAGCACTGATTCGAGCTCCTTGGGAGTTGACTCCTGACATAGACCACCAAGGCTATCTGCTGCCACTGCCTCCTAACCCCTTGTAGATACAGCACATCTCTCCTCCTTTCTACCTCCTCCATCAAGGCATCCAGTGCAGTATCGGAAAACTTTAGAACCTGCTCTTTCTCATGTTGTGCCATTATTGAGTGTTTCCCAGGTCAGGATCTGTTGTAGAACGACTTGCACCAGCTGCTGCAGCCACAATGCACCTCCCCTTTAAGAGGTACAGGCTGGCTTTAAGAAGTGCAGGTTATCTTTAAGTGATGCTAACCTTTCACAATTTTGGGCTCCCTTCAAATGCTTGCAACCATGCGTGGTTAGTGCTGGCTTATGTTATAATCATGGAAATGAGCAGACAGCACAAAGTTGGCCTGTTGCCTGCATCACATTGAACACCATGTGGGTGAATCGCGCATCTCCACACCCATTTTTTGGAGCTATCAAATTTAGCCCTTGCTGATGGAAAGACAGTCCTGGTTATTTATCCAGTTGCTGTTCATATACAGTCACCGGCATGAAATCAAACAAGCTGTGGATACTTAGATGGTTGATAAGTGAGGTTGATCATAAGTAGATGCACTTGGACAAATTGCCTCACGCATGGTTGTTTGCAAAGGTCCCAAGGCAATGGAGGTCATGCCTAATGCAGATGGACAAATAATTAATTTAGCGAGTAACAATATTGAGTTCATAACTCAAATGATTGTCACAAAAAGGTTGCAAATCCATAAATGAGAGGAACCGTTTCATGCTGTTTCAAATTGCAAGGAGATCAACAGAGTAACAATTTTAGCTAACATTTTCATTAGTCAGTTATATTTTAGTGAGATATACATTAAAAGTAATGTTGAATCCAGAGCAACTTTCAAATTAATTTTATAATACACTACGATATTTAAATTTGTATCCACTTTTTCTTTACAGAAGTTAAATAAAAATATACTTTCTCAAGAGTAAGGATTACCCAACGTCAGATATGTCATAATACCATCATATAAAATTTAGCATTTTTAGGAGAGTTACATAAAGTATGTGGCCTTTGGTGATTGCTCTCAACATATTTGTGCAAGGCATAAACGACCAACAAGGTCATGTAGGAAATCAGTGCGTTTCTATGCGGAGTCGGCCTACAGCTTCCATCTGTGGCGGGGAGGTGAGGGGGGATGGGAGATGGAGGAGTGGGTGGTGAGTTAGACGATCCTGGGGGAGGGTCTCAAACACACTGGCTGGAGATTTTTTGTGGACCATTCCTGCAGTTCCCGGGCCCACATAAATTAAAAAACTGGAGATTTGCTGAGCATTTTTTGAGTGGCCTCCAAGGCTCCCTTTATGGTTCACTGGTTAAGCCGATCAATGCCTAGGACAACTAGGTAAAGCATGCATGGCGCAAGTGCCGGCCATTTCTACCTGAACTTCACATTTGGCTTTAAACAACCAGATTTACATATTTCAAGCGAGCGCCCTGGAAAACTAAATGTCACCCGAACCAAAATGGTATCCGCACAACTCTGGCACAGATTAGAAGCAGTGAAATCATGCCGTGAAATTCGGAGGCCTAACACCAATTTTACACTGGAAAAGTATAGGCCCAGAAATCCCGGCCTTCCCGGGTCTGTACAGAGTGTGTACGTACAGACCCGGGACTGCACTGAAAACGGGCTTTTCCGATCTGTCAAGCTCCAGCTTGACAGATCCTCCGTATCTCGGGAGCGAGGACATTCGCATAGCCAAGATTGCGGTATTTACCCATATCTTGCCCAGCGGATTTCCTGAAAACTCTTGCACCTGATAAAAACAGGCGCATAGCCTACTTTTACAGGCATAAGAGTTTTAAAACACACAAAAACATAATAAAATAAAATGTTAAAAAACACCTTTTATTGTTAAAACCCTCCCCACTACAGTAAGTTTATTTTAAACCATAATTAAAAAAACTTTTTTTAAAAATTGGGAAAATATTTTTTTTATATAACACATAATTAACTTTAATTTAAATTAATGTTAAATATGTGGTGTATTTTTTCTATTTTTTATTAGTGTTTTGGATGTTTGGGGGATTTCTCAATCATAATAATGGAAACTCCAACTTACGGCGTTTCCATTATTATGAATGAGAAAATACTTTACCTAGATTGGCTGCCCAGAGCCATGTGACTGCAGCTCTAGCTCTGCGGACGTCCTGACGTGCATGTGGTCCGGCGCGCAGTGAATGGAGGCCTCAGGACTGGGATCTCTCATGGACGCAGCAGGTTCAGGTAAGTGCACACCTTTTTTCCCTTTTTTAGCCAATCGCTGCGGGAAGCAGCCGACCGGAATTTCTAGGCCAATGAGAACTCGTAGAAACTAAATTTTCATTGCTATTAATGAGAAAGCTGTGGAATACTGTTCCTGATTGGTTGTGCAATCACACGTGACTGCACCTTCTGCGTCTAAACCTGGAGGACGGTAGCGTTTCGCAGCGCGGGAAGAGAAGGCCTCCCCACTGGAATCCCACGCTCCTCTGGGACCACCAGGTACTTACGTAAAAATTCCCTGCTCGGAGGCGTTTGTCCGAAAGAAGCCTCCGACCAGAATTTCAGGGCCATTATTTAATTTCCCAAATGTTTAGTAATGGTTTATATTTTGGATTAAAATGGAAATTGTCTTTTGCACCTAAGTTTGTGAGGTCAACTCATTGGGCCCAAGTTTCCACACGATAAAAAACGGGTGTCCCTCCGAGCTGGGCGCCCGTTTTTCACGCCTAAAACGGCGCCTAAAAAAAAACTCGCGATTCAGGAGCGCCCTGCAGCTCCTTGTCTGCCTGGCGCGGCGCCCAGGGAGGCGGAGCCTACACTCGCGCCAATTTTGTAAGTGGGAGGGGGCGGGTACTATTTAAATTAGTTTTTTTCCTGCCGGCAACGCTGCGCGTGCGCGTTGGAGCGTGCGCGCACGCGCAGTGTGAAAAAAACATTGGCACTCAGCCATTTTTGTAGTTCTTTGTAGCTGTTTAATTTTTGAACATTTATTTAATAAAAGCACATTGCCATCAGCACATCAGCACTTGCAGCCTTCTCACTGTCTCCTGCCCCCCCCCCCCCCGCGGGAAGAACGGGCGCCTCCTCCCCCCACCCCGCGGGAAAGAACGGGCGCCTCCTCCCCCCCCCCCCCCGCGGGAAAGAACGGACGTCTCCTACCCCCCCCGCGGGAAGAACGGGCGCCTCCTCCCCCCCCCGCGGGAAGAATGGGCGCCTCCTCCCTCCCCCCCGTGGGAAAGAACGGGCGCCTCCTCCTCCGCCCCCCCCCCCCCGTGGGAAGAACGGGCTCCTCAGGCTGACTGCAGCATTCTCCGTGCCTGAAGCACTTTCACACAGGTAGGAAGATGGTTTATTTAATCTTTTCTTTGCTTATAAATGTTTATTCCGGTTGGATTTATTTGTATAATATTTGTAGAAGTATAAATAAGGATTTATTGTAGTATTTAATGACTTCCCTTCCCCCCACTCCCCCCGCAACCTTGTTCTGGATGCCTAATTTGTAACCTGCGCCTGATTTTTTAATGGATAGAACAGGTTTTTTCAGTTCTACAAAAATCTTCACTTGCTCCATTCTAACTTAGTTTGGAGTACGTTTTCACTGTGGAAACTTTGAAATCAGGCGTCAGTGGCCGGACACACCCCCTTTTGAAGAAAAAATTCTGTTCTAAAGTAGAACTGTTCTACCTGACTAGAACTGCAGAAAAAAAAATGTGGAGAATTGCGATTTCTAAGATAGTCCGTTCTCCAACAGTTGCTCCTAAAAATCAGGCGCAAATCATGTAGAAACTTGGGCCCTATATAAAGTTAGCAATAATGCACATAGTTCACATGGGTGTCCAGCATGCCAGAAGACCTATAAATAGTGTATAGAAATTCCCATGCCCAAATGAATATTAAAATGAAGTTCCAGTCTGTTTGAGATAGATACTTTCTGCATCCCCAGAAATACATGTGATGCACAAAGTGAGTGGAAGTTGAGTACAAGAGATTTCAGCCCACTGTTCATGTCTGCCTGATTTACACCAATAAATCAGGTAGATCCGATCAGAAAATCTAAACTGTGATATTTACAGAAAGATTTTTTCGGCACATTTTTTTGTCAAAAAATTTGAACTTGGAATAAACAACTGATATCTAATTTACATGATCAGAAGAATTGGTCACTACATCGTAATAAATAATTGTTCATATTTACCTGCCTTCATACAGAACAGAATGGGCCTATAACAAATGCTGATAGACATAATTAAGCATTTGTGGTATTCCTCGCAGACAAGCAGGGAGCAGTACTTGAAAATGAATACAATAAATAACACTCCAACCGTCATTGTTGCATGGGGCGGTGGGTATATATTACATTAGATTGCAACTGGTGAAATAAAAACAACTGGTTCCTTCAGCGCAATATTATTGTGACATAAATAACATTCTATTGGATATGTGGTCTGGGCACTGTGCAGCTGTGCTTTGTATCTCCACACCTATGATGACATAGAAATACAGTTGTTCAAAAGTAATACTTTAAACTTACAATAAGAATAGAAGAATATGGCAGCAATGAGTTACAAGTATGTCTACCGTTGTAGTGGACCATAACTCATTCATAGCTTCACGACTTGTGAGCCACCCAGTGAGCGTTGCTTATGAGATATTGATCACTGATCGCTGCTGGACCTGTTTAAAATTAAGAACAACATTTAGCTGGATTAAATAATCAAAATGAAATACTTCTTTCATATTTCCAATCTCCTCCTTGGAGTCTCTGTGGAGATACATAGGTCAACATATCCTCAACCAACATACCTGAATTCTTGATGATTGTGTCAGTGCTGTTGATGGCATAATGCAATTCCAACTGTATAATAAAACTCAACATCTTAAAAGTAAGTAAGTTAATAAGGTTTGCTACTGTGCTGGGCAAGAGGAGAGATGGTTTCTCCCATTGGTGGAGTGGTATGGTGGTACCACGTGATCTGCTTCTTAGAACTATGAGGATAAATTCAACACTCCTTCACACTCAGTGGGGAGCTACATTCAAAGCGAGTTTGGGTCGGAGAATCAGGGTGGCTGTTTTATATGTTTACTTCAAAGTGTGATTGCCTACTAGTCTCCCTCTTTCCTGGATGCTCCAGCGAGATGAAACTAATATTGCTTCACTTGATGAATGCCAAAGCGGCTGTGATCAAACACTGTAGAGATGCAAATCCTCTGGTAATGGGTTTGTGCATGAATGTTTCTCTCATCCAACGTGGCATCCTTAAAAGAAGTCTATACAGAACTGGGGAAATCTACTTCAGGTTGTCATCCCACTATTACTTCCACAATATAATAATTTGTTGTGGCCGTGTTTCTCCACAAGATTGAGAAAATCAGAGAGAGAGAGAGAGAGAGTTACACTTGATCACTTTCATGCACCTTTGAGAATTTGAGAATACATTGGCAGAAGCCTTGGAGATCTCACTTGCTCACCCATTTGATCGGGAGAGTGTGTGGCTTGGATATTGACTAATATGCTTTATTATGATAATCTATATCTTATATGTTGTTTGAAGTTTGCAAATGTGATTTGTCATGCTACATACACATTATAAATAATGTAAAATATTTTGTTCTATTAATAATTTTAGCAATTAAAAATAATGACAGAAAAGTTAATGAATGATTTCAAGGTTGCAGTTCTCGTTCTTGTAACCCTGATCATTTCAGATGTTCATCATGGCAAGTGTTTCTATGTAACTGCCCATCTTTCTATTTTGTTTCACTTTGGTTACATTGGATGGAAAAGCACAATAAATTCAGATATTCTTTTAAACATGGGAACTCAGACAACTATAAGCATAGTACTGAATGATAATTGCTGTGATAATGGATTTATCATACTTTCTTTTGTTGAGAAGCTGAAATAAAGGACCAAGGCTCATAGTGCAGGGCACCACTGAGGGTGAAAGGAGCAGAAGACAAGGCCAAGTTAACCAGGAAGCAAGGATTAGGTGGCACTAAACCTGCGGCAATTGTGGTGGAGAAAGAGAAATTGGAGGCCAGAGGTGAAAGAGGGGTCGTCTAACAAACAACAAGCAAAGCGTCAGAACAGCCTTCCCAAATACAGGAAGATATGCAAATGTTGGCAGACTAGAAATTGCGTAGTGTCCCATTTGGGGCGTTAACTATTGAAGAAGCGTAAAACATTGCCAGGTGAAAATGATTTGCTGTTCCTGGGAAATTCAGCTTCAGCACTCCAAGAAGGAAGAGGAGTGCTAAACCAAGTGCTATCACTTCTCTTAGAGCACTAAATTGCGTGAGAGGGAGGTCGGGGCAGGGCGCTGAGCAATATTCAGTGCAGTGCTGCCGGCATTAGAGGCTCCTTCCAACACTTAAAGGGAAGGGCCATTGATGGGTTGAATGAATCTTACTAATTCCCCTGTGGGGACACGAGACCTGCACTACATGCATAACAGCCCCAAGCATTCTCAGAGAATGGAGGGCTGAGGAATTGTATGGTCAAAATTAATCAGAAGGCACCAGACTAGGGAGAGTAATACATTCTGCTCTACCTGACCACCACTGCCTTTAAATATCACTCCCCAAGTGCCCATCCAAGGTCACAATGCCTCCTGCAGCTGCTATTGTTGACACCCAGCGATGCAGCAGGGAGGGAGCAAATATCACATCCGGGGCAGTAACGTGGTGCTGCGCACCTGATGATGTCATGAGAGCGAGGTGGTAAGTGTTAGCGCCAGCGCAAAACCACCAGGGAAGTTCCCGGGCGTCGGTGAAATCACCCGCTTTAGTGCCTGCGGGGGCGGTAATGGGGCGCTAACGGGAGGAGCAAATTAGGAGAATATCTCCCTCTTAGTCTTTATAGTACATTAAGAGCTCTTGAGAGGACAGAAAAATGGAAACTGAGCTTATTGGAAACATCTTTAGGAATGGAGATGCAAGAGTTTCATTTGAGCTCAGGGGAAGTTTGCAAAGAATGGCAAAAGATGAAGGAGAGCCAAAGGTGGAAGCATCAAAGCAAAGAGGCAGTAGCTATTGGTTACACTTGTAAGAGACATGAAGAAACTGGGGCTGAAATTACATGCCCCAAGAGGCACATTCCCAGAATAGATCTGCCATGCTTCTGCTCCGGGTTTACAGGGAGGCCTGTTAAGATTGAAATCTCCATCTGCTGCAAACATGGCCCTTAAGGTCAGAAGGGATAGAGCAGAGAAGAGAACTGCATGCCAGGAATTTACCTACATATGGCCTGGGCTACACCGAACGCCTGGCACATTTGTCTGAACCAGACCTAATAGCCCTCAGCCTGGCACAAGTGGGGTCTTCTTGGGGGTCCATGCCTAGGTCCTGTCCTAAACCATCATAAAACACCGCTATCATAATCAGGCCGCTCTTTAAAATTTTGCCTGTCTGAAGAACTAGTGGCTGTCCAGAGTTCCATTATACAGCCCTCTCTTCTGGTGGGAGCCTACTGATATCTTGCAAAGTAGGTGACCTTCCCCCTGACCCCAGATAATGCAGAGGGTTCAGGAGTGGAGGCCACCAGTGGATGCTCCCTGGCACTTATGCCAGTGCAACATTCCCATGCATTTTCGGAGTCACTGTCTTTCCGAAAAATAAAACAAACAAGATTTTAGTTGCTCCACTAAGGGCATGAAGAAATTAAATAGCTCCCGAAAATGGGCGCATGGATCACGATGCGTGATTAACCTGCACCTGTTCAATATAATGCAGGCAGCACGGCAGAGAGAGGGCTCCCTGATTTTCGGATGCAGCACACGAGGCCCTAGTGCAAGAGGCGGACAGGAGGAGAGATGTCTTGTATCCACAGGGAGCCAAGAGGCTCTCCAGACTGACACTGAAAAGGGAATGGGAGCAGATAGCCATCATTGTCAATGCAAGCAGTGTATTCCCGAGGTTCAGGATGCCGTGCAGGAAGAAGTTTAATGATCTCACGCGAGTAGTCAAGGTCAGTGAATTCATCTTCAAATGCCATATCCTACAAAATGCACTACTAGCCTCACACACTGCTGAATTCACCACACCCCCATCACCCACCTGCCAACAATCTCTATGAATCACAACTCATACCTCACATTCACATACTCCATCTCACCTTCACACACTTACCCCTGCTGCAAGCCCCACACCCACACCTCGCAGCTTGCACACTGCCAGCTATTTAAGCATGACCGCCACATCAGTTAAACACAATGAACCATATTCACTGATACACTTCCCTCTCTTACAGGACTAGGTGGCATACAATCGTAGGCTACTGCAGCTTACTGGAGGGGGACAGGCACGCATCCATATCCTGACTCTGCTCGAGGAGACAGTGCTTGACGGCGGCTGTGATTGAGGCCGTGGCCAGTGGCGGCACTGAAAGCATTGAAGATGACGGTATGCTCATACCTAATCCTCCTTCTCATCCCACAATCTCTTCTGATTTACAAGCTACTGATGATGTAAGCATACACCCCTTGCTTCCAATCCCGCCCTGCCACCTCCTCCTCACCACAACCCTACCCTTATGCCTTTCTCATTTCAGAGACCCAAGAAATCCAACCTGGCCAGGTAGTGGGTGTAGAAGAAGAAAGAGAGGAGAGTGATGAAGAAGAAACACCATCACTCGATCTGATACTCGCAGCCACCAGCTCAGATAATGGCACTGCACAGATGTTAGAGGGTAGATTAGAGGCAGCATCTGCACGTGGTGAGTCACCGGGCATGAGTAGGCTGCAGTGAAGGCAGGGGGAAAGCGTGGCATGGGTGCCAGCTATCAACATCTGAGTACTGCGATGGAAGCTCAGACTGAATCATGCAAGCTCCGCTTCCTCCTCCTCTTCTTCCACCTCTTCCTCTTCCTCCTCCTCTCTCTCCTGGTGGTGGCAAGTGCTGTGCCCTCATGATGTTGAGGATGTGGAGCACGCAGCAGACCATAATAATCATCAGACACGCTCTGGTCAGTACTGCAGTGCTGCTTCAGAGTGGTCTAGGCAGCGGAAGTGTTGTTTAAGGATGCCAATGGTCTGCTCTATCAAATTCCGAGTGGCAGCAAGGCTTTCATTATATGCATGCTGCCCATGTGTGCATATATGTGCAGCAGAGTCATGATCCAGGTGGTCAGCAGATAGCCCTTCTCGCCCAGTAGCCACTCTCTGGCTTGTCGCAGTGTCTCAAATGATGATGGTACAGCGGACTGCAACAGAATGAAGGTATTTTCGGTGCTGCCACAATACCAGGCAGTGACTTGCATGAAGTGCTGAGTATGGTTGCACACCAGCTAGACATTGAGTGAGTGGAATCCCTTCTGGTTGCCATACATCTCTGAAGTGAGATGCGGCAACCTGCATCATGGGAAAGCCTGCTATCGTGGGCTTGTTCGCTCCATCTGCTTCTCTCTGGCAAGAGAGAATGAAATGTATCCATCTCTGCTTGCATACAGAGCCTCACTCACTTTTGTTATATCGGAGTGGATGGCAAACTAGGAGATGTTACAGATATTGGCTGCTCCAGCCTGAAAGGATTCCGACGCGAAGAAGTACATGGTCACCTTTACAGCCATTAGCAATGCCGTCCTGGCCCTGGACTGAGGATGCGGGTCTGCCTGCAGCTTGTGGCAGACTTCAGTGAGCACATCCATATTAAAACGGAGACGTTGCATACATTGTTCCTCGCTGAGATTGAGGTAGGAGATTTGCTCCCCGAAGACTCTGCATGGATGTAGCATCCTGCTGAGAGCCTTTCTCCCTCTGCTCCTCCTGCCTCTTCGAGCAGCTTGTCCTTCTCTGTGTCGCCTCTGCTCATTCTCCCTCTCAAGCTGCAAGTCAAGGGGGATACAAACTATTGTCTGGGAGCAACTAGCCTGTGCCTGCGCCACACTATGCCTTGTAAACTTTAGGAAATTTTAAGGAACTCTAGAAAGCACCAAACACTTCTATAAACTAAGCTAGTAGAAATCAATCAGGAACTAACTTGTGCGCAGGTATTGATCCCTTTAAATAGCACTGGTGGGGGTCCTTCCTGCTGCTGAACGCATGTTCATCTGTGTGAGGTTAAGAGAGGGCGTTAGCTCCAGTGTTGAGGTAAAAAATGGCAGTGCTGGCATCAAAGCAGTGTTACACACTGATTGACATTACGATCTGCCCATTCTACATGTAATGACGCACACACCCTGTGCCAACGGTAAAACCCTCACCAAAATAGCAGCCGGCACCAGAAATGGGCATGTGCTGCTCGGATGCTATTTTCAAGCTAATTTGGCACCCATAGCCCAAATAACGGGCACTACACAACCAAATGTTTAGTCCAAGGTGCTTTGGTTCAGCAAATGCAGTGTGATAGGAAAGGAGGTTGTGTGTATTGAAGGCGTGTGTTATGAAGGAAGTTGCTTTAGTGTTAAATCGACACTACAATAATGGATAGGGTTAGATGATGAGTGGAGCAGGTCCTTGATATCCTTGATATGAAGAAGGAACAGAATGGAAAAGTGAACAGAACTCCAGGGGATTCCACAGTTAATGAAAAAAGTCCAAGAATAAGTTATTAGTTACAGCATAGATAGAGTGATTTGAAAGGAAATTGCCACAAATGTAGCTTTGGTACAAAGCCAAAGTAACGTTTTAGAAGTGCACAATGCCAGACAGCAAGAAATCAGGAAGGCAAATGGAATGTTGGCCTTTATTGCAAAGGCATTATAAAAGCAGAGAAGTCCTGCTACAACTGTACAGAGTATTGGTGAGGCCACACCTAGAGTACTGCGTACAGTTTTGGTCTCCTTATTTAAGGAGGGATATACTTGCATTGGACACAGTTCAGAGAAGGTTCACTTGGTTGATTCCTGAGATGAAGGGATTGACTTATGAAGATAGGTTGAGTAGGTTGGACCTATAATCATTGGAGTTTAGACAAATGAGAAGTGATTTTATTGAAACATATACGATACTGAGGGGGCTCGACAAGGTAGATGCTGAGATGATGTTTCCACTTGTAGGGGAATCTAGAACTAGGGGACATAGTTTCAGAATAAGGGGCCACCCATTTAGAACTGAGATGAGGAGGAATTTCTTCTCTCAGAGGGTTGTAAATCTGTGGTATTCTCTGCCTCAGAGAGCTGCAGAGGCTAGGTCATTGGATATATTTAAGGCAGAGATAGACAGATATTTGAACGATAAGCAAGTAAAGGGTATGGGGAGCGGCAGGGAAGTGGAGCTGAGTCCATGATCAGATCAGCCATGATCTTATTGAATGGCGGAGCAGGCTCGAGGGACCAAATGGCCTACTCCTGCTCCTATTTCTTATGTTCTTATGTTCTTATGACCCTATCAAAACATTGGTAATATCCAAGGCTATGACAGATGAGTCATTAAAGTGTTCAAAGAGCAGAGTTCCAGAGGTGCATAACCTAAGAAACAAGATGACTATTTGAAAACATTGCAAAAAACATATTGCAATTATGGATTAGGCAAGAATTTTTACGGTTGTGGATAATTAGAGAATGAACATCAGCTTTGGAAAGCAACTATAAAAGGGGAATCAGTTTATAGTTATTAGAATGACATGCATTACTTTTCAGAAGAAAAAGGCTGAACACAAGACATATGTAAGAAGAATGATAGGGAGATGAAGAACAGTAGAGGTTAAATAGATAACGTAAAACAGGGGTAAGTTCAAAAGCATACATCGAGAGAATGATTTAGCGTCGGTAGATGGCGCTAATGGAGCGCGAGAGCAGTATTGCTGGGGCAAGGTGAATCAAGTGCCACATGCCAAAACCAACCCCTCTCCCCTCAGAAGCACTGCGGTAAGAGGTATTGCTGAGAATGTCAACGGCAGGTATATTGTAACGTCAGTGAGTGTGCAACGCTCACTAACTGCCCAATTTACAAAATTGATTCTCACCACTTACCTCACTGCCTGGAGTAAACACCGACAGGGAGAGCTGGCATTCAGCACCAGGAGGCTGGCTCCAGGGATGTTATTTAAAGTAATCACTTGCAGCTGTCAGGTTAGTGCAGTTGCAATGGGTTTGTTAGTTTAACCAACTGCAGCAGTTTCATTCATTAATTTCAAGGGTTTTTTTGTATCAGGAGTCTTCTGGCAACTAAAAAGTAGCTATATTTATTATACAAAAATTCAAACTGCTGCAGTTGGTAACTTTAATGGGAGCTGTACTGGCATGCCACCTCGCCCTCTAGGATATGCGGCGGAGGAAGGTAAGCAGTGAGAAAAACAGAAACATGTGCACAGGGCTCTCACCAGGAGACCTTACCCACTGAGGGTATTCCAAAAGCACTTCTCTTACCTTCAATTAAGCGAGGAGCAGAGTATTAGAGGGCTCCGCCTCACCAAGGAAGGGGTCACAGAACTCTACCATTCCTCCAAAGAGACCTCCAGCCTCACACAGGACGACTTAAACCCCAGATCCGCTTTGCTCACCACTTGCCCAGCAATCCATCCCTCTTGCAAGCCATGTCACAACACAAACCTGAAATGAGAAACACCACAAAAGAATGGGAAGTGAAGTAACACATTTCTCAAAAAGTGGTGGACACATATTTACACAACAAATATTTACGTTTCACCCTTGTGCAATCCCTTAGTGCTTGTCATTATTATGGCTTTTCCTGCTCCAGTGCTTCTATGAAGTGTTGGCCCAGCGGCTGCAGCAGGACTGCTGGAAGACTGTTGAGTTTCATGCAGGAGACTTCAGATGGCCTTGCAAGATGACCTCGACCAGCTCTGGACCTGGAAAGCCTGGCTGTAGACTGCACCACCTCAGCATCAGTGGCAGCAGTCTAGGCTAGCTGGATGACAGACAGTGACAAGGGAAATGGTGGAGTGGTAGTGGTGGGAGTAGGAATGCTGTCATCCTCAGAGAGGACAGCAGGTTCCTGCTCCACTGACCCACTGCCACTCCCCCGGGGTAGCACCTCAGCATCCCTAGCAATCTGTTGCAGCACAGATTGGCCCGCTGAGATGCCGTGAAAGCTCCAGTTGACGCTGCTAGACCCAGCCATGACGAAAGCAGTCAGAGCTTGCATGGCATCAAGCTGAGACTGCATGAGAGCAGTCTGAGTTTGAATGCCACCAAGCATAGACTGCATTGCAGCACTAAGATATTGTGTTGCATCTGCCTGTGCTGCAATGGAAGCTGCCAGATCACTCACGGCATCAGGACTGGGTCACCACAATCTCTCTGGGAGTCTACCATCCTTTGAAGACTGAAAATGATGGGCTCCATGGTGTGCGCCGAGCCTTGTGCAATGTTGGAAGCGGACTCCTCCACGCTCCTTATCATTGCCGAGAGGCTCTCGGCATCCTTGCCATTGCACCTATTATCTCCATGTGCATGCTCTTGGCCCTTCTTCTAAAGACCTCCTCATTGAGGTCCTCATTTGAGTCCTGTGCAGCAGAACTCATATGCAAACTCGCCCTCCGGTGAGCTGCCCCCCAAGCTACCCTTTCCCCCTGGCCTTGCTGCAACCTTGTGTGCATCCCTGGTGCCTCACCTTGTGCAGATCCCCCTACTATACTCGCCTCTAAAGAGTGGGCAGCGTCAGTATCTGAGCTGGTGTCTGCGGTGAGACATGTAGTGACGCTGTGTTTTCTTTCTCCTCCTCTTCTCCCACCTCATTCTCTACAGTGCCCTCAGGGACAGGCTGCTCAGGTGCTTGTTCATTATCTGAAAGAGTCGGGTTAAGGTGAGGGGAGTGGGGAAGGAAGGGTGAAATGCATAATTGGTTGGAAAGTGCAAAATGCTTGTGGGGTGAGGGGAAAGTGGAATGTGAGAAGGAATAGGGATGAACATACCACCTTTGGCCCCAAGGAGGTCAACGTCGCCGGTGGCCACAGCGCCCACCTCCTGGTGCCCAATAACCTGCAGCACTCTATTCTCCAGCACAGACAATAGTTGGGTGTCAGCTTGTCCCCCGCCTGTGTGCTCCTGCTCCCTCCTGTTGTGAGCCTCCTTGGTCTGCAAGAGAAAGGAAAATGTGTGAGTGAGTGTGGAGCAAGGTGTTTGGGTGATGTGCCTCCCATAGTTGAATAACTGTCATTGCGTGCAAGGTGTAAGATGTGTATGTGAGTGTTGGTAGGTAGGGATTGTTTGTGGGTAAGTGCTGGACCTGTGGTGATTTTGCCAGTGTATGAAGAATGCGGTACAGCTGGTGGTATGCAGCATTTGTTGAATCCGTCACTCATCCTGACCACCCAAGTGAGGTTGCTAAATTTCTTCCTGCACTGGGTGTAGGTCCTGGGGACCACAGTATTGTTCGAGACATGCTGCGCTAACTCCCCCCACATGGTGCGGAAGACTTGCGGCGAGGGCCTCCTGCCACTTGCTGGGTAGAGCAGCACGCTCTGTCTCTCCACAGCGAAAACCAATTCTTCATCAGAGAATCTGCGGGGTCTCTCCCTGGATAGTGGACCAGCCCTGAGCTCACCTGGTTCCGTCCTCCAGCACCTTCTGCCTGTTCTGCATCTGCTTGCTGAGGCAGCTGCACAGCCAGCAACGCTGAGGAGCTGGTTCTGCAGCAACGAACCTCCCCTTTAAGCAGTGAAAAAAGCCTGTGGCAATGATGAGTTGTGATTAGACTGCACCTGATATTGGTCCACCTTTTGAGTGTAAGGGCCAATGTGCTTGGGTTTTAAGACTTGATTTAGGACTCCAATCATTTTATTGAACAGTCAGCATGAATTTTTCGTGCAGTCTAAAGCACTAGCCTGCCGCTAATTCTCCAACTTTTCTACTGACACCGCCCATTCGTTGGCTATAATGAATTTCCAGCCCGAATCATAGAACTGCACGGCATAGAAGGAGGCCATTTGGCCCATCGTGTCTGTGGCAGTCGTAAAAGGTCTATCCAGCCTAATCCCACTTTACAGCTCTTGGTCCGTAGCCTTGCAAGTTACAATACTTCTAGTGTATCATCATCATAGGCAGTCCCTCGAAATCGAGGAAGACTTGCTTCCCCTCTAAAAGTGAGTTCTCAGGTGGCTGTACAGTTCAATATGGGAATTACTGTCTCTGTCGTAGGTGGGACAGACAGTTGTTGAAGGAAAGGGTGGGTGGGGAGTCTAGTTTGCCGTACACTCCTTCCGCTGTCTACGCTTGTTTTCTGCATGCTCTCGGTGACAAGACCCTAGATGCTCAACGGCCTACCAGTTGCTCTTCCTCCACTTAGGGCGGTCTTGGGCCAGGGATTTCCATGTGTCGATGGGGATGTTGCACTTCATCAAGGAGGCTTTGAGGGTGTCCTTGAAACGTTTCCTCTGCCCACCTGGAGCTCGCTTGCCATGTAACAGTTCTGAGTAGAGCGCTTGCTTTGGGAGTCTCGTGTTGGGCATGCGGACAATGTGGCCCACCCAACGGAGCTGGTCAAGTGTGGTCTATGCTTCAACACTGGGGATGGTGGTCTGAGCAAGAACACTGATGTTGGTGCGTCTATGCTCCCAGTGGATTTGCAGGATCTTGAGGAGGCAGCGCTGATGGTACTTCTCCAGCGCTTTGAGGTGTCTATTGTATATGGTCCATGTCTCTGAGCCATATAGGAGGGCGGGTATCACCATAGACCATAAGATTGCTGCCAGATTTGAGGTCCTGGTCTTCAAACAATCTCTTCCTCAGATGACCAAAGGCTACACTGGCACACTGGAGGCAGTGTTGGACCTCATCATCGATGTCTGCCCTTGCTGATAGTTGGCTCCCGAGGTATGGGAAATGGCCCACGTTGTCCAAGGCCACGCCGTGGATTTTGATGAAAGGGTGGCAGTGCTGTGTAGCGGGGTCAGGCTGGTGGAGGACCTTTGTCTTACAGATGTTTAGTGTAAGGTCCATGCTTTCGTATGCCTCGGTGAAGATCTTGACAATGGCTTGGAGTTCCGCAAGTGTCGTGTAGTTCGATGACAGAGGATGGGACGACCTTGAATGTGGCCTGGAGGTGACAAAGATTGCACAGGTTCCCATTGGTTCTATAGTTTAGTTCCACTCCAGCGGGGAGCTTGTTGAGTGAGATGGAGCATTGCAGCAAGGAAAACCAAGAAGAGCATTGGTGTAATGACGCAGCCCTGCTTGACCCCGGTCCGGACGTGCATTGGTCTGTAGTGGATCCATTGGTCAGGATCATGGCTTGCATGTCATCATGGAGCGGGCAGAGGATGGGTCAGTCGAAACAGAGGAGGGCGCTCCATAGACCCTCACGGTTGACAGTGTCAAATGCCTTTGTGAGGTCAAAGAAGGCCATGTACAAGTGTTTGTGGTGTTCTCTGCATTTCTCTTGTAGTTGTCGCGCAGTGAAGATCATGTCCGTTCTACCCCTTAGTGGACGGAATCCGCATTGTGACTCTGGGAAGAGCTCTTCAGCCACAGGGAGAAGACTGTTAAGGAGGATTCTTCTGATGACTTTCCCAGTGGCCGACAGCAGAGAAATTCCTCTGTAGTTGCCGCAGTCAGACTTGTCCCCCTTTTCGAAAATGGTCACGATTGTGACATCTCTGAGATCTCACGGCATGCTCTCCTCCTTTCAGATAAGAGAGATGAGGTCATGCATTCGTGCCAATAATGCTTCTCCGCCATACTTTAGTGCCTCAGCAGGGATTCCATTTGCTCCTGATGCCTTGTTGTTCTTGAGCTGAGAGATGGCCTTTTCCACCTCATGCAGGTCTGGGGTTTTGCTGAGATGGTGGCGGGTAGCATGCTGTGGGATGGAATCGATGACACTCATCTCAATTAAGGAGCTCTTCAAAATGTTCCTTCCAATGGGCCCTGACTGCCTCAGTGTCCTTAATAAGTACGTTCTTGGCCAGCAGTGGGGTGGGGCCTTGGGTGCTTGGGCCAAAGGTAGACTTAACTGCGGTGAAGAATCCTCGCATGTCATGGCCATCGGCCAGCAGCTGGATCTCCTGTGCTTTCTCCACCATTCTTTAGGTTGCAGGTTTTTTGTTGGACCTCGGCTTTCAGCAGCCTGTAGAGCTGCTTTGCTGCTCCCGAGTTAGGTTGCTGCTTTAAATTCAGAAATGCCTTGCGCTTGCAGCTTATTAGCTCCTGGATGTCCTGCTTGTTCTCATTGAACCTGGTTGAGTGACCGAGCATCTCTTCACAGGCATTGGTTATGGTGGCCTTGAGGGCTGACCAGGTGCTGTGGCATTCTGTGTTTCGGGGTCATCGAGGGTCACTAGGTTGGCAGTGAGGCGCTGGCTGTAAAGGGCTTTCTTAACTGGGTCTTTGCGTGTCCTGGCGTTAATTTTTATGCGGTATTGTTTCTGTTGCTGTCGCCGCTTTGGGTTATATTGATGTTGATGACGGATTGGATTAGGCGGCGATCCATCCAGCAGTCGTCGGCTCCTGTCACGGCGTGGGTGATGCAGTCCCTCGCTCAGATGATGATATAGTCGAGCAGGTGCCAGTGGTTGGAGCGAGGGTGTTGCCATGATGCCTTGTACTTGTCCCTCTGACTGAACAGGGTGTTAGTGATGACACAGTCATGTTCTAGGCATTTTGTCAGTAGCAGGGTACCCCTGAAGTTGGTTTTCCCAACCCCCTCTCTATCGATCACGTCCCCCCAGAGGCCTGTGTCCTTAACGACTCTGGCGTTGAAGTCGCCGAGGAGGATCAGTTTGTCATCCGTAGGGACAGGGATTGTTCGAGGCTGGAGTAGAATTCCTCTTTGGTCTCATCTGTTGCGACAAATGTTGGGGCGTACGTGATGATAACTGTGGTGCACTGGTTCCGGGATAGGGTTAGCTGGAGAGTCAAGAGAAGTTCGCTTATCCTGCAGGGGGAGTCTCTGAGATGCCCCACTAGCTCATTATCGATGGCGAAGCCAACTCCATGGAGGCAGCGTTCTTCTTCTGGTTTTCCTTTCCAGAAAAAGGTGTAACCACCACCTTGTTCTTCGAGCTGGTCTTCCCCTACCCTTAGGGCGGCGATGTCGACATCGAGGCGTCTGAGTTCCTGGGCAATGATGGTGGTGCATTGTTCCGGTCTGTCTCTGTTGGGGTTGTCCATAAGGATCCTGACGTTCCAGGTCCCGACTTTCATTTTGAAGGGTGGAAGATGCCTGTGTGTGAGTTCTTTTAATGTGGGGTGGTTGTTGCACATCGGCGACCACACGGGTTTAGCAAAGCAAGGTCTTGGTCCAGTGGCAAAGGGGTCCAAGACAACTGGACACCAGACTCTACTGTAGGGATCCAGTTGCCTATGGTGGGATGTGAGCCATAAGCTCGGCACTGAACTGCGCCTTTTGGTGATATGGTGAGAGTTCCGAAGCGTGGAAAGTGGTGGTGAGAGATTTGAGGTGATGCTTCCCACTCCCAAGCATTGGGAGGAAGGCCTGAACATCGCCAGAGGGATGAAGGCCCGAACGTTGCCAGAGGGAGGAAGGCCCAAACGTCACTGGAGGAGTGGAGGCCCGAACGTCGCCAGAGGGAGGAAGGCCGGAACATCGCCGGAGGGAGGATGGCCCAAACGTCACTGGAGGAGTGGAGGCCCGAACGTCGCCAGAGGGAGGAAGGCCGGAACATCGCCGGAGGGAGGATGGCCCAAACGTCACTGGAGGAGTGGAGGCCTGAACGTCGCCAGAGGGAGGAAGGCCGGAACATCGCCGGAGGGAGGAAGGCCCGAACGTTGCCAGAGGGAGGAAGGCCCAAACGTCACTGGAGGAGTGGAGGCCCAAACGTCACTGGGTTCAAGATGGCGGATGGCAGATGGGATGACAGCTCCCTAGGAAGCTCTCCCTGAACAAACTTTCCATGTCTATCTGCTGCCATCCTTCACTCTTCTATTCCTCAATCTCCCCCACTCCCCCTGGCCCGAATAGTGGATGCATTTCCTATCCCTAAAGTATCTCCCTTATCTCTCAAACCTGTGCTGCAAGGGCAGCTAACCAGGCCCACTGCCCATCCCCCAATCAAGACTGACCATCCAGATCGACCTCCCTGCTGTCAAGACCTTCGGACAGGACCTTCGATTTTTGCTCCTCACTGGACATTGCCGACTCAGCTGGTGCACTCGATTCCCGACGGCATCCGGTGAGCCTCCGACCAGCTTCGACCACAGGTTTGGGCCTTACCTTCTTTCTTCACCCTCACGTTCGGGCCTCCACTCCCCTGGCGACGTTCGGGCCTCACGTGCATATCCTAGTAAACATAAT
The DNA here is from genome assembly GCF_044704955.1 of Pristiophorus japonicus. NCBI lineage: Eukaryota > Metazoa > Chordata > Chondrichthyes > Pristiophoridae > Pristiophorus > Pristiophorus japonicus. The sequence goes on from NC_091987.1 coordinate 47,205,216, forward strand.
CATAAAATTACTATCAACACCGAAGTCAGACGTATTATACACGTAGCCACTTCCTGCTTAATCAGACATCGTAGAGAGAAATTAAAGCTAAAAGAAATGCATACATAGCAAGTCTGTGGGGCTTTGTAAAGAGGAAAGGCAAGTTAATATCATGGGTTTAATACTTCATCAGAACTCATTCAGGTTATAGTCACAAATACAAATTCTTTTTGATTTTGTTTCTGATGTAATGTATTTTGTTTCCCCAAGACATTTCCACAAATGCTGTCAATGGCATTTCAGAATTATCTAACTAGAGACACAGTTTGAATGACATGTCAGAGTGCCATCTGCATCCTTCTAAAATAGATTGCTGTGTTTCCACACAGCACTTCATCAAACTGACCAGCGGAGAACTGGCTAGAATCAGCAATTGATAAGCAAGTTGAAGTGGTAAACACTCTGGGAATGATCTTTGTATTGACAGATGTTCAACAGCTTGAACTTTCAAGCTGCCTCAGTAAATTGATCATCTTTACTACTCCTTGTTAACTTTCAATCCAAACGACGTACATTAAGAGAAGAAATAAAGTTACTCATCCTGGAATGTTATCGACTTTTACATTGGTTGCTTTAATAAAATTGCTTTTAAAGAATTGATTGATTGAATACATTTATGTTCTCATATTGTTGTAATTGGATTCAGTTTTGCACATATTTCCACTGATGACAATTGAATCTAAAATAATCGACCGTTGCTAGGCTATAACTTATTCAATGTGTTCTTATGGCAACACAAAACGCTGAAAACTATGTGAAAGAACCCTCAAGACGTGATAGCACGCACTGCCACATACTTAGTAGTCGCTGTAACATAGATGTATAGAAGGCACCTCAAGTCGTTGGAGATATATCACCAACGATGTCGCCGCAAGATCCTGTAAATCCCCTGGGAGGACAGGCGCACCAACATCTGTGTCCTCGTCCAGGCTAACATCCCCAGTATTGAAGCACTGACCACACTCGATCAGATTCGCTGGGCAGGCCACATATTTTGCATGTCAGATACGAGACTCCCGAAGCAAATGCTTTATGCGGAGCTTGAAACGAGCCAAAGGAGGACAGCGGAAATGTTATAAGGACACCCTCAAAGCCTCCCTGGTAAAGTGCGACATCACCACTGATGCCTGGGAGACCTTGGCCGAAGACCGCCCGAGGTGGAGAAAGTAGATCCAGGAGGGCATTGAGCTCTTCGAGTCTCAACGCAAAGAGCATGAAGAGGCCAAGCGCAGGCAGCGGAAGGACCGTGCGGCAAACCAGCCCCACCGATCACTTCCCTCGACAAATCTCTGTCCCACCTGTAACAGGGTCTGTGGCTCTCGTATTGGACTGTTCAGCCATCAAAGAACTCACTTTGGGAGTGGAAGCAAGTCCTCCTCGATTCCGAGGGACTGCCTATGATGATGATAGATAAACAAGTTCTACTTTTAATACAGCAGGAATTCTGAACATGCCTGCACAGTACGAAAAAATAATGAGACAGGAAAGATAAGAACAAAAGAACATGAGAAACAGGAGCAGGAGTAGGCCATTTGGCCCCTCGAGCCTGCTCCGCTATTTAATAAAATCATGTCTGATCTGATCGTGGACTCAGTTCCACTTCCCTGCCCGTTCCCCATAACCCTTTATTCCTTGATCGCTCAAAAATCTGTCTATCTCCACCTTAAATATATTCAACAATCCAGCCTCCACAGCTCTCTGGAGCAGAGAATTCCCCAGATTTACAACTCTCTGAGAGAAGAAATTCCTCCTCATCTGTTTTAAATGGGCAGCCCCTTATTTTGCAACTATGTCCCCTAGTTTTAGTTTCCCCTACGAGTGAAAATATCCTCTCTGCATCCACCTTGTCGAGACCCCTCATTATCTTATAGGTTTCGATAAGCTCATCTCTCATGCTTCAGAACTCCAATGAGCATAGACCCAACCTACTCAACCCATCTGCATAAGTAACCCCCTCATCTCCAGAATCAACCGACTGAACCGTCTCTAATGCAAGTATATCCTTCCTTAAATATGGAGACCAAAACTGTACACCGTACTGCAGGTGTGGCCTCACCAGTACCCTCTGCTTTTAGACTCTATCTCCCTTGCATTAAAGGCCAACATTCCATTTGCCTTCCTGATTACTTGCTGTACCTGCATACTAACTTTTTGCGTTTCATGCACAAGGACCCCCAGGTCCCTCTGTACTGCAGCACTTTGCAATTTTTCTCCATTTAAATTATAATTTGCCTTTCTATTTTTTCTGCCAAAGTGGATGACCTCATATTTTCCCACATTATGCAACATCTGACAATTTTTTTCCGCTCACTTAGCCTGTCTATATCCCTTTTCAGATTGTTTTGTGTCCTGCTCACAATTTGCTTTCCCACCCATCTTTGAATCATCAGCAAATTTGGCTACATTACACTTAATCCCTTCATCACAGTCATTAATATAGATGGTAAATCGTTGAGGCTCCAGCACCGATCTCTGCAGCACCCCACTCGTTACTGTTTGCCAACATGGAAAATGACCCATTTATCCTGACTCTCTGTTTTCTGTTATTTAGCCAATTCTTTTTCCATGCTAATATATTACCCCCAACCCTGTGAACTTTTATCTTGTGCAGTAAACTTTTATGTGGCACCTAATCGAATGCCTTTTGGAAATCCAAATACACCACATCCACTGGTTCCCCCTTATCCACCCTGTTCATTACATCCTCAAAGAACTCCAGCAAATTTGTCAAACATGATTTTCCTTTCATAATACCATGCTGACTCTGCTTGATTGAATTATGCTTTTCCAAATGTCCCGCTACTGATTCCTGAATAATGGATTCCAGCATTTTCCCAACAACAGATCTTAGGCCAACTGGTCTACAGTTTCCTGCTTTTTGTCTGGCTCCTTTTTTAAATAGATGTGTTACATTTGTGGTTTTCTAATCCACTGAACCGCCCCAGAATCCAGGACATTTTGGTAAATTACAACCAATGCATCCGCTATCTCTGCAGGCATTTCTTTTAAGATCCTAGGATGTAAGCTATCAGGTCCAGGAGACTTGTTCGCCTTTAGACCCATTATTTTACTGAGTACTACTTCATTTCGAGTGATTTTATTAAGTTCCTCCCTCCCTATAGCCCCTTGATTATCCACTAGTGGGATGCTTTCAGTATCTTCTACTGTGAAGACCAATACAAAATATTTGTTCAACATTGTCACGTATGTATGCTTGAGGTTACTAGTCACCAGGTGGTGTGACTATCGGAGGTCATTGGGCTGTACGCACATGTGTGTGTGATGATGTAATTGGGATTATGGAGACATGGCTCCAGGGTGACCAAGGCTGGGAACTCAAATTCCAGGGGTATTCAATATTCAGGAAGGACAGACAGAAAGAAAAAGGAGGTGGGGTAGCGTTACTGGTTAAAGAGGAGATTAACACAATAGTAAGGAAGGACATTAGCGTGAATGATGTGGAATCTATATGGGTAGAGCTGCAAAACACCAAAGGGCAGAAGAAGTTAGTGGGAGTTGTGTACAGACCACCAAACAGTAGTAGGTAGTTTGAGGATGGCATCAAACAGGAAATTAGGGATGCGTGCAATAAGGGTACAGCAGCTATCATGGGTGACTTTAATCTACATATAGATTGGGCTAACCAAATTGGTAGCAATACTTTGGAGGAGGATTTTCTGGAGTGTATTAGGGATGGTTTTCCAGACCAATATTTCGAGGAACCAACGAGAGGGCTGGCCATCCTAGATTGGGTGATGTGCAATGAGAAAGGACTAATTAGCAATCTTGTTGTGCGAGGCCCCTTTGGGAAGAGTGACCATAATATGGTAGAATTCTTTATTAAGATGGAGAGTGACACAGTTAATTCAGAGACTAGGGTCCTGAACTTAAGGAAAGGTAACTTTGATGGTATGAGACGTGAATTGGCTAGAATAGACTGGAGAATGATACTTCAAGGGTTGACGGTAGATAATCAATGGCAGACATTTAAAGATCACATGGATGAACTTCAATAACTGTACATCCCTGTCTGGAGTAAAAACAAAACGGGGAAGGTGGCTCAACCATGGCTAACAAGGGAAATTGTGTAAAGTAAAAAATGAAAAGTGATAGTGTTAAATCCAAGGAAGAGGCATATAAATTGGCAAGAGAAAGCAGCAAACCTGAGGACTGGGAGAAATTTAGCATTCATCAGAGGAGGACGAAGGGTTTAATTGGGTGGGGGAAAATAGAGTATGAGAGTGAGCTTGCTGGAAACATAAATACTGACTGCAAAAGCTTCTATAGATAGGTGAAGAGAAAAAGATTAGTGAAGACAAACGTAGGTCCCTTGCAGTCAGATTCAGGTGAATTTATAATGTGGAACAAAGAAATGGCAGACCAATTGAACAAATATTTTGGTTCTGTCTTCACGAAGGAAGACACAAATCACGTTCCGAAGTACTAGGGGACAGAGGATCTAGCTGGAAGGAGGAACTGAAGGAAAGCCTTATTAGTCAGGAAATTTTGTTAGGAAAATTGATGGGATTGAAGGCCGATAAATCCCTAGGGCCTGATAGTCTGCACCCCAGAGTACTTAAGGAAGTGGCCCTAGAAATAGTGGTTGCATTGGTAATCATTTTCCAACAGTCCATCGATTCTGGATCAGTTCCTATGGACTGGAGGGTAGCTAATGTAACACCATTTTTTAAAAAAGGAGAGAGAAAGAAAACAGGGAATTATAGACCGGTTAGCCTGACATCGGTAGTGGGGAAAATGTTGGAATCAATTATTAAAGATGAAATAGCAGTGCATTTGTAATGCAGTGACAGGATCGGTCCAAGTCAGCATGGATTTATGAAAGGGAAATCATGCTTGACAAATCTTCTAGAATTTTTTGAGGAAGTAACTAGTAGAGTGGGCATGGGAGAATGTGTTATGTGGTGTATTTGGACTTTCAAAAGGCTTTTGACAAGGTCCCACACAAGAGATTGGTGTGCAAAATTAAAGTACATGGTATTGGGGGTAATGCATTGATGTGGATAGAGGACTGGTTGGCAGACAGGAAGCAGAGAGTTGGGATAAACGGGTCCTTTTCAGAATAGCAGGCAGTGACTAGTGGGGTGTCGCAGGGCTCAGTGCTGGGACCCCAGCTATTTACAATATACATCAATGATTTAGATGAAGGAATTGAGTGTAATATCTCCAAGTTTGCAGATGACACTAAGCTGGGTGGCAGTGGGAGCTGTGAGGAGGATGCTAAGAGACTGCAGGGTGACTTGGACAGGTTAGATGAGTGGGCAAATGCATGGCAGCTGCAGTATAATGTGGATAAATGTGAGGTTATCCACTTTGGTAGCAAAAACACGAAGGCAGAATATTATCTGAATGGCAGCAGGTTAGGAAAAGGGAAGGTGCAATGAGACCTGGGTGTCATGGTACATCAGTCATTGAAAGTTGGCATGCAGACGGTGAAGAAGGCAAATGGCATGTTGGCCTTCATAGCGAGGGGATTTGAGTATAGGAGTAGGGAATACTTACTGCAGTTGTACAGGGCCTTGGTGAGGCCTCATCTGGAATATTGTGTACAGTTTTGGTCTCCTAATCTGAGGAAGGACGTTCTTACTATTGAGGGAGTGCACTGATTCCCGGGATGTCAGGACTGACATATGAGGAGAGACTCGATGGACTGGGCCTGTATTCACTGGAGTTTAGAAGAATGAGAGGGAATCTCATAGAAACATGTAAAATTCTGACAGGACTGGACAGGTTAGATGCAGGAAGAATGTTTCCGATATTGGGGAAGTCCAGAACCAGGGGTCACAGTATAAGGATAAGGGGTAAGCCATTTAAGACCAAGTTGAGGAGAAACTTCTTCACTCAGAGAATTGTGAACTTGTGGAATTCTCTACCGCAGAGAGTTGTTGATGCCAGTTCGTTAAATCTATTCAAGAGGGAGTTAGATATGGCCCTTATGGCTAAGGGGATCAAGGGGCATGGAGAGAAAGCAGGAAAGGGCTACTGAGGTGAATGATCAGCCATGATCTTATTGAATGGTGGTGCAGGCGCGAAGGGCCGAATGGCCTACTCCTGCATGTATTTTCTATGTTTCTATTTTTCTCAGGAATTTAAAGCCCTCCCTCCTACACCAAATCTCCAGCCACGTGTTCATCCTCACTATCCTTCTATTCTTGTACTCATTAGCGCATGGTACCAGTAGTAACCCGGAGATTACTATCTTTGAGGTCCTACCCTTTAATTTTCTTCCTAGCTCCCTAAATTCTGCCTGCAGGACCTCATCCCTCTATCTACCAATGCCATTGGTCCCAATATGGACCACGACCTCTAGCTGTTTCCCCTCTTCCCCAGAATGCCTTTGTCACATCTTGACCCTGGCACCAGGGAGGCACCATACCATTCTGGAGTCAAGTCTACGTCCACAGAAACGCCTTTCAGTTCCCCTAACTATTGAATCCCCTATCACTACAGCTCTTTTATTCTTCATCCTTCACCCATGTGCAGCTGAGCCACCCATGGTGCTTTGGACTACACTCCCCATAGGCATCATCGCCCTCACCGGTGGCCAGAGGAGAATATAGGTTTGAAAGCGAGTTGGACTCAGCGGGGGACTCCTGCACTACCTGCCTAGCATTCTTACTCCGTCTGGTGGTCACCCACTTCCCTTCCACCTGCATGTTTTTAAGCTGCTGAATGACCACCTCCTGAAACGTGCTATCCACGTAGCTCTCAGCCTTGCGAATGCACAGTATTGACTCCAGCCTCCGCTCAAGCTCCGAAATGCGGTGCTCGAGTAGTTGAAGCTGGAGACACCTCCTGCACACATGGTTGTCTAGGCTGCGTGAAGCGTCGACAACTTCCCACATGCCACAGGATTATATAGCTCCTCAAACTTTAAGCCCTTATAATCATCAGTGTGAAGGTACTAATTACGCACATAGTAGACTTAGTCTTTGCTTATTCTCATTTTTCTAAATTCTGCTGGTACCTACAAGATCCTTGTCTGCACGACACTTTTGTCAATTGATAGGCGTCAGTCCATATTAAAATTCATCATTTCAATATATCCAACTTGTCTATAATTTGTGAGTGTCAAATTAACTTTTGAATAATTTCAATTCTATGAACAAAACTGAAATATTTCTTCAAAACTTCATTAAGTGTGTTTAATTTTCAAATCTATTGGGCTTGATTTTCGATTGTCTATAGCCTCAATTAAAAGCCAGAGGGGCGTTAGAGCTTAGCGATTGGGCATGCAGCCTTTAACGCCCTGATGGGAGATTCATTATCGGCTCACCGGGGACGCAAACCATTAGTGCCGAGTTGCTGACGATTACTCTGATCATGACGTATTCCTGGTACAACGTGCACGCTTGTGCCCCGGTCGCTAAATTTGGTGCGTGCGACTCATTGAGTGCCTGCCAATTTAATGTCTGGAAAAACAGTCAGTGCAGGCTTGCAGAGTTTTTAACTGATGGCTACTTAAAGGAATGAGGAAGCGCTTCTCTTGGAGGTCACAGTCAATCCAATGTTTACACAGAGCTTGGTGCGTGAGCCTCTGAATATGGAGCGGCAGACACACATAACAGTTCAGCGTTACAAAAAGTAATTTACTAAACTTTGACGGGTGCAAGGCAGCATCAACAGAGAAGGGCTGTTGACTATGTCAGCGGTCGAAGGAGGAGAGTCCCTTGAAATCGGGGCAGGAGACCTTACTCCCCACGGTTTCACCAGCGGCAATGCTCATACCTGGACCTGTCCGAGAAGCAGTGTGTCAGAAAGTTACAGAGATATGCCATCTCCTGTAGGAAGGCCTGCAGCCTCACATCAGCCTCACATGACCTGCATTACGTCGTGGTGCAGGTTACGGTGGCACTCACCTTCTATGCCTTCGGCTCCTTTCAGGCTGCATCAGCGGACATATGCAACGTCTGACAATTCGCAGCACATCGCACCATCCGGAACATCAAACAGGCACTCTAGACATTCAGAAGGTACTTCATTATTTTCCAGACTAGCTGGGAGAAACAGGATGAGCGCTCATGTGGGTTTGCACGGATAGCGGGCTTCCCGAAGGTGCAAGGAGCAATTGACTGCACACACGTGGCCTTGCGAGCACCATTCCAGAATGCAAAGATATTCAGAAACAGAAAGGGATACCATTCCCTAAATGTACAGCTGGTGTGCGACCATATGCAGCGTATCCTCACACTTAATGCTCGCTATCCTGGAAGCGCACATGATGTCTTTATCCTGTGGGAGAACACTGTGCCTTAACTGTTCCAGCCACCACAGCAAGGCTGAGGCTGGCTGCTCAGCGACAAGGGATACGCCTGGCCACCTGGCTAATGACCCCCCTCCGCAATCCCACCACAGAGCTGGAGCCCACTACAATGAGAGCCAGGTCACCACCAGCAACATCATGGAGCAGACAATAGGGTTTGCGAATAAGCGATTCCGATGCCTGGGCCGCTCTGGAAGAATCCTTCAATACTCCCCTCAATAGGTCTCACTATTCATTGTGGTGTGCTGCATGCTGCACAATTTGGCCATCATGAGGGCCCAGGCTTTGCCAGTGAGGATCGCAGGTCCATCTGGGGAGGAGGAGCGGGAGGAGGAGAAGGAAGAGGAACAGGAGCTTGGAATCTCCAGCAACACGACAAGGACCAGCAGCTGCCATGGAGGAGGCAGCCTGCCAAAGTTGGTGGCGCTATGGCTATTCGGCGGCGGCTCATATAATCATAGAATCATAGAAATGCGTGGAACGGAAGGAGGCCATTTCGGCCCATCCTGTCCACGCCGGCCAACAAACAGCTACCCCACCTAATCTCACTTTCCAGCTCTTGGTCCATAGCCATGCAAGTTATAGCACTTCAAGTGCACATCCAAGCACCCTTTAAATGTGGTGAGGGTTTCTGCATCTACCACCCTTTCAGGCAGTGAGGTCCAGAACACCACCGCCCTCTTGGTGAAGAAATTTCACCTCATATCTCCTCGAAACCACTTACCAATTACTTTAAATCGGTGCCTTGATGGTTGACCCTCTGCCAAGGGAAATAGGTCCTTCCTATCCATGCTCCTCATAATTTTATACACCTCAATAAGGACACCCCTCAGCCTCCTCTGTTCCAAAGAAAATAAACCCAGTCTATTCAATCTTTCCTCATAGATACAATTTTCAAGAATAGGCAACATGCTTGTAAATCTCTTCTGTACCCTCTCTAGTGCAATCACATCTTTCCTATAATGAGGTGACCAGAACTGCACACAGAACTCTAGCTGTGGCCTTACTAGTGTTTTATATCGTTCAAGCATAACCTTCCTGCTCTTGTATTTTATGCCTCGGCTAATAAAGGTAAGTATTCCATATGCCTTCTTCACCACCTTATCTACCTGTCCTGCTACCTTCAGGGATCTGTGGACATGCACTCCAAGGTCCCTTTGTTCCTCTACAATTCTCAGTGTCCTACTATTTAATGTGTATTCCTTTTCCTTGTTAGCTCTCTTCAAATGCATTACCTAACACTTCTCTGGATTGAATTCCATTTGCCACTGTTCTGCCCATCTGACCAGTTCATTGATATCCTCCTGCAGTCTACAGCTTTCTTCTTCATTATCAATCACACAACCTATTTTTGTATCATCTGCAAACTTCTGAAGCATACTCCCTACATTAAAGTACAAATCATTGATATATACCACAAAAAACAAGGGATCTCATACTGATTCCTGCAGATCCCCACTGGAAACATCCTTCCAGTCCACAAAAACACCCATCATAAGCCCATGAAATCCAAGGCAAAGTGGCAAGTTGGATCCAAAATTGGCTCGGAGGCAAGAAGCAAAAGGTAATGGTTGATGGGTGTTTTTGTGACTGGAAGGCTGTATCCAGTGGGGTTCCGCGGGGCTCAGTGCTGGGTCCCTTGCTTTTTGTGCTATATATCAATGAATTGAACTTAAATGTTGGGGGTATGATTGAGAAGTTTGCAGATGACAATGGAATAGGCTATGTGGTTGATAATGAAGAAGAAAGTTGGAGACTGCAGGAAGATATCAATGTACTGATCTGGTGGGCAGAACAGTGACAAATGGAATTCAATCCGGATAAGTGTGAGGCAATGCATTGGGGAGGTCTAACAAGGCAAGGGAATTCACATTAAAGGTACGACATGGCAAGTGTAGAGGAAAAAATGAACATTGGAATGCAGGTCCACAGATCCCTGAAGTTAGCAGGCCAGGTACATAAGGTGGTTAAGAAGGCATATGGAACACTTGCCTTTATAAGTCAAGGCATGGAATACAAGGGCAAGGATGTTATGCTTGAACTGGATAAAACACTGTTTACGCTGCAGCTTGAGTACTGTGTGCAGTTCTGGTCACCACATTACAGGAAAGATGTGATTGCACTGGAAAGGGTGCAGAGGAGATTTACAAGAAAGTTGCCTGGACTGGAGAATTTTGGCGATGAGGGAAGATTGGAGATGCTGGGTCTGTTTTCTTTGTAACAGAGGAGGCTGAGGGAAGACCTGATTGAGATGTATAAAATTATGAGGGGCCTGGATAGAGTGGATAGGAAGGACCTGTTTCCCTTGGCAGAGGGGTCAACAACCATGGGGCATAGATTTAAAGTAATTGGAGAGGAGGTTTAGAAGGGATATGAGGGGAAATTTCTTCATCCAGAGGGTGGTGGGGGTCTGGAACTCACTGCTGGAACTCACTGCCTAAAAGGGTGGTGGAGGCAAAAACCCTCACCGCATTTAAAAGATATTTGGATGTGCACTTAAAGTGCCGTAACCTACAGGGCTACGGACCAAGAGCTCGAAAGTGGGATTAGACTGGATAGCTCTTGGTCAGCCGTCATGGACACGATGGCGCGAAATGGCTTCATTCCGAGCTGTAAATTTCTATGATTCTATGATGAGGGGATACTTCGTTTAAATGGAAGTAGCTGAGGGATGCAGCTAAAAATTACCGTTCATTGTGCCACGATAATGTCACACCTCCATCAGAGGCTGAAGGAAATGGTTCAACTAACATTTTATTTGACAAACATAAGAACATAAGAATTAGGAACAGGAGTTGGCCATCTAGCCCCTCGAGCCTGCTCCGCCATTTAAAAAGATCATGGCTGATCTGGCCGTGGACTCAGCTCCACTTACCCGCCCGCTCCCCATAACCCTTAATTCCCTTGTTGGTTAAAAAACTATCTATCTGCCTCAACTGCTTTCTTGGGCAGAGAATTCCACAGATTCACAACCCTCTGGGAGAAGAAATTCCTTCTCAACTCAGTTTTAAATTGGCTCCCCCCGTATTTTGAGGCTGTGCCCCCTAGTTCTAGTCTCCCCGACTAGTGGAAACAACCTCTCTGCCTCTATCTTGTCTATCTCTTTCATTATTTTAAATGTTTCCATAAGATCACCCCTCATCCTTCTGAACTCCAATGAGCAAAGACCCAGTCTACTCAATCTATCATCATAAGGTAACCCCCTCATCTCCGGAATCAACCTAATGAATCATCTCTGCACCCCCTCCAAGGCCAGTATATCCTTCCTTATGTAAGATGACCAAAACTGCACGCAGTACTCCAGGTGCAGCCTCACCAATACCCTGTACAGTTGCAGAAGGACCTCCCTGCTTTTGTACCCCATCCCTCTCACAATGAAGGCCAACATTCCATTCGCCTTCCTGATTACCTGCTGCACCTGCAAACTAACTTTTTGGGATTCATGCACAAGGACCCCCAGGTCCCTCTGCACCGCAGCATGTTGTAATTTCTCCCCATTCAAATAATATTCCCTTTTACTTTTTTTTTTTCCAAGGTGGATGGCCTCACATTTTCCGACATTGTATTCCATCTGCCAAACCTTAGCCCATTCTCTTAACCTATCTAAATCTCTTTGCAGCCTCTCTGTGTCCTCTACACAACCCGCTTCCCCACTAATCTTTGTGTCATCTGCAAATTTTGTTACACTACACTCTGTCCCCTCTTCCAGATCATCTATGTATATTGTAAATAGTTGTGGTCCCAGCACCGATCTCTGTGGCACACCACTAACCGCCGATTTCCAACCTGAAAAAGACCCATTTATCCCGAATCTCTGCTTTCTGTTCGCCAGCCAATTCTCTATCCATGCTAATACATTTCCGCTGACTCCGCGTACCTTTATCTTCTGCAGTAACCTTTTGTGTGGCACCTTATCGAATGCCTTTTGGAAATCTAAATACACCACATCCATCGGTACTCCTCTATCCACCATGCTCGTTATATCCTCAAAGAATTCCAGTAAATTAGTTAAACATGATTTCCCCTTCATGAATCCATGCTGCGTCTGCTTGATTGCACTATTCCTATCTAGATGGCCCGCTATTTCTTCCTTAATGATAGCTTCAAGCATTTTCCCCACTACAGATGTTAAACTAACCAGCCTATAGCTACCTGCCTTTTGTCTGCCCCCTTTTTTAAACAGAGGCGTTACATTAGCTGCTTTCCAATCCACTGGTACCTCCCCAGAGTCCAGAGAATTTTGGTAGATTATAACAAATGCATCTGCTATAACTTCCGCCATCTCTTTTAATACCCTGGGATGCATTTCATCAGGACCAGGGGACTTGTCTACCTTGAGTCCCATTAGCCTGTCCAGCACTACTCCCGTAGTGATAGTGATTGTCTCAAGGTCCTCCCTTCCCACATTCCCGTGACCAGCAATTTTTGGCATGGTTTTTGTGTCTTCCACTGTGAAGACCGAAGCAAAATAATTGTTTAAGGTCTCAGCCATTTCCACATTTCCCATTACTAAATCCCCCTTCTCATCTTCTAAAGGACCAACATTTACTTTAGTCACTCTTTTCCTTTTTATATATCGCTAAAAGCTTTTACTATCTGTTTTTATGTTTTGCGCAAGTTTACCTTCGTAATCTATCTTTCCTTTCTTTATTGCTTTCACAAACATGCCTCAAACAGAACCCCACACCCTCCAATAAAACAAAATGGTGCACCCGCCCCCGCCAAAAAAACATAACAGATGCTGAAACTTCCCAACATATATACCTACATCCCATGGGGACACATTTATTCAGTGCGTCTTCCATTGGCATTTCCCACCCCTCTGCCTCACTCCCCTCCCTTGCCTGCTGCTCCTCCTCAATGGGTCCTCAGTACCTGCAGCAAGGTCGCGTGAGGCCTGTTGTGTGTCTGAGGGAGACAGGACAGATGGCAGCACAATGCCCTGGACCAGCTCTTGGCCTGGAAGATCCGGCTACTGACAGCACCGTCTGAAAATGGGCAGCCCCAATCTTGGATGGCTGGGCTGAAGACCGCGGCAGGTGCAAAGGTGGAGTGGCAGTGGTGGGAGCTGGAGTGATGTCCTCCCGATAGAGGACATCAGGTTCCATCTGGATCGATTGGCTGCCATTCCCCCCGGGGCAGAGCCCCAGCATCCGGAGCAATCTGGTTGAGCGCAGATTACTGGCCTACTTCGGTACCATTACCTCCCCATTGGACTGATGGGGCCCCAGACACGATGGCAGCAGTCAGTGCTTGCGTGGAATCAATTTGACTCTGCATCAGAGCACACAGTGCATTGATGCCACCACGCATTGACGGACATGGCAGAATATAGGTGTAACGTGATCTCAGCCTCCTGCTCAATGGCTACTGCATGTCAGCCATGACCCACGCCATCATGTCTGGGACCTCGTGGTCACTTGTGGCGTCCATCATCCTTTGGTATCTACCAAGGATGGGCTCAATGGGCTCCTGAGCTGAAAATACAAATGTTGAGGCGGCCTCCACCACACTCAAAGCAAATGCATCCACGCTTGGCGGGATCCTCGCCAATGCACCTATTAGCTTGCGATGCATCTGCATTGACTCCCTGGACATAGCCTCCATGTCCAGGTGCTCATCTGCCTGTCTGTGAGCAGGAGACATGGGGTGACTTACCCTCTGGAGAGCTGCCCCCGAGCTGCCCCTTGTGCTGGACGTTGCTGCAGGCCACTGGGGCCAGGAGCCTCAGGTTCAGCTAACCCTGGGAAGATGACCTCGTCCACCGAGTTGGTCTCCCCACTCGCTCCCAATGAGGACATGTCATGCTGTGCCGGCATACTGCTCTCCACCTCCTCCACCTCATCTTCCCCGTCATCTGAAGACGTCTGCCGATGGGTAGGCTGCCGCTCTTCTGGCTCACCATCTGTAAGCACAAAGCAACAGAAGTGCGGTTATCAGCTGGGGAGGGGGCAGCAAGGCAAAAAGTAGGTGGGGGGGGCATCGTTATTTTGGTGGCATGTGGCCTCAAGGCTAATGGGACTCACACAAAATGCCCATCTCATTCACATACTATCACTGTCGAGCGGGAGCTCTGCCTCTCCACCCTCCACCACCACGACTGCAATACCCATGAGTGTGGACACTCACTCCTCAATCTCGGTGAGGTCCTGGAGGTAAGGCTCACCTCCACCCCTACGATGCAGTTCGCGTATGTAGTGCAAGAGTTTGACCTGCAATAACAAAAACAAAAAGTTGTTAGTGGCTGTGTAGGTGCTGGTGTAACACATGTGTGTGTAGTAGAGTACTCGTGAGTAATATGAGGAAGTGTGCATATCTGCATTTCATTCTGTGTGGCATCACAAATTGGATGTGTGAAAGGTGGGTCTGGGGTACAAGCAACTACCAGTAAGTATGAGGCTTAGGCCTGTGACCGCATACGAAGAGTTGAAAGGTGCTGCTAGGTGTGCTCAGACTGAGTAAGGAGTGAGAAGGTGAAAGACGCTTGGATGGACAAGGCATGTCTGGTGAGGTGATAGAGAGATCTCAGGCTGGCTTCAGCGAGGAGGAGCATGGCCTGGTAGACATAAAGAATGGGTAGGCATTGCAAAGTCTTTACATTGTGTGAGACAGTGAGGTTTACATGCAGGTATTGGAAGGTGAATGATGATAGTCACTCGTGACTATTACAAATCAAGTTATATAAATACATAAGTACATGTAAATCAATGTAATACTTACTCTTGCGGATCCCACAAGGTCGTTCCATCGTTTGCGACATTGGTTGCCCTCACGAACCTCGTTGGTCGCCGACGAAACCACCTCTGCTATCTCGGTCTATATCCTCTGGTAGGCCTTTGGGGTGGGCTTCCCACGCCCTCCCTGTGTCAAATCACCCCAGTGTGACTCGATCTCCTGCAGGAAGGAGGCATTTGCCTTGTCCGAGAACCTCCTGGCTCTTTTGCGGCCTCCAATGTGCTCCTCTCCCAACTCACTGCTCTCTCCAGCGTCAGTCTCCATAGCGTGCTGTGATGCCTCCTCTTTTCCCTCCATTAAAGGGCAAATTCAATCAAATATGTGGCTGGTAACAGCTACTTTTTGTATGCCTACTTGCTGTGAAGCTTTAAAGTTACCTCCTTCCTCCCAAAGCAGCCCAGCTTGGCCTTCAGTCCCTCTGAGCTCCCTCTCTCTCCGTCTCCTCTTCTGCGCATGTCATGGTGACCCTTGACCTGCTGAATCACGGGAATTGAGCATTGCTATGCCATTGCTAAGGACGGCCATACTTTATGGCAGAAGGTCAAAAAAATTTAACGCTACCGCCCACTTGATATCGCACACGGTAATACCCATTTTCAAAAATGTAAACTAGGTGTTTTGAGAATGGACGAGAAGCCGGTGATCTGAAAACCCTTTCTTACTGCCCACGCCAGAAATAACGCCCATTTCTGGGCGATAAGCTCAAAAGTGGAGGTTCTAGCCCCCCAAGTCTTTTAAAATTGAACAGATGTATTGACAACAAACCAGGCATTGTATCAGGACAATACTCAAGCAATTTTTGCACAATTTGGGTGTAAAGTATTCCTTATGAACATTTGAAAACTGGTGCCCATGTTGGGAAAATTATTGCACAGACCAGTCCAAGTAACACGATGAGAAATTCATATTTAGAGACTTCTTCATCACCATCTCTGGGTATGTTCTGTCCCACCTGAGGTGGGTAACAGTGTAGGGGGTGGTGTGTGGGGTCAATTTCAACTCTGACCTTCTGAGCAGTTCGAATCGCCCCCATTCCCTGGGTTCTAGACTCTGGATTTATTTGGGGGATGTGATATAAAGTGCAAGAGACAACTGGTTTGGTGCAAAAGAACTTCGATTTTATTAAAGGCAAGAAAATACAATGTCAAACTTATAATCACTCAAGTAAAGAACAGTACATCACACATTCAAAGGGGTTACAGTGAATAATACACCTCCCACCTCCCAATGCCTAACACTGACTAGGTTAAACTCCAGGGCAAACAGGGACTATGCTCACCAATCCTTTACTGGTAGTTGGCAGTGGTTCGCGATTTCGGGGTTCGCTGGATTCTGTAGGTTCTGCTTGCCGTACCCCGAACGTCGTAGAAGACTTCTTACTGCACAATCTTCAATTGGGTGGTGTCCGTTGATGCAGTAGAGCACGTTTTGGATTTTTGGGGTAAGTACCCACTTTTTTTCATTAGAAATAGATTCAAAGTCTCTTTAGGTAATGTTTTCACCTGTTGGTAGTCAGGCCTAGGTTGTAGAGTGGAAACTTTTGATTCCTCGGTTTCTTCCTTGCGGAGTTTTGTTTCGAAGTTGGTCGATCGCGGTGTTTTTGGCTGCGGTCGGTTGCTGCCGCGATGGTGATGTCCTTCCTTCCTTTTTTGATTTCCGGACGTCGAGCCTGGGGAAGATAGTTAAAACTGCTGTGGTGGTCTTTCTCCCTTCTTTATCTGATGAATAGCAGAGCATACCATAGCATTGCCTAGCATAAGCATGTCCTTTATTAAAGCAGGGCCCAGTTAAAACTTTGGAGCTGTTCTAATCTTCACGCCAAATCAGCCTGGATTCTTTGTTTAATTTTGGTGGGCTTGATATTTCTTTGTCATATTTTGGCAGGCTCATTAAATGTTAACCTGTCTCGGATGTGTTGATCTTCTAAATCTGTTTCTTGATGGAAATATTAGCTTTGGTATTTGCAATGTCTGTCTGTGCTTAGGTTTTTCATGTGGGCTGGATGTGCCATTGTTATTATGTATGTGCTGGAATGGTTTTCCAGATCAGGATGATGGTTAGCTATCTCTGGGTTGATTGTTGCTATGTTAATGTCTCCTGGGGAGAAGGGTTTTCGAGCAACCACAATTCTCCAGACAATTTGCTTTAGCTTCAATACCCCAGACAGTTTCATTATTCAAACTGGCTGTGAAGGATAGTTCCTTTAGCTCTTAGCCTTGCCCACACAGACTCAATGTGCTTTGTAAAATCCCAAATTCGATTAAAGTTTGTAGTTTCTTCCATGTGCACTTTAGGATCTCAAACTTTCTGGTAGATAGTTTAAAATTAAATTTCCTTTCCAATGAGTCCAAACACTGGCGGGGGTTCTCCCATGAATTTTGCAACCCTTCAGTTCCCCCTGTGACACTCTACATACTTGAGTGCCATGCTAGGTGAGCAAAATTCCTGATCTCCCACGAGTCAACCTTCCCTGTATTTACCTATCTAAAACTTTAACGTGCATTCCCCTTTGAAATGCAATGCAGTTTACCATCAAATACACTCATTCCAATTCTGTTATAGCATCGAGCGGGTTCGACATCCTCCCAACCCCATCACTCCATTCTTACTGTAAAGATAAAGGTACATAGTCAAACACATTTTTAAGTAACATTCTTTCAACACTTGATTTCTGCGTTTTTACAGCAGGTAAAGGTAAAACAAATCAAACATGGTAATATGGTGTCACCCCTCTCTGCGCGATCCCCAAGTTTGGCCAGGGAGCGTGCAGCACCCTTTGGTGCCTGACCTGACGGCCTCTGCATTTCACTCGGCAAGTGAGCCACCATAAGTAAAGAATAATCACGAGCTGGCAGATAACTAAAGTGTGGGAAGCTATTCTGATCCCAGTTGGAACTTCTATATTTCTGAAAATGCCCCACCAAGGCGGAATTGTGATCTCTAGAATCTTTCTCCCTGTCTCAATTGTTTTCTGTTCTAGAGTATAGAAATGTTTTTGTGAGATTACTAAAGCTTCTAGCAGAGCGGTAAGATGTTCGGGTAGAAGGGGAATTTCATAGCCAAAATGTGTAACATAATCCTGCAGGTTTGTGAAGTTTTCTCTCACAGTGAGGTGGACAGTGGAGGGTTCAGGAATGGGGACAATCCGTTCCTGAGCCACTTGAACTGATGCCTCAGTTTTAAAGCAAAAACTGCTGTCACTTACCGGACACCAGAAGTGTCCATGTTGGTAGTGGGGCGCACTGGTGGTGACACAATATGTCCCACCCCCTATGTATGTTACCTGTGGAGGGACGTGGTCTTGTGTCATTACCTTCATGGTGCAGTTAATAGCCTGTGCACCAGCAGCTTTAAACCTGCACTGTGGTTTAGAATAGGCACTCAAGTGCTGGGGACACAGTATTATGTGTGCACCCTGGCTCTGGCACCCAGAGAGGTCAGTACCCGTCATAGCGTGCTCCCACTTTATGACATACGGTGGGACCGCTGTGAAACGAACGTGTGCACCTCCTTGAATTACTCCAATGTTCTCCACCTGATATACCGGTGCGGGTTGGGCTGTCCCACCCATGACCGGCATCCTTAGTACTATCCCCATGATGGTGTGGTTAGATCTCCTGCAATCTACTGGGACAGGGTAGGCTTCAGAAGCTAGGCAGAGCTGGCACAGGCTTAGTGAATTACTGTACGGGTGGAGGGCTGCGAGGTGTTTGTTACTGATCCAGGAGGGGACTAAACCTTGTTTTAAATCCTCCAGGTTGTTGCGGCCCTCGCCCAACAACCATGACCCATACAGCATGCACACCTCGTTCTGTGCAGCCTGGTCGGAAGCGTTCCGATCCTGCCGTAGGAGTGCATTCACTGTCTGTGCATGTTTTTCCACCTCAACCACAATTTCTTTTAAATGGACCGTCATCGCCTCGTCTTCGTGTAGCTTTGAGCCTACTACTGTGTTTCCCTGTTTCAAGATCTTTCTCAGTTGGTTCTTTAGACCATTTATCTGTGTTTGTCGTTCTATATCGTCCAGGCTATTTATCACAGAGGACCCTGTATTATATGCTGTAAAAATGTCATTCAAGGTTCCCCTTCTCGGTCTCCCCATGCCCATGGTGTCCCTAGTGTATAGGGTGTATAGATCTACTTTGCCAACATTCCCAAAGTCTAACTTGTAAAATTTCTTGAACATTTTTCTAAGTAGGGCCTGGTAGAGCAGTTCTGTTTCCTTCGGGCACCATGCAGGTAAGTGTACCTCGGTAAGGTTTAAAATAACTGAAGCTACTGCATAGTGTACCCCCTGGTATAACAGCTTTTTGGTCAGTACCAATACTAATCCGTTCCCTGGGCCCTTGATGGGGGTAGGACACCTCTCTATTATTGTTCGCACTGACGGGGTCGTGGGCAGGGGTTTCTTAATTTGTGCTCTAAGTTTGGTGGCGTTAATTGGGAGTGGGGAGTGTGGGACCGCACACCCGTGTAGGCTGGAATCCCACCCCATCCCTTCCCCATCATCTTGCCATTGCCTGGCGAAGGTGATTGATATGCCTGCAGGACAGATCTCCTCTGACCCACACATGCAGACGTAAATTCCTTGTTCAGACTCCCACCACTTATTCAACACACCTTCACTCCTCCCTGTGTCGCCGTGATGGTACGGTACGTGTCATTACCGAATCTTTCCCAGTCAGATTCCTGATCCCCCACAACCTTGCTCAGCTTCCCGAGCCACCACCATCTACCCAGAGGAATCTGCCCTTTACAAGTCAAACACACACGTTTTCCCTCTGTAACACTGACCCGCGCAACAACGACCCATATCCTGGGGCATGGAACGAACGCCTCCCCATAGGTAAACTCTTTCTGGCTGGAGTAGCG
Organism: Pristiophorus japonicus; assembly: GCF_044704955.1. Taxonomy (NCBI): domain Eukaryota; kingdom Metazoa; phylum Chordata; class Chondrichthyes; family Pristiophoridae; genus Pristiophorus; species Pristiophorus japonicus. Next base: position 47,225,143 of record NC_091987.1, read on the forward strand.
GGTGGAGTTAGACCCCAGCCACCCTGGCCACCTCGCTTTGTGGGCATAAACGGCGAGCTCTTCCACACCCGGTCTGCTACCCCTTGCAGTCACGATCGGTGCTCTATCTCCTGAGCCCCCATAAATGAGGGATTCTTCCACATCTCCTCGGCCATCGCTGCTCATCCTTATCAGGGCGAGCAAGAACAGGACCCTTCTCATGTTGTTCTCTTTCCTGTAGGGGCACATAAAACAGATTGTCCAGCCCTGAGAAAAGCTCTCTGGCTTGACAAAAGGTGATCGAGTTCCAATTTGGGCTCATTCCTTCTCGGAGAACACAATTAAGTCTTTAATCGACTGGCTGTCTTTTCCAGTTCCTGTAGGAACTGATGTCTGTTATCAACTTTTGTCTCATCTTACTCTTATTGTTCTTGTCGTGCCTCTTTTAATGCCTACAAAATGGGGTCTTTTCCTTTCCCCAATAACTAGTCTATATGTCACTATTTAGTCACCGGCTGTCGGCTGAAACTCTTACATTCTATATTTATCTAAACATTCTTATCCTATTCTACTCGTTTCACTACTTCTATTCTTTTCGGTCATAGTGACCTGAAATCATTACACGCATAATCTGCACTACGCTAGATTCTTACTAAACATACTTTAACTCATATCATGCTATTTTGTATATCTGCCACTCGTCTCCGGGTGGCCAGGTTAATTCCTGTCCTCCTCCTTTCTTCTCTGGCCTCTGGGTTTCCACCGGAGCTGGTAGTAAGTCGGCCTGTACCGCAGGACCCAGGGTGTCCTGACCGGAAGTGGTCTGAGTCCCACACTATTGGGGGAACGTCCCCTCCGGTGCTACAGCACACCACTCCTTTGGGGATGGCTGCCCAGTCCATTTCGTCACCTGAGGGTTCTACCTGGTCAAGGGCTGCGGGCTGGGGACACCCCATTGGTGGCTGGTCCACCACTATCTCTTCCGGGGGTCCCTCACCGCCGAAGGCTGCCGGCTGGGGGTCCCTGCTCGCAGGCTGGTCCCTGATCTTAGGTACCCCTTTGCGGCTGGTCCCTCTCCCGGGGCTGAACCACTTGAATTGGAACGCTGGTGACCACGGTGTCTTTGGCCGTGGTATGCGGACAGTCCCTCTCAAGGCTCTGACTGCTGGGGGTGCGTCCGAGTCCCAAATGATTGGGGGGACAGCTCCTCCAGTAACACAGTCCACCGCCCCTCTAGGTGCAGTATGTGGGTCTGCCACGTCTCCTGTGGGATTTCCACAGTTGGGAGCTGCTGGCTGAGGATCCCTGTCTTTAGCACGGTTCACTGTTTCTGGCTGTCCCTTGCGCTTAGCTGCTATCCCGGGGTTGAAAAGTTTGCAGTGGTTTATGTGGAACCACTTTGTACGGCGGGGCATTTTCATGACATCGACAATGGGGCTTGCCTTGTCGACAATGTGGTACGGTCCCATGTACAGTGCCTCAAAGACTCCTTCTCGAGCATAGTTCCTTATCATGAACTGGTCCCCTACCTCGCATTCATGGTGTTTGTAGGGTTCAAGCAGCATTCGGTTGCTCCGATGCTGTTTTCCCATGTTGTTTGCAGCCTGCCAGTGAATCTGTTTGAGGTGTTCAACAGGTTCCTGACAAAGCTGTCCCGACTCGCTTCCCTAAGCTGACCTTCCGTGAGTACCGGAACTAATACATGGGTGGGGGTTCGCATGGCTCTGCCGGTCATGAGCTCGTACGGGGAGTAACCCGTGCTCTTTGACTGGCTGGCCCGGATGCCCATGAGGGCCAGTGGTAGGACCTCTACCCACCTCTTGGGTGAGTCCCCTGACTGTTACGCAACCTTTCTTTTATAGTGCGGTTTAAACGCTCCACAGGCACGGATGACAGCGGGTTGTGGGCGACATGCCATTCCCTTTGATGCCGAGCACCTTAAGGGTCTCCTGCATCACCTGCCCGGTCAAGTGACTCCCTTGGTCGGACTCCACATACTGGGGTAGTCCCCACTGGGGGAACACCTCCCTGACCAGGATCCTAGCTGTTCCCAGCGCAGTGGCTGTTCGGCATGGGAAGGCTTCCACCCATTTGGTGAAAACGTCCACCAATACTAGGCAGTATTGTAACCTCCCTGGGCGGTGGGTAGGGGCCCGATGTAATCGACCTGGATCAACTGCCAGGGTCCCTCTACCCTCCTGATATGTCCCATAGACACCTTCCTTTTCTGGGGGTCGGGGTTTTGGCCGCGCACACCAGACAGCTAGCGCAGAACTCGCGGACGTCTTCCTGAGTCCTGGCCACCACCCTGCCTGTTCCACTCATTGCCAGGTGGTCTCAGGTCCGGGGTGTCCTGCTCCTGGACCCTCGTGGGCCAGCTGGAGGAATTCTCTCCGGTGTTGTTGCGGAACCATCCATTGCTCCCCCTTGAACAGAATGCCTTCTTTAATGGCAATAGCTGCGGTGCCATACGGGCCGTCTACCTTTTCCCCTTTAGCTAGCATGTTCAAGACAGTTTTGAGGACGGAGTCTTGGGTCTAAACCGTTTTCAGGTCCAGGGGCAATGCTACCCCTGCCCTCCGTGTTGTCCCAATCCTGTCCCTGACTGCTGCAATGGGGCCGGGGTTGTACAGATCCCAGAGCTTGCCCGTGCGGGCACCTTGCTTGGCCAACATGTCAGCCTGCTAGTTTCCCTCACTACGGGGTTCAGTGGTGGAATGTGCCTTCACTTTATGTATATAGACCTTTCCTTCCTCCCCCATGGCTGTCATGATCTTTTCCAGTAAAGGCTTAATTGCCAGGGGTCTCCCGTCTGCAGATGTGTATCCGCAACGGGACCAGATATCCAGGTACTCCTTACACGAATTATATGTGAACATACTGTCCGAGCAAATCGTGTATGGGGTAGGGAATTCTTCGGGGTATGTGACCACGTACACCACCGCTGACAGTTCAGCATGCTGGGCACTCATAGTACTGGGGAGTTTAATCACCAGGGCAATGCCTGCCTCGGGGTCATAAATTCCGCAGCCTGTGAGTCGTTTGCCCGCAGACACCGTGCTTGAATCGTCCACATAGATCTCTCGGCCTATGAGGTGTAACCCGGCCCGAAAGCCTATGTTAATTTCCCATACCCCTTCTACGGAACACCGGTGGCTGTCCCTGGATAGATCATGTTGGCTGCGAGTTTTGGTTCGCAGAGACCCTTTACCCTTAGGTCCATCTGAGAGAGGAGTAGGGTCCAGCGAGCAATGTGGGCACTGCTCACCGTCCCGTCCTTGATTTTCCCGTCCAGGAGCAGTTAGGTGGGCGGATGGTGGGTAAGGAGTGTGATAGGGGACCCCCTTGTGAAGATCAGTGATCTTTTCACAGTCCAGTGAGTGGCTAGGAGGTGCCGCTCACAGTTGGAGTATCCCTTCTCCACGTCCGTGAGTATCCTGGAGGAGTAGACCACTGGTCTCAGCCGGCCGTGCTGGTCCTAGAGCAGTACTGCACTCAGGCTGTCCCCGCTGGCTGCTACCTCCAGGAAGAACTTTTTACCCCCATCAATAGCCCCTAGAGCTGGCGTGGTCTGCAGGTCTTTCCTGAGTTGGATAAATGCTGCCTCACAACCTTCGTCCCAATCCCACTTCACTTCCTTGTGTAGGGGTCGGAGCAGAGAGGTTGCGGTGGCTGCATAATCTTCAATGAAATCTCTGTAGTACCTGGTTAGCCCTAGAAAAGATCTTACTCCTGTTACTGTGTTGGGGGCTGGTAACTTCTGCACTGCTTCCCTTCTAGCTTTGTCAGTGGCTCATTCCTCAGCGCGCACAGCCAGTCCCAGGAATTTTACTTCCTTCAGGCCGATCTGTGCCTTTTTGGGATTCACTTTAAACCGTTCTTCTTTCAGCAGCTCCAGCAGTTCAGCCAGCAGTGGGCCATGCTCCTCCCCCTCATCGGTGAATTGGAGCAGGTCGTCCACATACTGTACAAGCTGCTGGGGTCTGCTGAAACTCTTTAAACAGTCGGCCATACACTTATGGAAAATACTGGGGCTGTTGTGGAAGCCCTGAGGGAGATAGTTCCAAGTGTATTGCTGTCCTTTAAAGGTAAAAGCAAACTTGTACTGATCTTCTCTGCTTAAAGGTATGGACCAGAACCCGTTGGAAATATCCAGCACCGTGAAGGTGGTCGCGGAGGCTGGGATAATTCCAATGAGGTTGGCGACGGTAGCAACCGTGGGTGCACAGGCGGGGATGTTACGGTTGAGTGCTCGATAGTCCACCGTGGCTCTCCAGGAGTTGTCCGGTTTCTTACCCGGCCACAAGGCAGAGTTCACATGGGTAGCTATCGGTCTTAATACCCGCTGTTGAACTAAAGAACCCAAGGCTGTTTCCATGTCCGCCTCCGTCTCCCTGGGGAACTTATACTGTTTCTGCGGTCGGGTCATGGGGTCCCCATCTATGTAAACCTCGACCCCGTTTATCCTTCCACAGTCATGTTTGTGACTGCAAATGCTGCAAGGTTTGCCCTCACATACTCTTGGTACTCCATTGGAGTGTTACTGACCAGTGATTCAAGGTCGTAACTCCTCTTTGGCTTCATGGTGCACACCGTCACTTTTCTCCATTTTTCTGGGATAACCATCATCTTACTTTACTGTCTCGTACATACTGCCCCCCCAAAGGCAGTGATTTCTTAAATCCACTAGGATCCCATGGCCTAGAATGAAGTCAGCCCCCAGGATCCCCCTCCCTTCCTGTTCCCACTTCATTAGGACACAAGTTCACTTGGTGTGGAGTGTTCCCAAATGAATAGAGAGCGGAACGGAGAATGAGCCAGCCTGCTCGGCGCCTGTAAAACCCACCAAGCTGTAGGGGACCCCGCTTGACAGAGGTGAGGCAGCGCGGTTAGCTGCATAGACAAGGGTGCTTGATGCACCGGTATCCAGCAGATAAGTCCCCTTTACCTTTTCCACTTCCATCTGAACAGTCGGTCTCCCCCACGCATCGTACTCGAGGGAACACAGGTGAACAGGCTGTATCTGTCCTAGTCACTGTTTTGGATGGGATGGGGCAGATGGGATTTCGGTACCGGTGGCAGCGGCTACCCTCCCAGGGCCATCTAGCATTGTTCGGAGTGCAGTCATGAATGTATCAAACATGTGGGGAGGGACTGGCTTCTCGATCTCGGTCATTTGTGCAGGGGCTGGAGAACTCTTCCCTGCGCTACTCTTCCATGGGTTTCTACAATCCTTCCTCCAGTGTCCACTTTTTCCGTACCCGAAGCAGGTACATTTTGTATCGGAGGGATTGCCCCCCTCATGGCACCATTCCCTCTTATCCTGACTAGGTCTGACTTTGTGGACCCTTCTCTTGGGTGGGTGCTCTTCCGTCCCCCTGCCATTCCGGTAGGCTAGGGTCCGTTTCCTGACCGCTCCCTGTTCTCGGGATTGCTACCAGTGCCACGTGCTAGTCAGAGTAGGAATCGCAGGATAGCTCAGATGAATACTTGGCTTGAGCAGTGATGCAGCAGGGAGGGATTCAAATTCGTTGGGCATTGGAACAGGTTCTGGGGGAGGTGGGACCAGTACAAACCGGACGGTCTGCACTTGGGCAGGAACGGAACCAATGTCCTAGGGGGAGTGTTTGCTCATGCTGTTGGTGAGGAGTTAAACTAATATGGCAGGGGGATGGGAACCAATACAGGGAGACAGAGGGAAACAAAAAGGAGACAAAAACAAAAGACAGAAAAGAGATGAGTAAAAGTGGAGGGCAGAGAAACCAAAGGCAAGAAACAAAAAGGACCACTGAATATAAAAGGGCTGCAGGAGGGGTAAAAACTAAAAATCATGGTTTAAAAACTAGGATGAAAACACTCTACCTAAATGCACGCAGCATTAGAAATAAAGTAAATGAGTTGACGGCACAAATCATGACAAATGGGTATGATTTGGTGGCCATTACAGAGACATGGTTGCAAGGTGGCCAGGACTGGGAATTAAACGTACAGGGGTAGCTGATGATTCGGAAAGATAGGCAGGAAGGGAAGGGAGGTGGGGTAGCTCTGTTAATAAGGGATGATATCAGGGCAGTTGTGAGGGGTGATATTGGCTCCAATGAACAAAATGAATCATTGTGGGTGGAGATTAGAGATAGTGAGGGGAAAAAGTCACTGGTCGGCGTAGATTATAGGCCCCCAAATAATAACTTCATGGTGGGGAGGGCAATAATCAAGGGAATAATGGAGGCATGTGAAAAAGGAACGGCAGTAGTTATGGGGGATTTTAAGCTACATATCAATTGGTCAAATCAAATCGCAGGGGGTAGCCTGGAGGAGGAATTCATAGAATGCATACGGGATTGTTTCTTAGAACAGTATGTAACAGAGCCTACAAGGGAGCAAGCCATTTTGGATCTGGTCCTGTGTAACGAGACAGGAAAAATAAACGAACTCCTCGGAAAAGATCCTCTCGGAATGAGTGATCACAATATGTTTGAATTTGTAATACAGATTGAGGATGAGGAAGTTGTGTCAGAAACCAGAGTACTATGCTTAAACAAAGGGGACTACAGTGGGATGAGGGCAGAGTTGGCTAAAGTGGACTGGAAACAAGGACTAAACGTTGGCACAATTGAGGAACAGTGGAGGACTTTTAAGGAGCTCTTTCATAATGCGCAACAAAAATATATTCCAGTGAAAAAGAAGGGCGGCAAGAGAAGAGATAACCAGCCGTGGATAACCAAGGAAATAAAGGAAAGTATCAAATCAAAGACCAATGCGTATAAGGTGGCCAAGGTTAGTGGGAAACGAGAGGATTGGGAAGATTTTAAGCAACAGCAAAGAATGACTAAAAAAGCAATAAAGAAAGGGAAGATAGATTACGAAGGTAAACTTGCGCAAAACATAAAAACAGATAGTAAAAGCTTTTACAGATATATAAAACGGAAAAGAGTGACTAAAGTAAATGTTGGTCCCTTTGAAGATGAAAAGGGGGATTTAATAATGGGAAATGTGGAAATGGCTGAGACCTTAAACAATTATTTTGCTTCCGTCTTCACAGTGGAAGACACAAAAACCATGCCAAAAATTGCTGGTCATAGGAATGTGGGAAGGGAGGACCTTGAGATGATCACTATCACTAGGGAGGTAGTGCTGGACAGACTAATGGGATTGAAGGTAGACAAGTCCCCTGGTCCTGATGAAATGCATCCCAGGGTATTAAAAGAGATGGCGGAAGTTATAGCAGATGCATTTGTTATAATCTACCAAAATTCTCTGGACTCTGGGGAGGTACCAGCGGATTGGAGAGCAGCTAATGTAACGCCTCTGTTTAAAAAAGGGGGCAGGCAAAAGGCAGGTAACTATAGGCCGGTTAGTTTAACATCTGTAGTGGGGAAAATGCTTGAAACTATCATTAAGGAAGAAATAGCAGGACATCTGGATAGGAATAGTGCAATCAAGCAGACGCAACATGGATTCATGAAAGGGAAATCATGTTTAACTAACTTACTGGAATTCTTTGAGGATATAACGAGCATGGTGGATAGAGGTGTACCGATGGATGTGGTGTATTTAGATTTCCAAAAGGCATTCGATAAGGTGCCGCACAAAAGGTTACTGCAGAAGATAAAGGTACGTGGAGTCAGAGGAAATGTATTAGCATGGATAGAGAATTGGCTGGTGAACAGAAAGCAGAGAGTCGGGATAAATGGGTCCTTTTCCGGTTGGAAATCGGTGGTTAGTGGTGTGCCACAGGGATCAGTGCTGGGACCACAACTGTTTACAATATACATAGATGACCTAGAGGAGGGGACAGAGTGTAGTGCAACAAAATTTGCAGATGACACTAAGATTAGTGGGAAAGCACGTTGTGTAGAGGACTCAGAGAGGCTACAAGGAGATTTGGATAGGTTAAGCGAATGGCCTAAGGTTTGGCAGATGGAATACAATGTCGGAAAGTGTGAGATCATCCACCTTGGGAAAAAAAACAGTAAAAGGGAATATTATTTGAATGGGGAGAAATTACAACATGCTGTGGTGCAGAGGGACCTGGGGGTCCTTGTGCATGAAACTCTTTTTGGAGTTCACCTGCAAAAACATAAAACATTAAACCATGCCACCCGACATGGGTGACACACCAGACATTTACAAGGCCCTTTTTCCCTTTTTTTGTTTTTTTTTTGTGTTTTTCATTTATTTTTGGGGGTTTTTTTTGGGCGCTAAAATCACATTTTTCCAGTGCCCCCTATAAAAGGGAAGGGGACACTAAAAGCGCCGGCAATTAAAACAAATTAAACTTTAAAACGTAAAATCAAATTAAAATTTGGTTGCCGGGCGTGATGATGCACTCCAGTCCCTCCGGTGCCCACCTCTCGCGGAAGGCCGCGAGCGTACCGGTGGACACCGCGTGCTCCATCTCCAAGGACACCCTGGACCGGATGTAAGAGCGGAAGAGAGGCAGGCAGTCAGGTTGAACGACCCCCTCGACCGCCCGCTGCCTGGACCAGCTGATGGCACCCTTGGCCATGCCCAGGAGCAGTCCTACGAGGAGGCCTTCGGACCTATCCGCTCCCCTCCGCACAGGGTGCCCAAAGATCAGGAGAGTGGGACTGAAGTGCAGCCAGAATTTCAGGAGCAGCCCCTTCAAATAATAAAACAGGGGCTGCAACCTTGTGCATTCCATAAAAACATGGAACACGGACTCTTCCAGACCGCAGAAATTGCAGGCGGCCTGGGAGTCCGTGAACTGGCTTAAAAATTTGTTGCACGGCACTGCTCCGTGCACCACCCTCCAGGCCAAGTCCCCGATGAATAGTGGGAGGACCCCTGCGTAGAGTGCCCTCCATCGGGGACCCCCGCCTCCTCCGGACGGCAAGATGGTACGCCATGGCGTGTCCGGATGGCCGGCGAGGATGGCAAAGTTGAGGGTGTGCAGGAGCAGCCCGTACAGGAAACCCCTCCGCGCGGAACTGAAAGGCACAGAGGAGATTTCCCCGAGGCGGCTCAAGTTGTGAGGCGCCGGCCCCCGAGGGAGGTTCCGGGGTTTGGCGCCGATGAGGAATTCCGTCCGGAGCGGGGTCAGTTCGGACGGGATCTCCCCACGTGCTTGAGCCTCCTCGATGCACCTAACGGAGTCAGGGCCCAGAGCTGTTTTTAGCGACTCGATGGCATCGGCCGCATGGCGGACGTTGGCAGAATTTAGGCGCCGCGCCAGCGTGTCTGGCGCCATCCAGCCCGCTCCTCCGCCATCGAGCAGGTCCCTGACCCTGGTCACCTCACCAGCCACAGCCCTCTCTTCCGACCGCCACATAAAACCTCGGCCGTGGAGGTACGGATTCCCGAGCAGCGGCTCCTGCAGGACGGCCGCCACTCCAGCCGGCGGAGAGCTGCGCTTGGTGGAGACTTTGTTCCAGACCCTGATGAGTTCCCTGTAAAAGACAGGCAGCTCCCGGAGGGCGGTCCTGGCACCCCCCAAGTTCACAAACAGGAGCTGCGTGTCATAATTGAGGTCGCGCTGCTGGCGGAAGAAATACCTCGCCAGAGCGCACCACCTAGGAGGGGGCTCGACGTAAAGGTATCTCTGCAGGGTCTGAAGACGGAAAGTCGCGAGCTGGGCGCTGACGCACACCAACGACTGACCGCCCTCCTCAAGCGGGAGACTCAAGACCGCAGCAGAGACCCAGTGCTTCCTGTTGTTCCAGAAGAAGTCCACCAGGTTCTTCTGTATCTTGGCGACAAACGCAGGGGGAGGGGTCAAAGTGACCAGCCGGTACCACAACATTGCGGCCACCAGCTGGTTTATGACTAGCGCTCGACCCCTGTAGGACAGCACTCGGAGCAGTCCTGTCCAGCGCCCTAGGCGAGCGGCGGCCTTGGCCTCCAGCTCCTGCCAGTTCGCCGGCCAGGCTCCCTCGTCGGGGCTAAGGTAGACTCCCAGATAGAGGAGATGGGTCGTGCTCCAGGCAAAAGGCCTGAGCTCCTCCGGCAGGGAGTCCACCCGCCACTGACCCACCAGGAGTCCGGAACATTTCTCCCAGTTGATCCTCGCGGAGGACGCGGCCGAGTAAATCTCCTGGCACTCACGCATCCTCCGCAGGTCAGCGGGATCCTCTACCGCGAGGAGCACGTCATCGGCGTAAGTCGAGAGGACGACCTCCACGCCCGGCCCTTGCAGAGCCAGTCCCGTCAACCTCGTCCGCAAGAGGCGCAGGAAAGGCTCCACGCAAACGGCGTATAACTGGCCGGACATGGGGCATCCCTGGCGCACCCTTCTCCTAAAGCGAAGGGGCGCCGTCAAGGACCCGTTAACCTTAATCAGACACTCCGCGGCGGCGTACAAAAGTCGGATCCGGGCGACGAAATGCGTCCCGAACCCGAAAGCGCGCAGAGTTCCGAGCAGATAGTCGTGATCCACCCTGTCGAACGCCTTCTCTTAGTCGAGGGATAGGAAGGCGACCGACAGACCAGCCTCCTGGGAACAATGGATGAGGTCCCGGACCAGATGGATGTTATCGTGGATTGTCCGGCCCGGGACCGTGTAGGACTGGTCGGGGTGGATCATGTGGTCCAGCACGGCACCAAGGCGAGCAGACATCGCCCTGGCGAAGATTTTGTAGTCCGTGCTGAGGAGGGAGACCGGGCGCCAGTTCTTAAGGATGCGGAGATCGCCCTTCTTAGGCAGCAGGACGATGACTGCCCTGCGCCAAGAGAGGGGCATCTCCCCGGTCGCCAGACTTTCCCCCAGGACCCGCGCATAGTCGCCCCCCAGGACGTCCCAGAACGCCCTGTGGAACTCCACGGTCAGCCCGTCCAGCCCCGGGGATTTTCCCCTCGAGAGCCGGTCGAGGGCACCGGTCAGCTCCGCCAGGCTTAGCGGAGCTTCCAGATTTTCTGCGCCCTCCGGGCTGACCTTCGGCAGGTCCTCCCACAAAACTCTACGCGCTTCCTCGCTGGACGGATCCGGAGAGAACAGAGCCCCGTAATATTCACGGGCCCTGTTGTTGACGCCCTCCGGATCCGAGACGAGAGAGCCGTCGTCGGCCAGCAGCGTCAAGAGCTGCTTACGGACACTCTGCCTTTTTTCCAGCGAGTAGAAGAAGGGGGAGCCGCGGTCCAGATCCCGCAGGAACCGGATCCGCGACCTCACGAACGCGCCTCGGGACCCGACGAGCTGCAGGTCCTTCAGCGCGGCCTTCTTCACTTCGTACACCGTCCGCAGGGCCGGGTCCTGGACGACTTGACCGAGACGGGCTTCCAGGTCGAGCACCTCTTTTTCTAGGCGCCCGACTCTGGCCGCCCGCCTCTTGGTCGACCCCCTCGCGTACTCTTGACAGAAGACGCGGACGTGAGCCTTGCCCACGTCCCACCATAGCCTCAAGGAGGGGAAGCCCCCCTGCTTCCTTCTCCAGTCGGACCAGAATCGACGGAACGAGTCCTGGAACCGCACGTCCTCCAGCAGCCGGTTGTTAAAGTGCCAGTACGCGGACCCCGTCCTCGCGCGGAGCGAAGCGAGCTCCGCCCACACCAGGTGGTGGTCCGAACACGGCACCGGCCGCATGGAGGCCGCCGGGACGCAGGAAACGTACGCCCGAGACACGTAAAGGCGGTCGACTCTAGACCATCCTACTCCAGGCCTCACCCAAGTAAAGGCGCTGGAGTCTGGGTGGAGATTTCGCCAGATGTCCACCAAGTCGAAGGACCCGACCAGGTCCCTCAACTTCTCCATCGCCGTCATGCACTGCGGGGCAACGGAGCGGTCCCTCGCCTCGAGGGTGCAGTTAAAATCCCCCCCGAGGACAATGCAGTCGCCGACGTCGACGGAGCCAAGAAGAGCGGACACCTCTTCAAAGAAGCGCGTTTGCTGCGGGCCGGGCTGAGGGGCGTACACGTTCACGAGATGGAGCAGCACATCCCCCAGGCGAACCGTTACGTGCAGCAAGCGGCCTGGCACGGGCTCCTCGACCCCCAAGATCTCCGGCTGAAAATGCGGGCCCAGCAAGATGGCCACCCCACTAGAAATGGCGGTGAGGTGGCTCATGCGGACCTCTCCTTGCCATTCCAGGAGCCACGTGGCTTCGTCTCCCGGAACGGTGTGGGTTTCTTGCAGGAAGCACACCGCATATTTCCCCTCCCGCAGGAGCGAAAAGTTGTCAAATCTACGGCGTGCCCCTCTGCCGCCGTTGATGTTGAGGCTGGCTATGGTTATCTTCATGGCAAAAGCATAGTGCAACCTCAACCTTAACCTATTGTAGGGGAGGGAGCGGAGTCTTTTGTTGAACTCCGCTCCCTCCGCAGCCCAGCGAGGAGTCCCTCGAGCTCGCGCAGCTCAAGGTGTTGCGCCTTTGTCAAGGGCCCGCCCGCGGCCAAGGTTTTAACGGCGGCGCGGACGGACCCCTTGATCAGCTCTGGCTCGGACCATTTTTCCAGGGCCAGTCGGGCTTGGTTGCAGTGACCCCGGCTCTGGGCCAAAAAGTCCCGGAGTTCCTTTGCAGGAATGAGGATGGTCTCGGCGGCGGCCGCGAGCAGATCCACCGCCTTGTTGGCGGTGGTCTCTAGGTCTTCACCCGCGTCCCCCACCGAGTCCCCGTCCTCCTCCGGGAGGTGGCCGCCAGCAGCCGGCCCATCGACCGCACAAGGCACGGCAAATGACCCGGCCGCTCCAACCGGCCCTGGCTCTGCCCCGATCCCACCCCCAGGATCGTCGGCAGAGGAGTCCCCACTGGGCTCTTTTAAAAATGGTGCTGGGTCGGGAAATGACAGCGGAAGGGGTTCCCCCTCCGCCCCAGGAACCGGGGAACAAGGAGAGACCCGGCCATAGGAAATCCCCAGGCTCCCCAAGTGCACCAGCTCCAAAGTAAGGGGCGAGGGTGGGTGTTCCTCCCCCTCCCCGCTGCCACCCCCCGGCCCAGCATCTACAGTGTCATAATAAACATTTGTTTCGGTTTCTGCCGGGTCGAGCGACTCCCGGGGGAAGTTGGGTATTGGCTGGGCGGGCTCAGGTTCGGCCTTTTCGGCCCCGCCCGCCTCAGTCCCCGTGGCGCCCGGCCCGGCGGCAATGCATTCCTCCGCGGTCCCCACGCCCCCCACGACAGGCAGATCTTCCACGCCATCCCCGGGAGGCAGAGGCTGGGCAGCCTCGACTGTCTCACCCTCCCCGGGGACAGACTCCTCCCGCCTACGGCGCTGCTTGGGGGCACTGGTGGGGGACGCGGGACACGCGGCGGGCACCAACTCCTCCGCGGAGGGATGTTGTTCCCCCTCCGCCTCAACGGAGCAGCGCCTCCTTTTGTTGCTGGAGGTGCGCTGAGGCAGGGAGACCTCCATGTCTGCCGAGGCCTCCCGCTCCGCCCCCACCTTTTTCTTTTCTTGCCCGCACCCGGGCCCCTCTGCGGTGTTGTTCAAGGGCTCGGGCACGGGCTCAGGGCACCCCGCGCTCGCCGGTGGCTGGGTTGGGCCGAGCGCGGTGGTCAATCTTTCTGGCGCACTGAGGGGACCCGCCTCTAGATGTTTCTCCTTGTTCCGCGCCTTCTTTCCGCTCGGACGCTCTCCCTCCCCCCCGCCGGAGGCCCCGAAAACAAAGGCCTCCGACGATGCCCGCGCACCTACGGCTCCCGGCACGCGGACGCAACTAGGGGGAGGGGTGGCGGCGGCGCCAGCCTTGGCCGCCTTCGGTGGTTTGGCGGCCTTGGAGGCGGGGTAGTTCTTGCGAACGTGCCCCGCCTCCCTGCAGGCATGGCACCGCACGCCGTCCGACGTCCAAAGGACGCGGTAGGCAGTCCCCTCGTGCACCACATTAAAGTTCCCCTCCGTCGTCTCCTCCCGCGCCAGCCGGACAAAGAGCTGGCGGCGGAAGGAGAACACGTGGCGCAGGCTGTTCTCCCTGAGGCCGAGCGGTATGGGGTTGATCCCCGACCTTACCTCCCCCAGTTGGTGTAGGTGAGGGAGGAGGAGCTCAGCGGGAACAAAGGGCGGGACGTTTGAAACGATGACCCTCTGCGCGGTGGCCTCGAGAGGGTCCACTGGCAGGAACGTCCCGCCCACCGTGAGCCCCTTTTCGAGGGCCAGGGACACCGCCCGCTCCGACCCCAGGAAGAAAACAGCCTTCCCAGACATCTTGGAGGCCGCGACAATGGCCGAGGGGCCGACTACCCCAGCCATCGCCCGCACGCACTCCTCAATGCTCATTGTGGGGTGAGTGTGGCTCCTGACCCCGTGTTTTCTGGTAATTAATCTGAAAGGTGGCAGGGCAGCGGGTGGCGCAGGAGGTGCCGTGGAAGCGCTTGCCACCTGCGCATACGTCTTCGCTGGCCCTGCCACCGGCGTGGATGGGGTCGCCATCACGGGGTCCCTTTAAGGGCTACACCCACCCCAAAGTCACAGGCCTTAATGGTCTTTATTGGCCTCGTATATTAACTGAGCAGAGGAGCCCTTAACGAGGCACCTCTCCCCTAGTTGGCAATTGGGGAGGGGCCTTGCTCCATCTGCTCAGTTGTCTCAATTGTTTTTTTTAAAAATTGATTTGGGAGGAAAAGGGCTCTCAGAGAGAGAGGGGAGAAACAGAGAGTAACGGAGAAAGAGAGAGGGGGGTGGGAAGGGGGGGTGGGGGACTGCGAGGGCAGGTCTCCCCTCGCAGCTGTGGGTGGGTGCACTCCCCAGATGGCAAAACACAAAAAACACAGTCTTTGGATTGGTCTTCAGGTGGGGGGAGAAGACGTCTTCACCTGGGGCAGCTGGAGCCACCAGGCACACACTCCTAACGATATTCAATTGGTGATTTAAAGAAACTTCAGCCTGGTAGCTCCAGCTATCCCAGGCTAGGCAATTGGGGGGGGGGTCAAATGTGTGTAGGGCCTAGTTGTAAGCAAGGCCCCCACACACACTTTCCACACACACACACCCCCCGCGATGTTCCGGCCCTCAGTGGTCTTCTTTCCTCCCCCCACCGATATAACAAAGTCTTTTTGGGAAATGCACCCACACCCACCTGTAGAAATGTAGAGTTTCCCTCCTTCCACACTGGATGTTTGTTGTTGGTTTTTCCCCCTCTCTCCAACTCTTTGCAGAATGGTAAAAAAGTTGTTAAAAAGTTTTCTTTTCTCCTCCTCTCCCTCTGGGTGAAAGTTGGTGGTGAAGCCCCTTCCTTCCTTCTCTTCCTGGGCTGTTCTCAGGGCTCTCCAGGCAGGAGCAAAAGTTGATAGCTGCTCCTCTCACTGCTCACAGCTCCAACTGAGCAGGACACGCCTCCACTGCTCCACAATTGGTCCTTGTGCATGAAACTCTTTTTGGAGTTCACCTGCAAAAACATAAAACATTAAACCGTGCCACCCGACATGGGTGACACACCAGACATTTACAAGGCCCTTTTTTCCTTTTTTTGTTTTTTTTTTGTGTTTTTCATTTTTTTGGGGTTTTTTTTGGGCGCTAAAATCAGATTTTTCCAGTGCCCCCTATAAAAGGGAAGGGGACACTAAAAGCACCGGCAATTAAAACAAATTAAACTTTAAAACGTAAAATCAAATTAAAATTTGGTTGCCGGGCGTGATGATGCACTCCAGTCCCTCCGGTGCCCACCTCTCGCGGAAGGCCGCGAGCGTACCGGTGGACACCGCGTGCTCCATCTCCAAGGACACCCTGGACCGGATGTAAGAGCGGAAGAGAGGCAGGCAGTCAGGTTGAACGACCCCCTCGACCGCCCGCTGCCTGGACCGGCTGATGGCACCCTTGGCCGTGCCCAGGAGCAGTCCTACGAGGAGGCCTTCGGACCTACCCGCTCCCCTCCGCACAGGGTGCCCAAAGATCAGGAGAGTGGGACTGAAGTGCAGCCAGAATTTCAGGAGCAGCCCCTTCAAATAATAAAACAGGGGCTGCAACCTTGTGCATTCCATAAAAACATGGAACACGGACTCTTCCAGACCGCAGAAATTGCAGGCGGCCTGGGAGTCCGTGAACCGGCTTAAAAATTTATTGCATGGCACTGCTCCGTGCACCACCCTCCAGGCCAAGTCCCCGATGAATAGTGGGAGGACCCCTGCGTAGAGTGCCCTCCATCGGGGACCCCCGCCTCCTCCGGACGGCAAGATGGTACGCCATGGCGTGTCCGGATGGCCGGCGAGGATGGCAAAGTTGAGGGTGTGCAGGAGCAGCCCGTACAGGAAACCCCTCCACGCGGAACTGAAAGGCACGGAGGGGATTTCCCCGAGGCGGCTCAAGTTGTGAGGCGCCGGCCCCCGAGGGAGGTTCCGGGGTTTGGCGCCGATGAGGAATTCCGTCCGGACGGGGGTCAGTTCGGACGGGATCTCCCCACGTGCCTGAGCCTCCTCGATGCACGTAACGGAGTCAGGGCCCAGAGCTGTTTTTAGCGACTCGATGGCATCGGCCGCGTGGCAGACGTTGGCAGAATTTAGGCGCCGCGCCAGCGTGTCTGGCGCCATCCAGCCCGCTCCTCCGCCATCGAGCAGGTCCCTGACCCTGGTCACCTCACCAGCCACAGCCCTCTCTTCCGACCGCCACATAAAACCTCGGCCGTGGAGGTACGGATTCCCGAGCAGCGGTTCCTGCAGGACGGCCGCCACTCCAGCCGGCGGAGAGCTGCGCTTGGTGGAGACTTTGTTCCAGACCCTGATGAGTTCCCTGTAAAAGACAGGCAGCTCCCGGAGGGCGGTCCTGGCACCCCCCAAGTTCACAAACAGGAGCTGCGTGTCATAATTGAGGTCGCGCTTCTGGCGGAAGAAATACCTCGCCAGAGCGCACCACCTAGGAGGGGACTCGACGAAAAGGTATCTCTGCAGGGTTTGAAGACGGAAAGTCGCGAGCTAGGCGCTGACGCACACCAACGACTGACCGCCCTCCTCAAGAGGGAGACTCAAGACCACGGCAGAGACCCAGTGCTTCCTGTTGTTCCAGAAGAAGTCCACCAGTTTCTTCTGTATCTTGGCGACAAACGCAGGGGGAGGGGTCAAAGTGACCAGCCGGTACCACAACATTGCGGCCACCAGCTGGTTTATGACTAGCGCTCGACCCCTGTAGGACAGCACTCGGAGCAGTCCTGTCCAGCGCCCTAGGCGAGCGGCGACCTTGGCCTCCAGCTCCTGCCAGTTCGCCGGCCAGGCTCCCTCGTCGGGGCTAAGGTAGACTCCCAGATAGAGGAGATGGGTCGTGCTCCAGGCAAAAGGCCTGAGCTCCTCTGGCAGGGAGTCCACCCGCCACTGACCCACCAGGAGTCCGGAACATTTCTCCCAGTTGATCCTCGCGGAGGACGCGACCGAGTAAATCTCCTGGCACTCACGCATCCTCCGCAGGTCAGCGGGATCCTCTACCGCGAGGAGCACGTCATCGGCGTAAGCCGAGAGGACGACCTCCACGCCCGGCCCTTGCAGAGCCAGTCCCGTCAACCTCGTCCGCAAGAGGCGCAGGAAAGGCTCCACGCAAACGGCGTATAACTGGCCGGACATGGGGCATCCCTGGCGCACCCTTCTCCTAAAGCGAAGGGGCGCCGTCAAGGACCCGTTAACCTTAATCAGACACTCCGCGGCGGCGTACAAAAGTCGGATCCGGGCGACGAAATGCGTCCCAATCCCGAAAGAGCGCAGAGTTCCGAGCAGATAGCCGTGATCCACCCTGTCGAACGCCTTCTCTTGGTCGAGGGATAGGAAGGCGACCGACAGACCAGCCTCCTGGGAACAATGGATGAGGTCCCGGACCAGATGGATGTTATCGTGGATTGTCCGGCCCGGGACCGTGTAGGACTGGTCGGGGTGGATCATGTGGTCCAGCACGGCACCAAGGCGAGCAGACATCGCCCTGGCGAAGATTTTGTAGTCCGTGCTGAGGAGGGAGACCGGGCGCCAGTTCTTAAGGAGGCGGAGATCGCCCTTCTTAGGCAGCAGGACGATGACTGCCCTGCGCCAAGAGAGGGGCATCTCCCCGGTCGCCAGACTTTCCCCCAGGACCCGCGCGTAGTCGCCCCCCAGGACGTCCCAGAACGCCCTGTGGAACTCCACGGTCAGCCCGTCCAGCCCCGGGGATTTTCCCCTCGAGAGCCGGGCGAGGGCACCGGTCAGCTCCGCCAGGCTTAGCGGAGCTTCCAGATTTTCAGCGCCCTCCGGGCTGACCTTCGGCAGGTCCTCCCACAAAACTCTACGCGCTTCCTCGCTGGACGGATCCGGAGAGAACAGAGCCCCGTAATATTCACGGGCCCTGTTGTTGACGCCCTCCGGATCCGAGACGAGAGAGCCGTCGTCGGCCAGCAGCGTCAAGAGCTGCTTACGGACACTCTGCCTTTCTTCCAGCGAGTAGAAGAAGGGGGAGCCGCGGTCCAGATCCCGCAGGAACCGGATCCGCGACCTCACGAACGCGCCTCGGGACCCGACGAGCTGCAGGTCCTTCAGCGCAGCCTTCTTCGCTTCGTACACCGTCCGCAGGGCCGGGTCCTGGACGACTTGACCGAGACGGGCTTCCAGGTCGAGCACCTCTTTTTCTAGGCGCC